>NC_084579.2:18508032-18668032 GCF_033978685.3 Nerophis lumbriciformis | reverse complement strand
TTGCAGAAATAAGCAGGGGCGTCCATGATAACGCTGCTTGGATGGCAACATATTTTGCTCCAAAACCTGTATGTACCTTTCAGCATTAATGGTGCCTTCACAGATGTGTAAGTTACCCATGCCTTTGGCACTAATACACCCCCATACCATCACAGATGCTGGCTTTTCAACTTTGGCCTGTAATTATTTTCCTCTTTGTTCCGGAGGACACAACGTCCATAGTTTCCAAAAACAATTTGAAAAGTGGACTCGTCAGACCACAGAACACTTTTCCACTTTGCATCAGTCCATCTTAGATGAGCTCGGGCCCAGCGAAGCCGGCGGCCTTTCTGGGTGTTGTTGGTAAATGGCTTTTGCTTTGCATCGTCGAGTTTTAACTTGCACTTACAGATGTAGCGACAAACTGTAGTTACTGACAGTGGGTTTCTGAAGTGTTCCTGAGCCCACGTGGTGATATCCTTTACACACTGATGTCGCTTTTAAATGCATTACCGCCTAACGCAGTACAAAATCAAGCCTAAAATTTTCCATTAAATGTTTGTTTTAAATACTCACCATTGATGTAATGTTGTGTGACGGACACTGACAAACAGTTGCATTTTTTTCTCATTATGTCAATTTACTACCAGGACTAAGATATGAAACACTTTCGTCACTGAGGTACTGACATGTCACAAAAAAGTAGAATTTTCAGGTTGTCTCTTGATTTTTCCCATTTGTTATCACTTTACTCCACAGTCCTTCAGATGAATCATTGTTTAAAAACGACACAAAAAATAAAAGTGCTGAGTTGACCCTGAAGATGTCAAAAAAAAAAGTCGTTCAGTGAGATTTGCTGAGATCTTGCAAGATATTGCACAGTGGTGCTTTGATCTCTGAGAAAATTTGTGCAGAATTACAGGTGTATTTTTTAACTCCAAAATATACAAGCTTAGGGTTCCACTGTATTTTACATACATGACAAAAATATCGTGGGTTGTGTATTGACTCTTGTGGAACACCATAAGATATCAAAATATTCACTGTACCGAATTTTTCGGAGTATAAGTCGCACCGGAGTATAAGTCGCACCGGCCGAAAATGCATAATAAAGAAGGAAAAAACATATAAGTCGCATTTTTTGGGGAAATTTATTTGATAAAACCCAACACCAAGAATAGACATTTAAAAGGCAATTTAAAATAAATAAAGAATAGTGAACAGGCTGAATAAGTGTACGTTATATGACACATAAATAACCAACTGAGAACGTGCCTGGTATGTTAACGTAACATATTATGGTAAGAGACATTCAAATAACTATAACATATAGAACATGCTATACGTTTACCAAACAATCTGTCACTCCTAATCGCTAAATCCCATGAAATCTTATACGTCTAGTCTCTTACGTGAATGAGCTAAATAATATTATTTGATATTTTACGCTAATGTGTTAATAATTTCACACATAAGTCGCTCCTTAGTATAAGTCGCACCCCCGGCCAAACTATGAAAAAAACTGCGACTTATAGTCCGAAAAATGCGGTATATGTCACATGATTCTAATCAATGTAGTATTGTTATTCATACCACAGCAGAGATGCAGCAAGCAAAAAAAAAAAAAAAATCAAACGAGCCAGTGTTAGATTTGACAAACTTTATTTAGCCTTCCTAACGAAACACTTCGATTTTATGTACTGTACATCTTCAAAAATGTATTTTTTTTCCACCCCTTATATATACAATTACATATTTACATGTTGTTTACAGGCACAAAAACATCCCGGTTGCCATATTGGGATGCAACACAGTGAGCCTACCATAGAGAATTATACCATTGGAAATGCAGAGAAACACGACAACACTGCACCAAAGTATGAATGTCCGTTCACAGCAGTGTTTGTGCACATTCATGTTGCTCCTCACAGTTCCGCCACATCCAAAGTGTGGGGTCTCCTTGCGTTACACACAGTTAGTTTGAACCAATGACATGAAAGGGGGTGGCAGAGGAAGGTTAAAAAGTGTTAGATGTCCAAACCAAGCGAGGGAAGTGAGCTGCCAGGACTTACCCAGGGCCAGGCAGAAGAGCAGGAAGCCCTCCTGGGCATGAAGCCCCCAAGCCTGGTCCTTCAGCAAGGGGGGCAACAGCGTCACTTCGGCCTCACCAGCCTCCATGTAGGAGGAGGAGGATGAGGTGAAAGTGGAGGAAGAAGAAGGGAAGACACAGGGGGACAGTGAAGGTGACGAAACTGCGAAAGAGGCGGTGGTGGGGGAAGAGAGGGAAAAAAAATACAAAAAATGTTGAGGAACATTCTGCCCAAAACAGATGGATGCCAGGTGCAATAAATAAAAGCATTAAAATAAAAACAATGCGATTCACCTTAAATAATTATCTGATTGTGTCCAGGGCTTCAGAAAAAGAGGATGAAAGATGGTGGAGAACCCAAAAATTATAAGAAAAAAAAGGATTGTCCTGTCAGGACGTCAGTGGTTTGATTTGTTGCAAAACTTTGCTGGCTCATACCGGGAATAATCACGACACGCTGAGCTAACCTTCCCTGAGAAACGCTGAGGGCCCAGGATGCAAAAAGAACAAACGACAATACTAGGTCAGCCTACGTACACAGAAACCAAGTCCACTTTGGAAAACAACCAAATAACTTACCAATTTGGTAAACAAGGTTTCCAATGTGGAATTTAGCAACCAGCTTTTCTTGCTGGACTTATTCTAAGAGGGTGCACGAGCTTCAGTGAACACACAAAAGTTTTAGAGAGTTGGATGTGCAGTGCATTCGCAAAGTTTTCATAGCTTCACTTTTTCAACATGTTGTTATGTTACAGCCTTATTCTAAAGTGGAATGCATCCATTTTGTCCTCAAAATTCTACACACAATACCCCATATTGACACCGTGAAGTTATTTATTTTGTATTTTTGCAAATGTATAAAAAATAAAAAATGACATTTACATAAGTATTCACAGCCTTTGCCCAATACTTTGTTGATGCACCTTTGGCAGCAATTACAGCCAAGAGTCTTTTTGAATACGATGCCACAAGTTTGGCACACCTATCTTTGTGCAGTTTCACCCATTCCTCTTTGCAGCACCTCTCAAGCTCCATCAGGTTGAATGGGGAAGCACTGGTTTTTAATCCATGATGTCTCTGTACATTGCTGCATTCATCTTAGTCTAGTCAGGGAGGTGACCAAGAACCTGATGGTCACTCTGCCGGGGCTACAGTATTCCTCTGTGGAAAGAGGAGAACCTTCCAGAAGGACAAACATCTCTGCAGAAATCCACCAATCAGGCCTGTATGGTATAGTGTCCAGACGGAACCCTTTACTTAGTTTTAAGTTTTCCTAAATGCACCTGAAAGACTAACACTTTGAGAAACAAAATTATGTGGTCAGGTGTCATGTTTGAAGGAAACCAGGCATCGCGCTTCACCAGGCCAATACCATCCCTACAGTGGGGATGTTTTTCAGGGGTAAGAACTGGGAGACAAGTCAGGATAGACGGAAAGATGAATGCAGCAATATACAGAGACATCCTGGAGGAAAAGCAACGCTTCCCATTCAACCTGATGGCGCTTGAGAGGTGCTGCAAGGAGGAATGAGTGAAACTGCACAAAGATGGGTGTGCCAAGCTTGTGGCATCGTATTAAAAAATACTTGAGGCTGTAATTGCTGCCAAAGGTGCATCAACAAAGCATTGAGCAAAAGCTCTGATGATTTTTTTTTTTTAATTTTGTAATAAATTGTAATTGCAAAATTTTTTTTTTTTTTTAAAAGTGTTCACATTGTCATTATGGGATATTGTGTGTAGAATTTTGAGGACAAAAATGAATTAATTCCATTTTTGGAATAAAGCTGTAACAAAACAAAACGAGGAAAAGTCAGGCGCTGTGAATACTTTCTGGATGCAGTGTCTTATGCAAAGATGCAGCAAGAGCGTAAGGTGAGGTTTCAGGCTAGCAGTAAGGTTCATCTGCATCTGCAAACTGTATAGGCTGGGAGGCGCAGTCCACATCAAAGGGTTTCTCCTGGGATGAGCTTTCATCTCCGAAACTGTGGGAAGGGACCCGACCGTTGCCGCACTCCGGTTCAGTCTCGTAGCCGGTGTCGCGCAGAGCCCGCAGATTCTGGCTGCCGTTCTGCGTGGGCGTGGGCTCCGTCATGTTCATTTTGTCCGTGCCGGGTGCCTCCATGAGGCCTGCTTCACAAGCGCGGTACTCTGGCTGACTGGCGGTTTTGTGTGTGCCCAGCAAGGCCGCCCGCAAGCGCAGGCAGGGCGCCGGGAGGTACTGCATGTAGCAGTTGTACGCCATGGCGGCCAGGAAGAGCAGGAAAAAGAGGAGGAAGAGGAAGAGGAGCGCTATGCTGTTGCTTTGTTGCAAGTATTCCGCCTCGGGCTCGGCGTTGTCGGGGCGGGTCACGCTGTCCCTTGGCGGGAGATGCTGCTTTGGCAGTGACTTTGTAGGGAGCGGGGTTAGTGAAGAGTGGGGCGGGGATGTGAGCATCACCGGAGCTGTGAAATTGGGAGGGGCAAGGGCTGGAGTTAGCACTCCGTCGGTGTCAACGTTACCTTTGCCATCACGTGCGCTTAAGGTCTCTCGGTTCTGGAGGGTTGTCGTCGCCGCTGCGTTGCCGCCCACACGTGGGCCTCTCGGCGGGAGATCGAGACTCAAGACGTATCCTGCCAGGAGGCTGGTGAAGTTCTTCCCGACGGCGGCGGCGAACTCCACCGACCAGCACTCATAGCGGCCTTGATCCTCTGGAGCCACGCTGTAAATGAGGAGGCCGTTCTCACGGATGAAGTGGAAGCGGGAGGCCTCGGTGAGAAGCGAGCCGTTGGATTTCCACAGCACGTGCGCCATATTGGAGCGCAGCAGGCAGGGCAGCTCAGCGGAGCTCCCCGGCTTCACAGTCACTAGTTGGTAGTCCTTCAGGGACATACCTGGCGCTATGTGGGGAAAGGAAAGCTGGTATTACTTAAAGGGCCCAAATTATGCAAAATTAACATTTGAATGATGCGCAGTGGAACCTCAATTTACATCATACTTGCCAACCTTGAGACCTCCGATATCGGGAGGTGGGGGGAGAGGGGGGCGTGGCTGGGGGCGTGGTTAAAAGGGGAGGAGTATATTTACAGCTAGAATTCACCAAGTCAAGTATTTAATACATATATATATAAGAAATACTTGACTTTCAGTGAATTCTAGCTATATATATATATATATATATTTATTTTATTATATATATATATATATATATATATATATATATATATATATATATATATATATATAAATAAAATAAATACTTGAATTTCAGTGTTCATTTATTTCCACATATACACACACATAACACTCATCTACTCATTGTTGAGTTAAGGGTTGAATTGTCCATCCTTGTTCTATTCTCTGTCACTATTTTTCTAACCATGCTGATGATGCATTCTGCTTCATCTCCAGTTGTGCACTGCACTCTCTAAAAGCTCTAGATGTTATTGTCACATATGCATGTACAGTAGAGGGCAGTAGTGTCCTGTTTAAGAGTGTCACAACATTGCTGTTTACGGCAGACGAACTGCTTTACGGTAGACGAAAACGTGATTGCTGTTGTTGTGTGTTGTTGCCGCGCTGGGAGGACGTTAGTGAAACTGCCTAACAATAAACCCACATAAGAAACCAAGAACTCGCCCTCGATCATTCTACAGTTATAACGTGATTGGGCAGGCACGCTGTTTATATTGTGGGAAAGCGGATGTGAAAACAGGCTGTCGACACGTCACTCACGTCCGCCTGAATTTCGGGAGATTTTCGGGAGAAAATTTGTCCCGGGAGGTTTTCGGGAGAGGCGCTGAATTTCGGGAGTCTCCCGGAAAATCCGGGAGGGTTGGCAAGTATGATTTACATTGTACAAACCTTTCAATTTACGAACCACAGGCCAAATAGAAATTTGCTCTGGTGTATGTGTACGTTTCATCCACCAATTGTGTGCTTGCAGTGCAGCCATTTTGTGCCCGGCAGCTAGGGGTGTAACGGTACGTGTATTTGTATTGAACCGTTTCGGTACGGGGGTTCCGGTTCGGTTTGGAGGTGTACTGAACGAGTTTTCACACGGACATATTAAGTAGCGTAACGCACGTTGTGTAAACAATGCACACCGAGGCACAACACTCGGCATGCTAGTAGCTAACGGGCTACGATAGACTCTTTTCCCCGGACATGTCCTCTTTTGCGGAGCTGTCAGGGCGAAGTTTCTTAAATGCTTCAAATGTCCGGCATTTTGAGTTAGGGTTGCGTGTATTTTCAATGTACGTTCAGGGTTAAGAAGGGGTTAAAAACAAAAATTGTGAGCGCAGCAGCATTCGTGAGGGAGGGGCAGAGACAGAGAGAGTAAAAGAGTTATGATAGTTATGACGTCGCCAGGCTCTGCTTTTTATCCATAGATTTATCAGATTTTATTTTTTATTATCTACAGCAGGGATGTCAAAAGTGTGCCCCGGAGGCCATTTGCGACCCACAGCTAATGTTTTAAAGGCCCACGGCACATTCTAAAAATACTATTAAAATAAACAAAAACATAACAAAAGTGAAATAAAAAAGCTTAAAGGTTAAATGTAATTTAGAAAAGGTTGCAATGTTGACTAATAAAACAAATCTGTTTTTTTTCTTTCAAACTGTCATTGCTCAAAACACTATAGAATCAAAATCAATGTTATTATGAATTTTTGACCTATCCAAGGTTCCGATTACTTCACATCAAATATTCCACTAAGAAAAATATTTTTGGTGGAAGATTTTGCAAATTTGGTAAATAAATAACCCAAAAATGTATATTTTGTAATTTTCTTACTGTACCGAAAATGAACCGAACCGTGACCTCTAAACCGAGGTATGTACCGAACCGAAATGTTTGTGTACCGTTACACCCCTAAGCACATCCATTGTGGGCAAACTGATCAGTCCCTAGTGCTCATTATTTTGACAGCAGTTCTGTCATTAGCTACTGTGCTAATTGCTACTTTGTGTGCGTTTAAGTGTTATTTTAGCCTTTTTACAATTGTTTTGTAGTTTTTGATAGCTTAATATGAGCCCAAACAAACCAATGGACAAGCGATGTGTGGTTTTGATACATTCAACAAATATACACAGCAGAAATGGGCCGCCGATCAGTATCGAACGATTTTCGTAAAAAAGTATGTGATCCCCAATTAATGCTATATACAACATTTTTTTAGTCCCCTTGCTGACACGTAGCGAGCAGCTAACGTGTGAGTGTGTCTCTATACACAGTGTGGAGCAGCTCCTCTAAGTTAATAATAATCACCTCCATTACGACAGATAAACTGTAATTCTTAGTATATTAAGCTTCATTCAAGTACAGATAAGTTATCACGGGGGGAAGAGAATAATTAACTACTTTAATTATTGTGTTGTTGTTGACCTGTCATTAGCACTCACCATAAATAAATACAGAAATCTACAGTTAATACACGTAATTGTTAACGGCAGATCTTACTCACGGATGATTGGCATTGGAATCGGTTGTGTGAAAGTGGATTTTTATTTTTTATTCCTAATCATTTTAGCGACCTGGCTGTTAAAATGGTATAATTTTATGAAAGAGTTTTATGATTTCAAACAGAGTGCACCACAGGGCTAGTGACGGTGTGTGTGTGTGTGTGTGTGTGTGTGTGTTTGTGTGTCAGCAGGGTAGCAACGTAGGAAGAGGACAGTTCAGTTAGTTTTTGTTTTGTTCTTAAATAGAAAGTTAATCCATAACCCCCTTGTTATGTTTGTTTGATACACAGTACTGTATAGCGCTTTATATTGTGTCCAAAATGTATAAACTTTTACTAAAATACAGACTTTTGTGGAGGCTGGAACATATTTTTCATGTTTACATTGTTTCTTATGGAGAAATTTGCTTTAATATGCAAACCAATGAAGTTTGTAAATTGAGGTTCCACTGTATGTTTTATGACCACCACTTCACAGGAGATGGCTTAGTAAAATATAAAAACAATATTTAAAAAAACAGGCTTCATTACACATCTTAAAATAAAACCTGCATCTACCAACTATCCATCAGTCAGTTACAGACATGGGAGCTGTGTGTTTGATTATTTAGTTTTTCTCAAATTGGGAGCTGTGTGTTTGATTATTTAGTTTTTCTCAAATTGGGAGCTGTGTGTTTGATTATTTAGTTTTTCTCAAATCTAATTCTAAAATCGAAGTGTGATGTTAGCAATGAAGCTTACAACATTTAAAGTTAAAAAGTTAAAGTACCAATGATTGTCACACACACACTAGGTGTGGCGAAATTATTCTCTGCATTTGACCCATCACCCTTGATCACCCCCTGGGAGGTGAGGGGAGCAGTGAGCAGCAGCGGTGGCCGCGCCCGGGAATCATTTTGGTGATTTAACCCCCAATTCCAACCCTTGTGTCCTCCTGTCCCACTCCTTAATATTACGTTGTTGTATGTAAAATATGGCATCTAATATGTTGGACAAGTGTAGAGATACTGTGTATATTGAAAATAAAGTGCCCTATAGCTCTTCTTGGAGAGACACTCCGTCATCAACTCTGAACTGAACAAACAAGGCTCATTAGCATTAAAGCTACAGACACACAAATGGCATGATCTTAGTATGGCTGACTGAAAGTCATTTTAAACTGTCAAAATTCCAACAATAAGGCTACATTTCAAGTACATCACTTTGATGTATTATTGTGAATTTCTACTTTTTTTGGCTCAAATTTCAATCAACTTTAGCCCTAAACAAAAATAGCAAACACGTTTTTAATTTTAACCATTTGAAGGCCTTTTGATCAAATGATGTCAAATGAGGTACACATTTTAGTATACATTTGCGTAACGTGAGCTATTTTACACATAATAAATTCCAATCCAATGTCCCCAGAGAGTTAAACTAGCCTGACAACAAAGCCTGCCATTTAATAGAGGACCATTTTGCCTCACTTCCTCAATGAATACATGCGCCTTACCTTTAGGACATTTGTCTGCATCACCATTAAGACTCTGAATTAGCCTCCTAAAGAAAAAAAACATATGTTTAAAGATGAATGACTGTGTAAGCTTTAGTGACAACGTATGAGTTGTTGTCGTCACCTAAGCTGCTGTTCGGGTGCATCAAGGATATTGACGCAGTGAGCAGTGTGAGGGTCCCAGGCGCAGTAAGGGTCTCGGGCCAGTATGCAGTCGTCACAGGATCGGTACCTGCCACAGAAGGATGTGGGTGACTGCACCACCCTCGAGTCGGAACCAGCGTAAATGGATCGCGTCTGTGGGAGCACATTAGGAAGCCAAAGAAAGCGTACATTAAACTCCTAGCTCATCTTCCTCAAATAACACACGTACACATCTTCTGTTTTAGGCAAAGCTCTTTCAGCTAATGAGAGTGAAGACTGACCTCGGACGACAACACTAAGGTCTTGATGGGTTCCGACTTCTTAAGGAGCTGGATCTCTTCCACAATGTGGACGACTCCGCCGATAACCACCGACTTGTGCAGGACCCCCGTATCTAAAAAAGGATATATTATTATCATTATTATAGTCATTCTGTCAAGACACATTACTGCCACCTGCTGTTGAAACAATACTGTACTTTCAGTAACACTGAATCTAATGTATGAGGCAAAAATGTCATAACTTTATCAAAATTGAAGAAATATATACAACTGTGGTCACATGTTGGGACCTCAAGTGCAGTTAGTTATATTTTTACCAATTATATTACAGAATATCTTCTCAAGGGATGATAGTGTAGATATGAAACATGGATATACTTTAAAATAGCGATGGGTTAAACCAGGGCTGTCAAACTCATTTTGGTCCTGTGGCCACATAAACCCTAATTAAATGTCAAGTGGGCCGGACCAGCACAATCATGTGCCTATAAATAACAAGGCCATGTTACCTTTGTTTTCATGCAAAGAAGTACATTAGAAAGCCTTCATATTTAATTATATATGCATTTACAAAAAAATAACAAGCTCAACTTCTTTGATGTTTTCACACAAAACAAAACAACTTTAGGTCACTATTTTCAAAAATGTTTGATGAAAATATAAATATTTGATGCATTGCGCTGCTGTGATAGTTTTTTTTAATTAAGGCATCAATTTCAATGGTTTATTATATAATGTAACAAATAGTTACTTTTTTTTTTTTTTTTTTTTTTTTTAAGTGCAGCACGCGCCTTTTGTAATAACTTTTGCAATTATCCAACATGTTATTATAAAATACAACTAAAAATTTAATTACAAAATGTGGCATAATCACATAATGACTTGAACATCCATCCATCCATTTTCTACCGCTTGTCCCTTTTGGGGTCGCGGGGGGCGCTGGAGCCTATCTCAGCTGCATTCGTGCGGAAGGCGGCGTACACTCTGGACAAGTCGCCACCTTATCACAGGGCCAACACAGATAGACAGACAACATTCACACTCACATTCACACACGAGGGCCAATTTTAGTGTTGCCAATCAACCTATCCCCAGGTGAAAGTTTTTGGAGGTGGGAGGAAGCCAGAGTACTCGGAGGGAACCCACGCAGTCACGGGGAGAACATGCAAACTCCACACAGAAAGATCCAGAGGCCGGGATTGAACTCACGACTACTCAGGACCTTCGTATTGTGAGGCAGACGCACTCTTCCACCGTGCTGGCGACTTGTCCAAAAATGTTTTGATGAAAATATAAATATTTGATGCATTACGCTGCTGTGATAGTTTTTTTAATTAAGGCATCAATTTCAATGGTTTATTATATAATGTAACAAATAGTTACTTTTTTTTTTTTTTAAAGTGCAGCACGCGCCTTTTGTAATAACTTTTGCAATTATCTAACATGTTATTATAAAATACAACAAAAAATTTAATTACCGTATTTTTCGGATTATAAATCGCAGTTTTTTCATAGTTTGGCCGGGGGTGCGATTTATACTCTGGAGCGACTTATGTGTGAAATTATTAACACATTACTGTAAAATATCAAATAATATTATTTATCTCATTCACGTAAGAGACTAGGCGTATATCAGCAATCGTCACACACACACGTCAACCAATAAACATTTGGTGGGGGCGGGTCATGGCAGAAGTGCATTGTGAAAAAAAAGATGCTACCTGCTACTACTTCTGTACCTATGAAAATTGATCATTTCAACATTGGCAGTAACTTATAAAAACTGAGAAGGGCTGAACAAAAATGGTACCAAAAAGGAAATCATATACTGCAGGTTACAAGCTAGAAGTAGTGAAATATGCAGCAGAAAACGGCAATTGAGCAGCAGAAAGAAAGATTGGAGTAAGCGAGAAACTTGTAAGGGACTGGCGAAAAGCGGAGGCTACTCTTACTGAAATGAAGAAAACTTAAAAAGCTAATCGCGGGCTAAAAGCTAGGTGGCCACAGCTCGAGGAACGAATTCACAAATGGGTGCTTGAAAATTGCCTTTCAAATGTCTATTCTTGGTGTTGGATTTTTATCAAATAAATTTCCCCCAAAAATGCGACTTATACTGTAGTGCGACTTATATATGTTTTTTTCCTTCTTTATTATGCATTTTTGGCCGGTGCGATTTATACTTCGGAGCAATTTATACTACGGAACGATTTATAATCCGAAAAATACGGTACAAAATGTGGCATAATCACATAATGACTTGAACATGTATTACCTTATTACATAATACACCGTTATTACAGGGCTGTACTCATTTTTGTGAGGTACTGTGACCGTTTCATACCTGTTGTGGTGAAGATGACGTCATAGATGTTGCCATCAAGTGCGCGGACCCGCTCGACCACAACCTGTGTGTAGTTGACGTCTTTGGTAACGAGGCGGGGTCTGTTGCCGACGGGAAGGACCGGATCCTCCATCAGGGGGTGGTCTTTGACAAACTGCAGGGTTTTGTCCGGGAGGTGCAGGGAGCTGTTGATGTTCTGCTGCCGCATGTGGCTGTTGATACACTGGCATGGCAGGTAGAGAGACATTTTAACATTGTTTAAACAGACAAAGGAACAGCTGTTTACACACTGCCGAGAGAGTGAGGTAGGCGTGACTTTGCAATGTAAATGGGGAACTTGGAACCAAGCTATGCAGACATAAATGGCGTGGTTACCCAAAATAAACCGGAAAAAATTAAGTTAAATAGAACAAGAAATGTGGGCTATTACTTCACAGATATTGTAATATGATTGTTCATGTTTTCCAGTCAGTACAGATTAGGGTCCTATCGCATTGTGTTATGCATTACAAACTCATTCGGGTACTGACGCAGAACCTTTGCTTACGGCAAATGCCGTAGCATGCCGTTCGTTGCAAGGCGATGTATTACTACTGTAGTTTGCTCTTACAATAACAATGTCGCTACAGCTTGGTTATTATACAAGTTACGGAACGTAAATGAAGTATAGTTGAATAGTATTGTATGGCCCACAATGAAAATTAGTTTGACGCCTCTGGTGTATGGCGCTAAAAACAAACAAGGCGCTAAAAACAAACCGTGTTCACCAGAGGGGATCGGCATTGAAAGGCATTAATCGACACGAAAATCAGCTGATACTGATCAACATATCCCTAATATTTATCGTACCGTATTTTTCGGAGTATAAGTCGCACCGGAGTATAAGTCGCACCTGCCGAAAATGCGTAATAAAGAAGGAAAAAAACATATATAAGTCGCATTTTTTGGGGACATTTATTTGATAAAACCCAACACCAAGAATAGACATTTGAAAGGCAATTTAAAATAAATAAAGAATAGTTAACAACAGGCTGAATAAGTGTACGTTATATGACGCATAAATAAGAGAACGTGCCTGGTATGTTAACGTAACATATTATGGTAAGAGTCATTCAAATAACTATAACATATAGAACATGCTATACGTTTACCAAACAATCTGTCACTCCTAATCGCTAAATCCCATGAAATCTTATACGTCTAGTCTCTTACGTGAATGAGCTAAATAATATTATTTGATATTTTACGGTAATGTGTTAATAATTTCACACATAAGTCGTGAAATTATTATAGTTTGGCACCCCCGGCCAAACTATGAAAAAAACTGTGACTTATCGTCCGAGAAATACGGTAATTTAAAATCCTAGTGGATGACTGAACTTACTGCTCCAGGACGTGGTGACGGAGTGATGCCGTTGTAGCGGACCCACTTGGTGTGGGACTGCTCCACCGTGGCCTTCTGCATGTACTTGCCCTCGGAGAAGACCTTCTCCACTGTGGTCAAGTTGTAGGCGCACACGGCCGACAAGCCCACATTACCCCTAGAAGAGAGTACGATTAAAATGCAGAAAACGTACAAAATGATATCGTCTCTCTCCTCGGAGCCCAGTGACTGACCATTGGGACGTGAAGACCCCATAGATGACCGTGTCCTTCAAACTTGCACCCTTCAGTATGAAGACATCGTGTACCACGTTGAAGACAAAGTTGAGCTCGGGCATGGAGCACACTAGCTTGGCTTTTAGAAAAGATGTCCACTTTTTCTGCAGTGTCCTCTGTCCTCCAAGATCACCCTGTGGAAGAAGGATGGTGAGATGAGATTGGAAAAGAGACAAAAGGAGTCACAATTTATTTTCACTATTTGCCACCAACTACAAAAAAATGGATTCTGGTGTCATCTATAACATTTTTCATCTTTTGATTACTAAAAAAAAAGTTACTTAAAAAAGTTAGAGACTAGCTTTTTAACTCTTCTACTCCTGAACTGCTGCACACAAATGGAAGAAAATGTGTGAAAACATTCACTCCTACTGTGCTGCCTGTGATAATATTTTCCTAACAAATACACCACATAGCGGTGCTGTAATAAAACCCCAACGTTTCAACATCATCCAACTCCAGAAATGGGTTCTATTTTCGCCCACTGGAACGCCCACTTCTTAACATATTTCCAGAGTTTTAAAATATCTGTGAGGGTTGATTAACTAACTTAGAACAAACTAATTAAATCATGAAAAGGCATTATTTTCACGGACCGGCTTTCTACGTGTGGCAAAAATAAATGCATGAAAAATAGAACTCAGTGCAACACTGAATTAGTGGGAGCCCTGTGCTTGTTTCTTTGCAATGAGATCCCCAGCAGGTTGATGGTAGTATATACCATCAACCTACCGGGGACTGCAGATGAAAATCAGCCTTTGGCTACAATCTGTCACATTTACCGTATTTTTCGGACTATAAGTCGCAGTTTTTTTCATAGTTTGGCCGGGCCCCAGTGCGATTCATATATGTCTTTTTCCTTCTTTATTATGCATTTTCGGCAGGTGCGGCTTATACTCCGAAAAATACGGTACATTTTATATGTTCATTAATGTGCATTGTATCATGTCACAAAGTTAGAACAAACATAACGAATGGCGACTACCTATGAGGTGTTTTATTGTTTAAACAAGCTTATTGGTGTGTTGGGGACCTCTGATCTAAAGAACGTTAGTCCAAGTAAGGAGTATGTTTTGAGTTTGGGTGAGGTTAAAGGGAAGGGCGATAGTTACAAAAAGACATAGAAATAAACAATAGTCTACCGTATATTACCAAATAAACACCCTTGGGCAAATAACCGCCCATGTCCTAATAACCGCCCGGGGTCTGACCCCATTTTGTGAATTAACCGCCTCTTCCTAATAACTGCCTATGTCCAAATAGCTCCCCATGGGCTGTTATTTGCATGATTTAGATTAAAATGCTACTGGGGTTGCGTTTGCTGCAGTATTATTTTTTAGATGGTTTTATAGAGTACTTGGTACCATAATTTTATTTTTCCTGTATGCTGCTTTATTTAAAACTTGGATTACTGTAGCCTTTATTTTATTTAAGTGACAGTATTATTGTTCTGTTTTGATGGTGGGTTTTGTACTTGAGTACTTGGTACCATAATTAAATTGTTCCCGGTAGGCTGCTTTATTTAAAAAGTTTATTGAATGTGAGTGTGAATGTTGTCTGTCTATCTGTGTTGGCCCTGCGATGAGGTGGCGACTTGTCCAGGGTGTACCCCGCCTTCCGCTCGGTTGTAGCTGAGATAGGCTCCAGCACCCCCCGCGACCCCGAAGGGAATAAGCGGTAGGAAATGGATGGATGGATGGATGGATTTATTTTTAGTATTGGTATTCTATTTGACAATTGTTGCACTACTGCCATGTTGAGGCCTTGTTGATCTCTTGTCTTTTGATAGCCTACCTCATGTTGATCTCTTGTTTTTTTGTTTGTATGTTTACAATAGCTTTAACATTTAAAGTTTTTTGTACGAAAAAAAATACTGGACAGTAACCATTGTAACCAAATAATGGCCTGGTGCAGGCTGGTGCAAAAATAAATAAAAGCCTTGTGCAAATAACCGCCTGCTTCTTTTAAACGCCTGTCTCCAAAATCGATTTTGTGAAATAAACACCCGGGCTACTATTTGGTAATATACGGTATTTAGTGACATAATCTCTCATCAAATGTTTTCTCTGGACAACATATCATAATGTAATATTGCCAATATGGAAGGAGAAATGACAGCATAGCCGGTATGACTTTCAAAACTATTTGCGGTTGGTCAATAAAACGCTGTAGGAAAACCCCCAGTGGGCGTTCTTGTGTCATGACAGAAAATCCCAAGTCCTGGACCCTTATTCAACGTTTGAAGTCGAATTGACTTGAAATTTCTCACACAGCTTTACAAAACACCCACTGTAGTGTTTGGTCGAATCACCCTGAAATTTGGTAAACATCTTAAAGTGGCACTGCACTTTTTAATGTAAGACAAGCACACATATGTTTTTCTATTTTTAATACATTCTAACTAGTAAATAAATGTGAGCAAAAGTCTGCTTACAATGGAGCCTATGAAAGTCAATCTATTCCGCCTATAAAGCGCTCTAAAACACATCCAAACACCTCCATCTATGTTTTATACACATGGAGTAAGTATATATGTAATGCAGTAACAGGCACATTCATAATAACATGTTTTATTTAAGTATTTTGCTCATTCTAAGCATACGGCGGCACATTATTTTCACAAACGCATCACAACGTTCACTTTTTCCTTCAACAAACATCACTGATTACTACTCACAGCAGACTTTATGAGAGCCAACAAACATAATAACACATCACTTACTATACAAGGTCTCCTCTCACTCGGATGCCGACTGATAGGATGTTGATATGTTCCCGTTTGGATAAAGAATGACTCATAGCCTTTGCGAAGAAAAAAGAGGGAGGAACCAAGCGACTTCTTGTTTCCGTCTCACCATTTTCAGGTCTCAATTGGATGCCAAAGTTGACCAACTCGTCAGAGTACATTTTCATCCTTCTACTATCAAGGTGAGAGGCATTATTTATGATCTGGAACAAACTTTCAAGGGCTTTGAGGTGAAAAAAACAGCTCACCAGTCGATGTTGTCAACAAAACCACACAAGCTAGTTAGCTCCCTGTGATCATGGTGCAGCTATAAATAGTGTGTCTGCGTTAGTGATTATAATAACAATATCACTAATACTTGGTTAATATCCAGGTCACAAGATGTAAAAGAAGTATTGTTGGCTGTATTTGGATGTTACTTAAAGGTATTTATGGGCAGAATAAAAGACCTCCCATTGGCTCCATTGTAATAAGACTTTTATTTACGAGTTAGAATGCATTAAAAAATACATCTGTCGTCTTGTCTTTCATAATGATTGTAAAAGAGTGGGAAAAATTCAAAAAAAGTGCAGTTCCCCTTTAAATTGTACATGTTTGTAAAATTCTAGCTAGAAGGCCACCATAAAGAAAACAGATGAACTAATTGCCCAAAGGTCATTTACCATTTGTCTAATGAGGATATACAGTACATAACCAAGGGGTGTCAAATTACACCGTTAATTGTGATTGATCATGTTTAGCGCACTATGGGCCTGATTTTCTAACATCCAAACACCACGCACTAAACAGCGTGTACAATCTATAAAACGGTGTGTACAATTAGTGGCCGTGTTGCGTGCAATTTACTAGGACTGCGTGTGCAGTTGTAAAGTGATGCAGACTGCCTTATTTAAATAAGTATTTTTGCTAAACGCGGCATCACCACAGTGACACTCATTTACTGAACATTCATTTTATCATACTCCCTCCGTTACGTTTTGCTATGTTTTCAAACAAGTAGGAGACATGTACCACTTTTTATGGACATTTTAACAGCAGTCGTGCAGTGCATCAACAATAAAAACACTTTTTATTTTTTACCGCCGAAGATGTGCCCATAGGGGGCGGTTCCTTTTAATCTGCTCAAGATGCAAAAAATGCATACTTAAAGAAGTTTTTTTCATATAAGAAATATTTTAATAATACGTATTCCATGTGAAAAAAACATAATTGAAAAAATATTAAGTGACACCAAAACGCATAAATTTAATTTGTTTTAACAAGGGACAAGCGGTAGAAAATGGATGGATGGATGAAAGTCTTTAAGTCCTCTGGTAGTTATAAAAAAATGTTGCAGAATAGACAGTATGTCTAATATTTTTCATTTCTGACCGTCCAAAATGTGACACACATGTATGACGGAGGATTCTTGCCCGTCCATCGTCTGTCTTTGCAGCGCGAGCACTGACCCTGCAGCCGTGTGTGAAACTGTCAGTTTGCACGTCCTTCTGACACGTGCTAAATAAAACGCTAAATAGTGCTCGCAAAATGGTGAGGAGTATTGATAAATCACATTGCGCCTGCTACATAAGTATATTGCATCTTTTCTACCAGTATCGTGGGCGTTTTGATGATCAACATATATTTTGCATAATAAATTAAGGCAGAGACGTAAAATGAATTGCGTGATTGCACCCTTTATTCTGCTCACTTAACAGACGCAATCCACTTTGCACACGTTTAGGAGATCAGCTTTGCATGTACTTTTAGGTTTGCACGTGTTTTAGTAAGTCAGGCTCTATATTTTTTAATCGCGTTAATCTAACTTTTCATCTCTAACTTTAATCTCTGTATACGAATTGCCTCGCCATCGTTTTATGCTTGACAAGCACTATGCGACACAAATATTATAAAAAAAGAGATCTCACTCTGTCAGGCGTGTAATGTTAGCGTCTTTAAATAGCGCAGATAGGATGAATTATACCTAACAGTGTAAAATATTCATCATAAATTTTAAGATGTGTCAGAAGTGTGCACCTGGTGTCTGTGCACCAGCCAAAGACATGCACCTGGGGATAGGTTGATTGGCAACACTAAATTGTCCCTAGTGTGTGAATGTGAGTGTGAATGTTGTCTGTCTATCTGTGTTGGCCCTGCGATGAGGTGGCGACTTGTCCAGGGTGTACCCCGCCTTCCGCCCGAATGCAGCTGAGATAGGTTGCAGCACCCCCTGTGACCCCAGAAGGGACAAGCGGTAGAAAATGGATGGGATGGATGGATGGTCAGAAGTGTGTTTATAGCAAGTTCAAGTTCAACATTCATGACTTAAATGGTAAATGGGTTATACTTGTATAGTGCTTTTCTACCTTCAAGGTACTCAAAGCGCTTTGACACTATTTCCACATTCACCCATTCACACACTGATGGCAGGAGCTGCCATGCAAGGCCCTAACCACAACCCATCAGGAGCAAGGGTGAAGTGTCTTGCTCAAGGACACAACGGACGTGACGAGGTTGGTAGAAGGTGGGGATTGAACCAGGAACCTTCAGGTTGCTTGCACGGCCACTCTCCCAACCGCACCACGCCGTCCCCACTTATTGTTTAAAACCTGTTCTTAATGTTTTTTTGTTGCGTTAACTTCAGCACTTTATATGGACCTGATGTTTTATTTTAGTAAATACAACAGGCTTCATCTGTTAAAAATAAATGGCTTCAAAAAGCCACTTTTTTAAAATTTATTTATTTTTATATCTATCTTCAGGACAATACATCTAAATTAAATACCTCAAGTTTTATTGAGGGAGCTTAAAAAAAGAGATGAATTCATTACAGATGATAATTCATTAATTGCACACTTTTTAATAGCTTGACAACACTAATATATACGTTATGTGTGGTAGCATGGTGGTCTTTCAAAGCATTTTGAAGACAACCTATGGGAGGCGCCACACACATTCACGGCCAAAAATTCTATTTAACAGGAAGTCCTATTCATTTCCTATAAATGTAGATATGCTAAGTGTTTAAATATCCTCAAAGAAAAAACAACCAGCATCTTAGCTCTGTTAGAGGTGACAAAGTTTGTAGTGTTGCTATGTGAGTCTGTGTCCCAGCTGTACTCGGGCGGAAGGCAGGGTACACCCTGGACAAGTATCAATATTTCAAAAATAATTATCTCTTATATGTTTGTATTGGTGTAATGTTTACATTTCAATTTGGCAACATAACTTTTAACTTATTTACTGCCATCTTATTTACTTAAGAAAAAAAAAAAAGAGCCTCTCTTTTGAACGGCTCTTTTCAAGATCCGGCTCCCTTCAAATAGCTATCAATCCCATCTCTAGAATATGCCAAGGGCTGCTAAAAATGTGACAAATGTTGGTGGATGATACATTGTGCCACATATCATTGCCAATTTACAATAATATTGTCAGCATTACTTTGAGACCAAATTGAGCAGTAATGTAGTCACAATATATAATGATCATGCAAATAACCCATACAAACGCAATTTTTTTTTTTTCCACCATTGTAGTTGGAAGATCAAGAAAGTTTTATCCCCAGTTGGAAAAACTTGTTTTGTTGTTGTTGCCATCACTTTCCAGCAAATGAGGCATACAGTACTGGCTCGTTTGTCTGTGTTGACAGGATAATTTTGCTCATTCGCTTTGAAGCCGAAATATTATTGCTAGGGATAGCAAGGCTCTATTGCTGTGTAGGCTAGCAGTCCTGCTTCCACTCACACTGACAAAGATTGCGGATGACAGACATGAGGGTTCACTCCGTTCATTTAATCACATGCATGAGCAGCCTGGCGGGCGTGCATAGGCATTCAACATCATGCTAATTTTCATTGTTGTGATAAAAATACAACAGGTCTATGGAGCCGAATCCCAAGGCCCGAGGGTCATGGCGCGCTCGACTGACAAGCGTGGGGGGGTGCTGAGAGTGATGCACAGAGTGAAACCTCTTGCACTCTTTTTGGAAGCAAGAGATGAAGAAAACAAACACACACAAGCGTAGTAGCCATATAAGAATGCCAGAAAAATTATCAAGTTAATTTTCATTTATCGTGCGATTAATTGATTTATTGATTATCGGTCAAGGCCTACCTGACTTTGGACACCATCGCAGTAGAATATTGTAAATAAGCTTACCTTACAAACACGCGCCACTCTCGGAATGAGCAGATTGCCAAAGAACTCGTACTCCACGGACACCTCGGTGAAGAAGTAGTAGATTTTATCATCCTCGCCATCCACTCTGGTGTCTCCTTCCCTTATCACATCGGCGAAAACAAAACTCGGCTCTGCAAAAAAAGGGGGGAATTTTTTTTTACGGGAAGCACTACTAACTAGGGTTGTATGGTATACCGGTACCAATAAAGTACCCTGGTACTAATGAATTAAAAACGATACCATACAGCCTGAGAAGAATACTGGTACTTTTTTTTTTTTTTCCATTTGCATGCTACCGTTCGGCGGTGACTTACTGAGCCAGGCGCATGTTGAGTGTGTCAGCACGCACAAACAAAGCGCATACAAGCAGAAACAATGTGGAGAGGACAAATGGCAAAAATATATATATATATATATATAGATATATATGTAGACGCACACACATCTGATTTGTTAGTTGCCAATTTTTAGCGCCAAAACAGCCCACGTTGCGTAAACTAGTGCAAGTGAATTGACTGAATCTTTTTATTTTTAACAATGCGTGTTTTACCAGCTACATGTCTTAACTGTGTAGTTTTAGCCATAGTATTGTTTTTACTGTTTACTAATAACTGTATTTGCCCTAAAGCACAGACCAAGAGTGACAACCATAAGTTGTGAAGCATTTATTAATACAATGTCAAAAAGCAGTCTATTCTATTTTAACCTAATCCTAGATATGGCAAGCTATGCCAGTGGTTCTCAAATGGGGGTACGCGTACCCCTGGGGGTACTTGAAGGTATGCCAAGGGGTACGTGAGATTTTTTTTAAATATTCTAAAAATAGCAACAATTCAAAAATCCTTTATAAATATATTTATTGAATAATACTTCAACAAAATATGAATGTAAGTTCATAAACTCAGTGAAGCACAAGCTCAGGTTTCTCACTAAAATGTCTGTCAAAAAGAACTGTGAAAAGAAATGCAACAATGCAATATTCAGTGTTGACAACTAGATTTTTTTGTGGACATGTTCCATAAATATTGATGTTAAAGATTTCCTTTTTTTGTGAAGAAATGTTTAAAATTAAGTTCATGAATCCAGATGGATCTCTATTACAATCCCCAAAGAGGGCACTTTAAGTTGATGATTACTTCTATGTGTAGAAATCTTTATTTATAAATGAATCACTTGTTTATTTTTCAACAAGTTTTTAGTTATTTTTATATATTTTTTTCCAAATAGTTCAAGAAAGACCACTACAAATGAGCAATATTTTGCACTGTTATACAATTTAATAAACCAGAAACTGATGACATAGTGCTGTATTTTACTTCTTTATCTCTTTTTTTCAACTCAAAATGCTTTGCTCTGATTAGGGGGTACTTGAATTAAAAAAATGTTCACAGGGGGTACATCGCTGAAAAAAGGTTGAGAACTATTGAGCTATGCAATATGTAAAATATACAATTGTAAAATGATCTTTGAGTGCAATAAAAAAAAAAAAGTGTTTAATGCCTTTTGAATTTTATTCTAATCTTCTAAAATTGTTCTTTGAGTGCAATAAGAAACGTTTGTTTAATGTATCTTAAGATTTTCTGTTAAAATTAAGTCAATATAGACATTTTTTTGTGGTCCCCTTTAACTTGAAAAGTATTTAAACACATTTTGGTAGTGGTACCAAAATAATGGTATCGAGACAACCCTACTAGTAACTCACCATTGAGCCATGACGTGGAATACTCCGTTCTCAGTAGAGACTGAGATGGTGAGTATTTGGAAATAATGGGCTCACTCCCCAAGAAGTTATATGCAGTCCCCGAGTACAGCTCTCCATCTGATCAAAACCACAATAACAGAGTTATTGTCTCAGATTGAATCCTTATGTATAATTAACAGCGTTTTGCAAAATGAGCGTAAAAAGTGGTTCTCACTCACCAACCATGACGGTGGTGAAGCTCTGCGAAGGGTCGAAAGAGCACTTCCCCCTGCCGTCTTCGGCTCGACCCTCCAGGGAAAAGTCAGCTAAGTTCTGCAAGAAGAAAGCAAAGCTAACACGTCATCTTTGTGCTGCCATTGTTCACAGTTGGAGATGCAGCATTGATGATAATAACAGACCAAGTAATCACACTGGGGTTGAAAGGCATATGTCCCACAGATGTATAACCGCTTGTTGTCGACGACCTGCAGCACTCGGATGTAGTTAAGACAGTCGGTCTGGACAGAAGCAGAAGACAGAAAATATGAATGTACTCTTCCATAACAGAAGAAACCAGAATGATTTATTTCACCATTTTTTAACTTATTTTATTTAATCCTTTTTTCCAAAATATTTTTTACATCTCTTACCTCTTTTGACTTCCCCTTGAGGGTGCACATGGCTATGGGGCTGTCGCCAACCTGCCACAGAGCCTTCAAGTGTTGGCAAAGAAATCAGAATTAAAACATATCCTCTTCTTTGACACAGTCATTCATTTGTTTCATACCTTGTTGTTTCGGACGGTCACGTTCTTCTTGCTAAGTTCAAAGATGGCTTCCCTGGCGCCCACGTAGAGCGCATCTCTGTCCTCGCTCAGCAGCAGCGTGGAGTAGTTGAAGATGCCCGGCTCAGAAAACTCCAACAGCTCTAAATCTAAGCACAGCGTTCACATTTACCATTAACAGCTTGTTTCATTTTTAAAGGATTAATGCAGGTAAGTACATTCAATTAAGTAATGCCCTATTTTCCTTTGTATGTTGTTTACAAAAATAATATAGTGGATCATAAACCTCCTCTAAGGTCGTCCAATTCAAAATTCAACTAAAATGTGCCTGTAAAGTCACTCCAAACTCTTCTTTCAGGTTTTTTTGATAGTGTCACAGAACAATACCAACAATTTCAACGAGCAGATATGTGATGATGATGATTACAGAACAGGAAAAAAATACTTATGACATATACATAGACTATATCAGCTGCTGAGTAGAATATGGTACAAATATAAGAAAATAATATGTATTAAAAAACTTCAAAACATGCACACCTTCTGTGTTGCCTAGGCTGTTATTGTTCTGATAAATACAACACATGGTGGCGCTGTTATTTCCACCAAAGTTTGAGTCTATTACAGTATCAATAAAATTGTATTTACCTGTATACAGTATAGCCCTTTTCATGCACAAGCAAGTTGCAACATAGAGTAAGTGCGTTACACCAGAAAAAATAAAGGACAAGCGGTAGAAAAATGGATGGATGGATGGATGGATGGATGGAAATTACAAAAAATGTTGGAAAACCGCCACCTTTGAGGCGATCACACTGGAGAAAAACTAAAAATAACGTAATCGAAAAAATAATAAAACAAAATATCTGTAAAAAAATAAAATACAAATAATACATTAGTAAATGAAAATATAAATAGCTAGAATAATAATAATAAATAAAATGCAACAAATGGCAAATTAAGTCGATTAAATCAAAATTTCTCACAAAAAAACTATTGTAACTAAAAGGTGTTTAGCAAAATCACCATAAAAATGTGGTACACATGACAAACACATCTGTTAAATGTACGCAAAATTGGTTGAAAAACATGGCCGCTATCAAGTAAAATGTCATACGGGCGGGACTGTTGCAATTATTTGTTCCATTGACCATTTGTCTATAGTGGGACACACATATGTTACTTTAAACATTGCCTGTTAAGTAATTAAGGGTATAACGTTAGCGACTGTTTGGCCTTGCAACTGATTATTTCTTGCTAGAAAAAGATTTTTCATTGTCAAAAATCAGACATTTAGATACACAATGCACGGACATACTGTATGCAAATATAGCTTTTCTCTGACCAGTAAATATAAATAAAGGCTCTGTCTGGTGAGTCTCAGCCCAATATATCAAAAGCAAAAAAAAATCCTGTCTGTCTTTTAAGATCAAACATGTGTTTTCTTTACTGGTGCCAGGCAGTCGTTGCCGCTGACCTAAGGTTCAGACAACATAAACATTCATTCAGTCATTTCCATGGGCTTGTACAAGGAACCATAAATTAAAACTTTCACCCAAACACAATGTTGTGGGGCGTACAGCCGGGGAGGGAAACTATGCTTACTATGCAATTCGCTTCACAGTAACTTGCTGCCATCAATTGTGAGTCTTCTAGTCATTGTGGTTGACGGCTACGGGACGTTGCTTGGTCATGAAAACATGACTCAAATTGCACAATCACACGGTCTGGAGCACTTTTTTGACCCCTTGCAGTGGCATCCAGCCGCAAAATCTCCCAAAACTGCAAGCAAGTGAATAAAATGAAGAGCGCTTGTGACTTGGTTTACCAGCACTTCCATTGGAGCAACCAAGCTTGGGCATAATAGTCGCTTTGTTGATAATGCAAAATTAAAAGGTCCAAAACTATATTATTTTGCAACAATCTTAAGTCTTAAAGGTCTTAGGAAAAACAACCGAACAAAAAAGGAAGGGGAGCAAATACGTCTCTTTCTAATGCCAAGCACTCACCCCCAAACCTCACCTTGGTTTGAGAGGAAGGCAGTAACATCACTGGGCAAGGATGAAAACATCACGATCCTGCCAGCTGATAGGGGGAAATGCACAGTCATTCTCAACACAACTGACTACCTAAACCACTTGCTTACACTCCTCAAAGACTCCAACACATATGAAATACTCTAAAGGGACCCCAAAATTGGGTCCAAGTATTTATGGCCTTCCAAAAATACACAAAGACGGGGCTCCCCTCAGACCCATTGTCAGCAGCATTAACTCTAACATACAATATTACTAAGTATGTGGCCAACATCTTGGCACCTTTGGTTGGCAAAACTCCACATCATGTCCAAAACTCAATTGACTTTGTAGCGAAGACCAGAGATCTAAAACTGGACAAAAATTCAACTTTAGTTTAATTCGACGTCATCTCCATGTTCACCTGTATTCCAACCCAGGATGCAGTGAGGCAATGTCTACTAGATAACCACACCTTAGAGGATAGATCCACACTAAACCCAGAACAGATTTGCCTTTTGCTGGAACTTTGCCTTAATTCAAGATTCAGGATTCAAGAGTGTTTATTGTCATATGCACAGTTAAACAGACAGTTTGCCGTACAAATCTTACCCTTCAACAAGTCACACGGTACTTAGCTAAAAAAAATAAAATAAAAAATAAAAGAATAACACTATATACTTTCAATTCATGGGAACGTTTTCTCGACAAAAACGTGGTTGTGCCATGGGATCACCTGTATCTCCAATAGTAGCAAACCTTTACATGGAGGAAATGGAAAAGAGAGCTTTGAGCTCTTTCGAAGGAACAGCACCAGGTCATTGGTACACATATGTGGCTGACACGTGGGTGAAAATCAGAAACCAAGAAGTGCAAGCCTATTAACTCAGTGGACCAACCAATCAAGTTTACACATGAGGATGTCAAAGACAGTAAGTTGCCTTTTTTGGACTGTGATGTCCACATTGGAGAAAACAGGGGCCTCCATGTCGGGGTTTACCAAAAACCCACATATACCGTTTAATACCTACTTTTTGACTCACAACACCCACTGGAACACAAACTGGGCAGTATCAGAACCCTTCAACACAGAGCTGACAATGTTCTAACAGCCCACAGGCCAAAGGGAAAGAGCATAGGCATTTGAGGGGAAGCTTTAAAAACCTGTGGTTACCCCAGCTGGTTGTTTGTCAAAAGTGCATCCAGTTCCAGAAAAAACAAGAACAGGAGGAAAAATGTGACAGACGCAAAAATATTGTCATTCCATATGTATCAGCTTTGGAAAAAAGGTAGGATTAAATAAGCTTTGCTTCTTCCTACTCCATTTCAAACACATTATAAAGACAGATGAGAATATGTAAATTGTATGATTGTATGATGTAACATATTGTGACTGCATACATGTTCAAAATAAACTTAAAACAGAAGCAAAGTGGCCATAGCATTCTTCTATTTTTCTAAATGAGACACTTGCTGGAAAAAGTTTGGACCACCCTGATCTAGACAGTTTTAAAGTTCTTTTAAAAAGCTCTATTAGGAACACAGTGTATTGTGGGTGCGTAGCTTTAATTAGAATGAGCTACGTTTATCCATGCCTGTCTCCTAGAACAGTGGTCCCCAACCACCGGGCCGCGGCCCGGTACCGGTCCGTGGATCGGTACTGGTCCGTGGATCGATTGGTACCGGGCCGCACAAGAATTTTTTATTTTTTTAAATTAAACTAATTTTTTTATTTTTTTATTTGTTATTAAATAAACATAATAAACACAAGATACATTAACAATTAGTGCACCAACCCAAAAAACCTCCCTCTCCCATTTACACTCATTCACACAAAAGGGTTGTTTTTTTCTGTTATTAATATTTCTGGTTCCTACATTATATATCAATATAGATCAATACAGTCTGCAGGGATACAGTCCGTAAGCACACATGATTGTATTTCTTTATGACAAAAAATACAAAAAATTGAAATAAAATTAAAAAATACATCCCCCCCCCCGTGGGACAAATTTTCAAGCGTTGACCGGTCCGCAGCTACAAAAAGGTTGGGGACCACTGTCCTAGAAGACCAAGTGTGCACTTGATTCACCTTTTTGCACTACAACGCATCCACTTGTCCAAAGTAATAGATGACATATACCACATACAACAACATACGATTAGGGATTGGGACAAGCGGATAAAAATGTTAGCAACACTAGCAAAGCTATGTGAGCTAGGGTGCTACCAGTATGATCACGCTAAGTTAGCCTGTTCCCTGACAAAAAACTAAATGGCCACGTCTATAGATGACTGACGGCAGAGCACCAGGCTGTATTTTTAAGATGTGTAGCGTCCTCTATGAAGCAGTGGGTGTGAACATGAGGCAGCTGGGGGAAGGTCAGAGGTGGTATGTTAAAATGTGAGACAAATACATTTTGCATAATAGGAGACCATAAGGAATTATGTTAAATGTGTGAATGGAGTTCAGTACTTGGCTGCAACCAGCAGAGGCACTGTTGACTCAGTCTAAAAAAGGAACAACATAACATTGAGCTAGAGCTATGCAGACCTGCGTCGGCCAGTATTAGCGTGTCCGATACAGGATGAAAACAGGAGTTCAGAATCTTACTTGATGATTCATTGCATACTTAGTTTTGGAGTTTGTAGTCGAGCTAGGAGGGACTCCTGCCAGGACATACAAAAACGGTAGCCATGAAATGAAATCACCTCAGTGACTGAATGAAATGAAAGAGCGCTCGCATTGCGGGCAGGAGGAAAGCTTTGCTTTGTCAAAAGGGTTAAGTGCAGTACCGGTAGTTCTCAGGAAGAGCCCAAGCACAGGAGCTATTTATGAGACGCCAGAATGCAAAGCAGATCTCTCACTTGAGCCGCCGCTGTGGTTAGACTGAGGAGGCTTGAGGGGGGACAGGTGCTCCTAGTAAAAAGACCTCAAATCTATGCGTTTTCCCCCAGATTTGAATAACTTCTCATTTTATGACTCATATTAGTTTGAGTCAACAGGGGGGTTTCTAAAGAAGAAGTATATTTCCCAGAATGGAATCTAGAGTTTTATGCATTGCTTTTTTGTACTCTATTTTACTTTTGTTGCTTACTGTATGTAAAGTGAAATAGAGTTTTTAGAACAACACTTCTAAATAAAATGTATTTTTATTATTAAAGGGGAACATTATCACCAGACCTATGTAAGCGTCAATATATACCTTGATGTTGCAGAAAAAGACCATATATTTTTTTAACCGATTTCCGAACTCTAAATGGGTGAATTTTGGCGAATTAAACGCCTTTCTATTATTCGCTCTCGGAGCGATGACGTCACGTTGTGACGTCACATCGGGAAGCAATCCGCCATTTTCTCACTTTCGTCGGTGTGTTGTCGGAGGGTGTAACAACACGAACAGGGACGGATTCAAGTTGCACCAGTGGCCCAAAGATGCGAAAGTGGCAAGAAATTGGACGAATGTTGTTCAAAATACGAGGGTGTGGGGAAAGCCGACGAAAATGGTCAGTCGTTTGTTCTGCACACTTTACCGACGAAAGCTATGCTACGACAGAGATGGCAAGAATGTGTGGATATCCTGCGACACTCAAAGCAGATGCATTTCCAACGATAAAGTCAAAGAAATCTGCCGCCAGACCCCCATGGAATCTGCCGGAGTGTGTGAGCTATTCAGGGACAACGGACATCGGTAGCACGGCAAGCAATGGTGCCAGTTTGTTCCTGCAGACGAGCGAGCTAAACCCTCTGGATGTCTTGGCTCACACTGTCCCTTATGCCACCGAAGCTGATCAAGAGAAGAATATCGACCCTAGCTTCCCTGGCCTGCTGTCATCAACTCCAAAACTGGACAGATCAGCTTTCAGGAAAAGAGAGCGGATGAGGGTATGTCTACAGAATATATTAATTGATGAACATTTTATTCATTACTCGCGGTTTTACGTAAATTATTATACATAAACTGTGTTTACCAATAATTTAGCTTAAAAACATTAATTTTTTTCAATCATTCGAGTACATTCGGGTAGTCTTGTGTAATGCAGTATTTTGTGTCTATTTAGGTATGGTTAACCGGAGTGCTGAAATCGTGGAAAAATATATGTTCTTAGCGCGCCTGAAATGGGCTGTCTGCACTCTCAAAGTGCATGTTGTTGCCAAATGCATTTCATATGCTGTAAACCTAGTTCATAGTTGTTAGTAATTATCTTATCAGACAGTGTTAAGCCGCTGAAATCCGAGTCTGAATCCGAGCTAATGTCGCTATACCTTGCTGTTATTTCCGCCATGTTTGTTTGTATTGGCATCACTGTGTGACGTCACAGGAAAATGGACGGGTGTATATAACGATGGTTAAAATCAGGCACTTTGAAGCTTTTTTTAGGGATATTGCGTGATGGGTAAAATTTTGAAAAAAACTTCGAAAAATAAAATAAGCCACTGGGAACTGATTTTTACTGGTTTTAACCCTTCTGAAATTGGGATAATGTTCCCCTTTAAGATTTTTTCTAAAGCCAAAGAGGAAACTTGAAGAAGACCACTAAAGACTGTAGACCATAGCTATTTAACCAAAATATTTTGGGACCTACATTTCCAGAAAGCTCAGGGCCAGGGGGCCAAACTTCTACCTTTATTATCATTCTTATTTTGTATATTGCTGAGAATCAGCGTCCTCTGCAGTGGACATTTGATATGTCGGGATTACCAAAATCCGGGTACAAAATAGCCCTGTCTAGACAACTATGGAGAAATGTGTCTTTTTATGCAACCAAAGCAAAATTATTGGCAAACAAACAAACATTTGTAACCAAAAATAATGGAATTGGAACCACAAAAAAGACTTTGATGAAAAAAAAATGGATTAGAAATAAAAAAATATATATACATTTTCACAAAAATAAGTTTTTGCTGCAAATAATTTTTTGGTTACAAATGCTTTTTTTGGTCAGATTCAACTTAAATCTTGTGGGTGAGGCCGCCTCTGAACAATGTTAGAAGCCTTTTTATTGGTCAGTATCCCGAGTCTTTGGCGTTTTCCCTCCAAATATGTTGAAGGCGGAAGTCATGCCCTTGTGGTCACACCATCATCCAAGATCGACCAATAAACAGACTTCTAACATATTGTTAAGAGGGGCCCGCCCACAAGATTGAAGTTGAGCCTGACCAAAAAAAGGACTTGTAACCAAAAAATTATTTGCAATAAAATCTACACATATCTCTTATGTGTGACTTCCATCTACTGGTCACACTTATCATTACACCATGTACCAAATAAAATTGCTTCGAGGTCGGCATGCACAACCAGAAATATTTTGTACATTAGGCACACCGGGTTATAATGTGCACTGTCGATTTTTGAGAAAATTAAAGGATTTTAAGTGCGCCTTACAGTCCGAAAAATACGGTAATTAGTTTGATTAATTGAGTAATCGGATAAAACACACTTTATAACCTCAAAGCATATTTTAGGTAATACAGTCAAAATTGTTTATGCTTGCCATAACCTTCATTCTTTTTTCTAATGAATGCATATCATCAACATTGAAATTGCACTTTTAACATCTGTACATTTAAAAAAAATTAAAAAATGAATCCGCCGTTTACAGCCACACAGATCACAGCACCCACACACCACCGCTTCCGTGTGAAAACTATTGATTGTGTATTTTTAAGTTCTGGGCACTCCATGCGGTCTGGATTTTATAAATGTTTATTAGTTACACTCATTAAACAATAAATCGAAGCAATAGAACATAAATCAAAGCTTTTTTCCTAGTCTAATCGATTAATCGTTGCAGCGCAAGCGCAAACACTTGTTGAGTCTATTCAAAAAACTCGTCTAAATTTGAGTTTCTTCAATTAAACCTAACCAGAAAGTTGAGGTAATATTGTAAATTGTGTTTTATCCGATTACTCAAATAATCAATAGCTGCAGCTCTGAGGCACCAGTTCTTAATGAGAACTGCCACATATCATACCTGAAAGCAATAGAAAGACTTAATATAATCCACCAAGTCAAAACTGTTTGGGTATGCAAGTTATAAATGATCATTATTATGTGGCACGATATAATTATAGCTGAAATACACGGTCGTAAAATGCAATAACATAGCAGCCTTCAAGTGATGGCACAAACAAATGCAACGTCCCACAAGCATGAGCGCAACATTCATGCTTGTGGAAATAAACCATGGTGGACTCGCCTTGATGTCTCCACGAAGTCCGAGGCACAGAATGGGGTCCGTGGGTGGACACCTCCAGGAGCAGACCCAGGAACACTCCGAGCACGCCAAATCCCATATTGGACTCCGACAGCTTGGGAACTGTCAAGTTTCCTCTGCAAGACACAGCAGCAAAAGTGAGGCAAGCGCAGGTACGGTCAAATAAGACATTTCACAATGGCGAATGAGAAGAGAAGCAGTTCCTTGCATGCTGCTGTTCTTACGCAGCGCTGACAAAAAACGGGAAGAGTTGCACATCCACTTCCCTAACACTGAGATGTTCACGAGTGATATCACTTGCTGTTGCATGTCACACGTATATAACGACATTCTGATCAAATATTCATCTGCGCAAAAACTGAACATCTGCTACAATAAATGTGTAATAGTGTGGAAAAACTAAAATACCCACTTGACATAATGATTCATTCACTACCTTAGGCTTACTGAGAACAATTCCCCCACCTTTAGTTAACATGTTCTTTTGAGTTGTAAAGTTGAGAGATAATTTTACCCAAGAATATGCTGGTGACTATGACGACAGGGCTTACTTTAGCCCTCAAATTAAATTTTCTATTTGATCTTCTGCAGAGCTTTACAGTATGTGACCTTCCTGCCTCTTAATGGTTTCCTCCAGGATGGAGGAAGCAGCTTTGTCCCATTTGGAGGAGACACTGAACATATCCAAACACACCTCGACAGCTCATATTTTCAGTTGTAATGTGCGAGGCACACAGCACGTAGGCAAGCGTGAACGAGAAACAGAGGTTGAAGACGACCACAATGTATTCCACTGAACAGTCTCAGGGAAATATGCAAGTAAAAGAAGTCCAAGAATGTGAGCACCCTTTGAGAAAAAGAGAGAAAATTTGAGAAAGAAATAGGAACATTTCTATGAGCACAAAGTGCTGCCAGGCAAACCCCAAAATATTATTTTGAAAATTCAGACTACATTTCATTGGGGTGCATTTCTACACTGTATTTTACCTTTAGATTTATTCCCATCTACCTAACAACCTCTTTTGGCTGTATTTTTTTTTACATTTACATGTCCCATGTAATGCACCACATAATTGTTTTTTGTTTTTTTTTAGCAGAACATTTACTAACATTATTATCATCATTTTAAAATGTATTGAAATATTCTATAACGTGTGCAAATAACTCAGAAAAAGTTTCCAATTTGGCAACGCTATCCTGCAGCCCCGCCTCCCATGGTAATATACATCAGGTGTTGTGACCTATCTTTACAATCTGTCACGTCAAAAATATACCTTTGCGCAGGCTACTAATAAATACTGTACAACTACAACTAGTTCGGAACGAACAGTGTTCAAAATGTAATCATCCAAATATGATTAGCAAAGTAGACAGCCGTAAACGTTGTGGCTTGGAGAGCCAACGAAGGCACCAACAGGTAAGGTAGCTAATTGGTAGCTTACTTACTACGCTTAGCTATTTCACAAGTAGCACTTGGGCTATTTAATGAAAAAAATTAGAAGCACAAACATTTTTTTGTACCACAGAAAAAATTTAAGAGCAATATGAAACGTCTTAAATATTACAATTTCAATATTAACACTCAAACAATGCCATCACAAAGCCTACAGTAACAATCAATTAAACACCGAGAACATCCCTAAACTGTGCTAGCATTGTCGCTAACACGAGTGTTGGGCTGGGCAATATGGATCAAAACTCATATCTCGATAATCTGGCCCATAAATTAACCCATAAATGGAAATATTCGTTGACGTAACTAAATATCTCCACCATGCCTTGATTTTAAATTTTCGGGACTGATGGGGATCCCAAATACAAAAAAACGGGTAAGACAAGTAAGAAAAGTAGGTTTTGAATAAACGGACCCCAACTTCAGAGGTGTTTTGAGATAAGAAAAAAGAAAAAGCCTTGAAAATAATATAAGAAAAGTCAAATGTAAACTTCAATCTTTTTTGAAAAAAACAACAACATTTAAGCTATGCTCAATTATTTAGCTAATAAAAACACAAAATGTGAAATAAAGTGCCCTGGTTCAAGAGGCACGTCAGCAGCAAGATGAAAATAATTGACCTTTAACAATTGTGTTTATATAGTGTGTGTAAATGATATTTATATAGCGCTTTCCTCTAGTGACTCAAAGCGCTTTTACATAGTTAAACCCAATATCTAAGTTACATTTTAAACCAGTGTGGGTGGCACTGGGAGCAGGTGGGTAAAGTGTCTTGCCCAAGGACACAACGGCAGTAACTAGGATAGCGGAAGCGAGGATCGAACCTGGAACCCTCAAGTTGCTGGCACGGCCGCTCTACCAACCGAGCTATACCGCCCCAATATAGGAAATGCACACAAAGATGTTAGCCAGGAACACCAACCTGCCAACTGATCCATGATGCTGTGTGGCAGGCTGTGTTCTAAAAAATTACTTTAAAAAAAATCCTTAATAATAGTTACTTGTTAGTTTAACAAAAAAGTAATTTAATTACTAACAGAATTACTCTTTAAAATATGTAATTAAATACTAGATAAAGTAAATATTCCGTTACTTAAAAAAAACTTTAAATATCTGGCATAATTCAGTTAAGTTTCATTGTGTGTGTGTATCTTTTAAAAGGCAGTGCCTGTTGCCTAGTGACGTGTGACGTCAGTGAGTCCATGCCCGTAGTCTCAGTTTTAGCGTGAGCTGTTTTTATTAGCTTCGCAGACAAACAGCGGCAGTTTGTCGGCTCTGACGGAAGCTCTTTTAAATCTTTTTACTGGTTTGCGTTACCTGTGCTTAATAAGTCGATTGAATGTGCTTCCATCGCTGTATGTTCTTGTCAACAAACAGGGTATTGTTTGGACGACAAGTTTGTCACTTCAAACATTGATTTGTTGTTCAATATTCCTTCCGACCCTCGTAGTTACTAACGTGCGATGCAGTTTGTATCGAATTTTAAAGGGGAACATTATCACAATTTCAGAAGGGTTAAAACCATTAAAAATCAGTTCCCAGTGGATTATTTTATTTTTTGAAGTTTTTTTCAAAATTTTACCCATCACGCAATATCCCTAAAAAAAGCTTCAAAGTGCCTGATTTGAACCATCGTTATATACACCCGTCCATTTTCCTGTGACGTCACACAGTGATGCCAATACAAACAAACATGGCGGATAGAACAGCAAGATATAGCGACATTAGCTCGGATTCAGACTCGGATTTCAGCGGCTTAAGCGATTCAACAGATTACGCATGTATTGAAACGGATGGTTGTAGTGTGGAGGCAGGTAGCGAAAACGAAATTGAAGAAGAAACTGAAGCTATTGAGCCATATCGGTTTGAACCGTATGCAAGTGAAACCGACGAAAACGACACGTCAGCCAGCGACACGTGAGAAAGCGAGGACGAATTCGGCGATCGCCTTCTAACCAACGATTGGTATGTGTTTGTTTGGCATTAAAGGAAACTAACAACTATGAACTAGGTTTACAGCATATGAAATACATTTGGCAACAACATGCACTTTGAGAGTGCAGACAGCCCTGAAATGGGCTGTCTGCACTCTCAAACTTAAATGTTTTTAAGTTAAATTATTGGTAAACACAGTTTATGTATAGTAATTTACGTAAAACCGCGAGTAATGAATAAAGTTTTCATCAATTAATATATTCTGTAGACATACCCTCATCCGCTCTTTTTTCCTGAAAGCTGATCTGTCCAGTTTTGGAGTTGATGTCAGCATCTGCTTTGAGTGTCGCAGGATATCCACACATTCTTGCCATCTCTGTCGTAGCATAGCTTTCGTCGGTAAAGTGTGCGGAACAAACGACTGACCATTTCGTCGGCTTTCCCCACAGCCTCGTGTTTTGAACAAATTTCGTCTAATTTCTTGCCACTTTCGCATCTTTGGGCCACTGGTGCAACTTGAATCCGTCCCTGTTCGTGTTGTTACACCCTCCGACAACACACCGACGAAAGTGAGAAAATGACGGATTGCTTCCCGATGTGACGTCACAACGTGACGTCATAGCTCCGAGAGCGAATGATAGAAAGGCGTTTAATTCGCCAAAATTCACCCATTTAGAGTTCGGAAATCGGTTAAAAAAATATATGGTCTTTTTTCTGCAACATCAAGGTATATATTGACGCTTACATAGGTCTGGTGATAATGTTCCCCTTTAAGGTGGTAAAAAACCCCATTGTCTTTTACTGACCAGTTCCTCCAACTAAAACCTTGTTTTCTTCCGTTTTGGAAGACTTGGAGCTCACACACAGCCCTGCTATGGCCCCAATCCCCTCTGTGCATGGAGCAGGAGGCAGGGACGCACACGAAAAGGGGTAGCGTCAAATCTACTGGTGGTGACCCAAACTTATTTGTGGTAGCTCGCACTTGCTGTACTGTAATTTACCGTTAACTCATCAGCGGTATTTATGTATTAGAGACTGTGCACTTGTTGTTAAAAAGGAAAATACAGTACATCCCGTTCCATTTTCCTTCACACTTTCTCATGCACTCCAAACCTTTCCTTGAGTTGAATAGAATAATAGAATAAGAATTAGTGAGGATTACATTTAATGAGTTTTCACATTTTACAAGCTCTCACCGACTTTGCCTGTTTCCCATTTATGTAACGTCTACTTTGCGGATAAAGTAAATAAACACCTCAGCAGCTGTAATTACAGAATTTACGTTATGTATCAAATGTGTCCCACTCCAAACAATGGCAACCAATCACATGAACTATTACCGTATTTTCAGGACTATAAGACGCACTTAAAATCTTTTTTTTTCTCCTTCAAAACATGACAGTGAGCCTTATAACCCGGTGGGCCTAATGTAAGGAATAAGTTTGGTTGAGCTTACCCACCATTCATTCCAGACCAGTGGTTCTTAACCTGGGTTCGATCGAACCCTAGGGGTTCGATGAGTCGGGCTCAGGGGTTCGGCGGAGGTCAAGACACACCCGACTCATCGTGTAAATTAAAACTTCTCCCTATCGACGTATTAAAGATACGGCAACAGCAGAAGTCAGACTGATTTGCAGGTGTGTAATTTGTTGTGAGTTTATGCACTGTGTTGGCTTTGTTCTTTGAACAAGGTGATGTTCATGCACGGTTCATTTTGTGCACCAGTAATAAAACATGGTAAAACTTTAGTATGGGGAACATATTCACCATTAATTAGTTGCTTATTAACATGCAAATTAGTAACATATTGGCTCTTAACTAGTCATTATTAAGTACTTATTAATGCCTTATTCGGCATGGCCTCATTATAACCCGAACCCTCTAACCCTGGCCCTAACCCTCTAACCCTAACCAAATAACTTTAAATTAAGTCTTTGTTACTTAGAATATGTTCCCCATACTAAAGTGTTACCAAAACATACAACTTTGTCTTGAATTTGAAAAAAAACAACGTTTTATTTTTCACTAAAGAAGGGTTCGGTGAATGCGCATATGAAACTGGTGGGGTTCGGTACCCCCAACAAGGTTAAGAACCACTGTTCCAGACCATTCATCGGCTGTGCGCCTTATAGTCCGGTGTGCCCTATGGTCCGGAAAATACGGTAATGATAATCGAAAATAGAGCTGCAGCTCTTGATTATTTTAGTAATTGAGTATAAAACACACTATGGCGATTTTTCTGCTCGCCATAACCCTCATTCTTACAATAAAATTGCACTTTTAACATATGTACAATATTAAAAAAATAAATAATCTTTGCTCTTCGCCGTCACACATATAATGGCACCAACACACCCCAGCTCTCATGTGCGCTCTATTGCAGTGGCTGTGTGTAAACTATTTACGCATATTTAATGTTCTGGATTTTATGAATTTTAATAGCTACACTTATAAATAAAAAAAAAATCTAAGCGACCGAAGTAAAGCTATTTTCTAATCAAATCAAATTGATGTATTCAATTAATTCAAAACATGTTGCTTTCAGTCAAAAGGGTTATTACTTCCTTGTAATGAATGCTAAATCTCTAAAATGCGTGGCGCAGTGGTAGAGTGGCCGTGCGCGACCCGAGGGTCCCTGGTTCAATCCCCACCTAGTACCAACCTCGTCATGTCCGTTGTGTCCTGAGCAAGACACTTCACCCTTGCTCCTGATGGGTGCTGGTTAGCGCCTTGCATGGCAGCTCCCTCCATCAGTGTGTGAATGTGTGTGTGAATGGGTAAATGTGGAAGTAGTGTCAAAGCGCTTTGAGTACCTTGAAGGTAGAAAAGCGCTATACAAGTACAACCCATTTATCATAATATTTAACAGTTGGCCGCGTTTCAAGGCGCCTATTCCAAGTCAGATGAAAATTTAGCAGGGGAGGCTTTAAAGATTAGGCTAAATATTAAAATAAACCTCTAAATCTGTTCTCAATCCTGCTCGTGCCGCATGCACGGTGAAGGCCAACTTTGCCTCAATGTGAGAGCTGTGCATGCAGAAAACGTAATCTTCCAGTCAGGTTTCATCACAGTCACTTTCAGTCCACCATAGATGCACGGTAGAACTACTGTAATTAAATACTATACACTAGAATGACTGGTTGTCACAATAAGCTATTCATCCAATCCATCCATTTTCCACTGCTTGGGCCTCCAGGGGTCTCGCGGGGTGGGGGGCTAGAGACGATAAGCGGTTAACTGACCTAATTCAAATGCAAGTATTTCCCTTTATTAGACCAATCAGGTAAAAGGAGAGCTGTGTAATTCCACCTTTGTGGGTTTCAGATACTTTCTCACTTCTCAGTGCTGCCCGTGTTCAGTATGTATCCAGAAATATTACCGTGACTAACAAGACACAAGATCATGTGCTAGCATATATACTTGGAGGTGGTAAAGTGATCTGGACAAAAGCAGGTTTTTCTTGTTTATCCACAACGCCATCAGCAAGTGGGTGAGTCGGTCACACGATGGAGATAAGAGGTTATCAAATGCCTTGCGAGACAAGTATACTGTTGTTTTTGCCACTAATTGAAATAAATATTGATTTAAACAATAATCAAGTAGATATATTTGGAACTTATGAAATGTTCATGTCCGAACGACAATGATGAAGAAAATCACCTCTTGCCCAAATGATCTAAAAGCACTGTTATATGCATGCCAGGCCAGATTTTAAAAACACCTTCATTGGCATATATTTAGTTTATTATTTTACATTATGTGAGTGAGCTGACTCTGCCAGCTGTGAATATACAGTGGAATGTCAATTGGCATACCCCTCATTATACAAACTTTTCAATTTAAGAACCACATACGGAATAAAAACATTCTTTGTTGTAGGGCTGGGCGATATGGCCTTTTATTAATATATCGATATTTTTAGGGCATGTCACGATACACGAAATATATCTCGATATTTTGCCTTACCCTTGAATGAACACTTGATGCATATAATCACACCAGTATGATGATTTTATGTGTCTACATTAGGGCTGCAAATAACAATTAATTTTATAATTGATTAATCTGCCAATTATTACTTCGATTAATTGATTAATAATCGGATAAAGGAGACAAACTACATTTCTATCCTTTCCAGTATTTTATTGAGAAAAAAACAGCATACTGGCACCATACTTATTTTGATTATTGTTTCTCAGCTGTTTGTACATGTTGCAGTTTATAAATAAAGGTTTATAAAAAAAATAAAAAATAAATAAAAATAAAAATAAATTAGAAAATAAATAAAAATTGCCTCTGCGCATGCGCATAGCATAGATCCAACAAATCGATGACTAAATTAATCGGCAACTATTTTTATAATCGATTTTAATCGATTTAATCGATTAGTTGTTGCAGCCCTAGTCTACATTAAAACATTCTTGTTCATATTGCATTAATATATGCTCATTTTAAACATTCATGCAGAGAGGGAAATCACAACTAAGTCAATTTACCAAAACTGTATTTATTAAACAGTTATTAAGCAGTGGCACAAACATTCATGTCATTTCCAAAACAGAAAGTGCACGATTGTCAGACATTTTAAAACAAGCTATGAGTGCACTTTTGTGCATGATGTCACTAAGATGACATATCAAAACAACACTAAATTAAAGTGTACTTTTTGTACAGAACGCCACTACAATAGTTTAAAACAAATAAAGTGCACTTTTGTGCATGATGTCACACAAGATAATTCAATAACTGTCAAATAAAAATTAGCTGCATAATAGGAAATCAAATAGTATATGTCTTTTGCTATGTGGTAGGTTACTGCGGCCGTCATCTCCTTCTGTTGTTGACTATTTCTTTCATACGGTGTTGATCTGGAAATGGGGTGCTTCGGCATTTTGTGGGTGTGGCACCGACCGTAGATGTTGACATGCGGAGTTTCAAGCACTCTTCGTTCTCGAGCATTTGACTTTTCAAATGGTGCTACACATTAGCAGTGCTGTTACTTTTTGTAGGAACGCTTTTGCCGCATACTTTACATATTACGGTTGTCTGTTCAACAAACTTCCTGCTTGAAGCCAAACCACCGCCAGACGAATAGACCCGTGCTAGGAATTAATTATTCCTCCATTTGTTACCAGATTCGCACCACTCGCACCGCTCCGCTAGCACCACCTGCCACTGCTAACATTACCCATTCCGCTACCTCTCTGCTCCGCGAGGGCGTATGACGTTGCACGCGCGACAGTATGTGACGTATGTAACAAGGTGCGCTTGTTTTATCGCTCTCTGAGAAGGAGAGACAAGAAAGAGTGAGAAACGCCTGTAGTGTAACGCCCACAGCTAAAAGCAACTGTGTGAGAACGTATACTCGAATATCACGATATAGTCGTTTTCTATATCGCATAGAGACTAACTCGCGATATATCGAGTATATTCGATGTATCGCCCAGCCCTACTTTGTTGTACAAACCTTGTCTCAGTATATGAATGTTTCATCCACCCATTGTGTGCCTGGCAATGTAGCCATTCTGTGCCAGGCAGCACATCCAGCAGGCGGATCACTCTCTATTCTCATTCAGTCAGCAGAGCAGTGCTGGAGTTAGCTGCTATAATTGCTATTTTTTGTGTTTTTAGCCTTTTTAAAACAAGTTTCCAATGTTGCTAGCTCAATATCAGTGTTGGGTTAGTTACTGAAAACCAGTAACTAGTTACAGTTACTAGTTACTTTATTTCAAAAGTAACTCAGTTACTAACTCAGTTACTTAAACCAAAAAGTAATGCGTTACTGTGAAAAGTAACTATTTAGTTACTTATATATATATTTTTTAATTTTTTTAAGGCCCCATTTAATGCCCTTTTAGCCTTCATTTTAGTACTGTTATTGCACTGGAGAATAATACAATCTGTTGTTCAACTTGACATGCATTTGCATCATTGAACTCTGCTAAGCAATGTGGTCTACATACAACACACAAAGACAAAGATATGTTTTAAAGGGCCAATTTGTTTCAGACCAGAACAAATTGACAAAACTATTTTAAATAGCTGAAACTTAACATACATAAGTAACAAACAGCATAATAACAACATAGCTGTAAAACAAGAAAGGCACACACTACATACATAAAGCCTAACCAGGCGTTTTCTCAAGGAATTCTGAAATAAAATCATGTCTGAAGCCCAGAACACTCTACACATTTCCCCACTTAGTTTAGAGAAAAGGAAATATTAGCCTGGCCCACTAGTATCCCTCTTTAGGTTTGTGAACTTTATAGTCTAAACATTTAGAGTGATGTGATAATCAAACACTCTAAAAGTTTAAAATGAAAGAGTATATAAGAGAATTGACAGAGTGTGTGTACCTTTACGTGTGCAGTGCCTCGTTAAAATCCAGCCGCTGTTGGAGGTGGAGGTGAGTGTGTCTCTTTACTAGCTTCGTCGAAGCATGTTGTTTTTGTCGCTGTTTCAGCATATTTGAAACTTACATTCAGCTAAAATGTTCTTTTCTTTGTGGTCGATAAAAGAAACGTACTGAAAATATCTCCATTTTAAGAAACTCGGCTTCGGGGTTCGCCATGACGTCTTGATAGTAGACACAGACACGCCCCCCCCCCCCCCACACACACTCACACACACACACGTACACACAGACAGCGCGCGGCGCGCCTCTTTTTCGTCGCCTCTTCAGCAGCGACACTCAGATCTTCTCAGTTTCTAGCCGATACTACATAAAAAATAACGCAAAATAACGCAGTAACGCATCATGTAGTAACGGTAACGGAGTTACTGAATATAAAAAATAACGCGTTAGATTACTAGTTACCGCCGATAGTAACGGCGTTACAGTAACGCGTTACTTTGTAACGCGTTAGTCCCAACACTGCTCAATATAAGTCCAAACAAAGCAATGGACAGGCCATATGTGATTTTGAAAAATTCAGGATGTATCCACACAGTGTTGTTGACACTAGGGCTGCAAATAACGATTATTTTGATAATCAATTAGTCAACAATTATCTTCATAAAAAAGCCTACACATATTTAATGGGTTTAATTCTTCCACTGATTCTAACTTAAGCTTAAGTTATTTTAGGCATGTGCTTACTAACAACAAAGATGACTAACTGATTCCTAAATATTTATTTTTACTGTCACTGTGCTGTTCATTTAGCTGTTACAAAAATGTAAATGACTATTAAAACTTAAAAAAGGAAAGGCAAATTGCTAAACAAAGAACAATTAACCTTGTTTATGTACTTAAAAAAACTGTTAAAATAGCAGCAAAGAAAACAAACAACAAAACACACAACCTAACTTCCTCAAAAAGAAAATATGCATTCTGTCATGTTTAAAAAGCTGCACATTGGTATATTGACAATTGATTAAAGGGGAACATTATCACCAGACCTATGTAAGCGTCAATATATACCTTGATGTTGCAGAAAAAAGACCATATATTTTTTTAACCGATTTCCGAACTCTAAATGGGTGAATTTTGGCGAATTAAACGCCTTTCTAATACTCGCTCTCGGAGCGATGACGTCTCGCATCGGGAAGCAATCCGCCATTTTCTCAAACACCGGGTCAAAACAGCTCTGTTATTTTCAGTTTTTTCGACTGTTTTCCGTACCTTGGTGACATCATGCCTCGTCGGTGTGTTGTCGGAGGGTGTAACAACACGAACAGGGACGGATTCAAGTTGCACCAGTGGCCCAAAGATGCGAAAGTGGCAAGAAATTGGACGTTTGCTCCGCACACTTTACCGACGAAAGCTATGCTACATCAGAGATGGCAAGAATGTGTGGATATCCTGCGACACTCAAAGCAGATGCATTTCCAACGATAAAGTCAAAGAAATCTGCCGCCAGACCCCCATTGAATCTGCCGGAGTGTGTGAGCAATTCAGGGACAAAGGTCCTCGGTAGCACGGCAAGCAATGGCGGCAGTTTGTTCCCGCAGACGAGCGAGCTAAACTCCCCTGGATGTCTTGGCTCACACCGCCCCAAGATGATCAAGAGAAGAATATCGACCCTAGCTTCCCTGGCCTGCTGGCATGAGGGTATGTCTGCAGAATATATTAATTGATGAAAATTGGGCTGTCTGCACTCTCAAAGTGCATGTTGTTGCCAAATGTATTTCATATGCTGTAAACCTAGTTCATAGTTGTTAGTTTCCTTTAATGCCAAACAAACACATACCAATCGTTGGTTAGAAGGCGATCGCCGAATTCGTCCTCGCTTTCTCCCGTGTCGCTGGCTGTCGTGTCGTTTTTGTCGGTTTCGCTTGCATACGGTTCAAACCGATATGGCTCAATAGCTTCAGTTTCTTCTTCAATTTCGTTTTCGCTACCTGCCTCCACACTACAACCATCCATTTCAATACATTCGTAATCTGTTGAAACGCTTAAACCGCTGAAATCCGAGTCTGAATCCGAGCTAATGTCGCTATATCTTGCTGTTCTTTCCGCCATGTTTGTGTTGGCTTCACTATGTGACGTCACAGGAAAATGGACGGGTGGTTAAAATCAGGCACTTTGAAGCTTTTTTTAGGGATATTGCGTGATGGGTAAAATTTTGAAAAAAAACTTCGAAAAATATAATAAGCCACTGGGAACTGATTTTTAATGGTTTTAACAATTCTGAAATTGTGATTATGTTCCCCTTTAACTCTTTGGCAGTTTTAGCACTCTAATAGACTCAATGTGTAGAATTATATATTTGATTAGTTCTTAAAATGTTGGCTATTTAATATATCGTAGCTGAGATAGGCTCCAGCACCCACCGCGACCCCAGAAGGGACAAGCGGTAGGAAATGGATGGATGGATGGATGTTTAATTGTATGATACCTCCAAATTGTTGCCTGTCTGTGTAGACAAAGTTTAGCTGGCTGACTTTGGCTAAAATGACAATTAACGTTATTTTTCACACAACTTCGTCTCATACTTGTTAGGTGGCTAGCAAGGAATAGGGCTGGGCGATATATCGAGTTTGTAAGATAAATCGATATATTTTTAAACAAGATATGAATTAAGAAAATATCTATATAATTTATTTCACGTTAAAATGACCAAACGCCGCTTATTTTTTGTGTTCCTTGATCCTCCCCTGCTTCCCACTCCCTCTCAACACTCCATGGGCAACTAAACCCCTCCCCTTCTTCCTTCCAAGACATGCTTGCACGCATAAAAACATCCATGATTGGTTGTTTACTATGATGAGTCACGATTGGTTGAGATTAGGGCAAAACATTAGGGACAGGCCAATCAAAGGCAAGATAAATAAATAAATGATAAATGGGTTGTATTTGTATAGCGCTTTTCTACCTTCAAGGTACTCAAAGCGCTTTGACACTACTTCCACATTTACCCATTCACACACACATTCACACACTGATGGAGGGAGCTGCCATGCAAGGCGCTAACCAGCACCCATCAGGAGCAAGGGTGAAGTGTCTTGCTCAGGACACAACGGACATGACGAGGTTGGTACTAGGTGGGGATTGAACCAGGGACCCTCGGGTCGCGCACGGCCACTCTCCCACTGCGCCACGCAGATGGAAGATGGGGTGTGTCATCGAACCAGGAAGGGAAATCACAACAGACATCCCAAATGACGACGAGTCGTTGGAGAGGAGAGCGATTTATATATAAAAAAACTAGTGGAAGATGGCAAAGGGATTCTCTTCTTTAGATTTTTCTTTGAGCAATGTAGACCACGTCCAGGAACCCCACAATACGTCTACTTGGCCACATTTGTACAAATGTATGCGTCTGGATAAAACATTAATTTGAGTTGTTTACCATGTAAGCCCAAATCAAAACTGTTCTCGAGTTGCCAAGCCGGGCATATTTCGCACGAGAAATGCTGCCAAAAATGTCTGCCGAAGTGAGGAAGATCATAGCCGCACAATTAAGTCAAGTCACTTACTTGGCGCTGACCAGAACCGTACAAGTGTGAGAGTTCATTACATCGTCGACTGGGAATTAAAAAGTGCCTGCCTGCAAATTAATTTTTTATCTGAGACCCGCGACCCCAAAAGGGACAAGCGGTAGAAAATGGATGGATGGATCTGAGTTTGATACATTTTGTATTATTTGCACAGCTATGTTATTTATTTTACGTAGAAAGAATATTTAGCTATTTTATTTATGTTAATAAATATAGCTCGGTTGGTAGAGTGGCTGTGCCAGCAACTTGAGGGTTCAAGGTTCGATCCCCACTTCTGCCATCCTAGTCACTGCCGTTGCGTCCTTGGGCAAGACACTTTACCCACCTGCTCCCAGTGCCACCCACACTGGTTTAAAAATGTAACTTAGATATTGGGTTTCACTATGTAAAGCGCTTTGAGTCGCTAGAGAAAAGCGCTATATAAATATAATTCACTTCACTTCACTTAATAAAAGTGCCACTGACTGTTTACAGTACAGTTGTCATTCAGTTCAATTTCAGTGAATCTCGCTCAAAAATGAATATCTTTATATGTATACTTTCACCGGAAAATATATCGAGATACATATCGAATATCGAGTTTAAGTAGAAATATATCGAGATATACTTTTTCGTCCATATTGCCCAGCCCTAACAAGGCATAACCTAAGCTGAGACCGCGTCCTCCCTCCAGATGTCCGACATCATGCCTCCGCTTTAAATGTTCGCGTATCACAGATGTAATGCCATAAAAACAAGGTCCGCTTAGGAAAATGAGCGTGGTATTCATGTTTTTAACAAGAATAAGAGGAAATGTTCTCACACTTTACAAGTTATAACTGGCGATGTTTTAGCGAGTGGCGGTGCTGACCCACTTCCGCCTGGAAAAAACAGAAGTGATGTTGTCACGAATATTGTCAACAAATAGAATTGTCGGCGACAAACATAATTGTCAACATTTGTCAACAATGTCGACCAATCGTTGCAGCCTGAGTTGACACCGCCTGCCAATTCCTCCCATTGCAAACAAGGATGATTAAATAATTACATTTTTAATTCCTAATAATTTTTGCGAACTAGCTGTCGAAGTTAAACAGTTTTGTGATTTCAAACAGTGAGTGCACCACAAGGCTAGTGACTGTGTGTGTGTATGTGTGTGTGTGTGTGTGTGTGTGTGTGTGTGTGTGTGTGTGTGTGTGTGTGTGTGTGTGTGTGTGTGTGTGTGTGTGTGTGTGTGTTATTTTTTTTCGACAATGTGCTGAAGGGCAAATAAACTTCAGTTGCGCGCCACAAATGGCCCCCGTGTCCTACTTTGGACACCCATACTATACACAGAATGTGGTAATGTTTTACTGCAGCCAATTGGCCTAGCAACGTTGAATCTGGTATGTACGACAACATTCCCCAAAATACGATAGCTGGTCATTTTCCGTCTGGCAACACCGCATGTAAACGACAATGGTCTTCTCCAGGTAATTCAATGCTGATATCCATCTTTAAAGACTCGATAACACTTATGTAAAGGAAACAAAACCAAGTTTTCAGTTACAATATAAAGCCCCCTACAAAGGCCCATTAAGAGTAAAAGTATTGTGGTGTTCTGGCATTAGAACAATTAAGAACAAAATAACCATTGTTTTCTCATGACCTAGAAGGGGCACTGAGGCTTATTTCAAATATAGGTTAGTCATTACTTCTAATAATTAGGGCATTTGGTGGAGGGTGTGTGCATATAGGCAATCAATCAAGCTTAATCTCAATTAGGAAACATGGATAGGGACTGTAATTGATTATTGATTTACTTGTAAGTGAGAACAAATTGCCCTGGGACAGTTGACCTTCCAAACTCGAGGATCACCAACCAAAGAATCCAGTTTCAGGCAGACTCATCTGTTTAAAAAAGGGGGTGATAGTGGGGGGTTGAGTCCAAGTGTACAAGGACCAATTGTTTACTGAAGATGAGTGTAGGCCTCCACTCACACCGCCGAGTACTCCCCCACCCGCCTGGGCCCTCCACATCATCACTGCAGAGTAGCAAACAATGAACAGAGAGGCAGGAGAGGACACAGCGGAGCTCTCTCGTCCAGCTCTTTCACAGTCTTGCCAGACGACATGCCAGCCCAGCTTAGTTTAGCAGCGAGGCAAGGGGGGCCAGGAATTTTTCACAGATCACCCAAGACACCGGGATCTGGAAGCATCTTGTAAAGCAGATCTATAAAACAGTCCATTTAAAAGACGACCGCTGAGAAGAAGCCAAAGTCCAAATCATAACTTTCCAACTTGCGCCTCAGCACTCCTGACCAACCCTAGCTAGTACTCTGCATGCGCTCCCATTTAGGTCAAGGCTTAACAAAAGCCTTAAAGCCACATTGGAGGGTCGGTGTGTTACAGTAGCTGAATGCGCAAATTGGCAGCCACCCTGCGCAGCGGAGAGATTTAGAGGAGTTGCCATACTGGCCTGGGATATTCAACACGGTTACCATGCTGGCAGAATTCTTTGAGGTCTTTGTGTTCCCTTGTAGGCTCTTTTAGCTTCCCAAGGAGGCTGACACCTGCTCGGGGCCAAGGGGTTCCAAGTACTGCACTGGTGCCTGCGCACTGATCTTGGCTTGTTTCCCACTCAGGGCAAATGAGGATCGACAATTAGGTTCTTACTATCTATGCACAAGAACCTACAAACTCCTGGGAACGTCTGCAGTTAACCTTTTGTTTGTGCCAATGTCCACTGCAGAGGTTACTGGTTCTCAGGAGGATTGAAGCAAAATCTTAATTAAGTCACAACAAATGATCTTAGTAAGTCAAAGTACAGTTGTGAGCTGGGGAGGTTATGATACTTCATGTGAGCCCCAGTACCAATAAATCCTCCTAAAATGTTATTGCTTCCCAAATTTTGCACGCCTCTTCTCTCAAAAGCGGAGCACACAAATGAGGGGGATGATAGATGGGCATAAACAGACTCGAGGGCTGTCACTGTTAGAAAATTATTATTAATTTACTTGTTAATTTCCTGTTAATACCTGCTCACTTTGTGCTGTAACATGGTTTCATCTACACTTTAAACTTAAAGTTTACTAATCACATATTTCTTGTTGTTGTTTAAAGATAGCCTAGCGGTTAGCTTAGGTATTATCATTCCTACTCCTGGCTGTCTCTTGGTGTGTAACATGTTTAGCCGTGTCCCCCAGTGATAATGATACTTAATATACTAACAAATGTAGTTTTATTGCCATAATAGAGGTGTTTATTATTAGCTTAGGGGAGCTTCTCCACACTGTGTATGGAGACTCATAATTAGCTGCCAGCGGCTAGCCACTTGTCAATCGGAGGACTATAAATTCAGTCTGCCAGAGCAGATCTGCGTTTGTGATCGGCGTTAAAAGGAATTAAACAACAATGGCGATTATGTAAGTCTTCACAAAAATCGTGCGATACCGAGCAGCGACCAATTTATTGGCATATCCTAATTAGAAACTCACAAGATTTGGAAAGACCTAACCTAACACCATGCATGGCAAGAGTTCCCTGATTTTGTGCAATTTGTAGTCTTTTTCCAAATTATGTCTTGGTGAGCTGACCAAAGGGTTAAATAATATGTGAGGCTGCGCAATCCTAGTTATCTTATCCGAAAAGACAAGATAGTGTCTTCCCACATTTCCAATGCAGCGCAGACAAGAAGCTCCACATGAGGCGGTGAAGAACTGGAGGCGGATGTGAGCCAGTCATGACATTCAGCGCCTGCCAAACCTCTCAATGCGCTCGCTGGCTCATGCTTGGGTGAATCAACATCAACACACAGAGATGCTCTTCTTCTCGCTAATCATTTTATTTATGGATGGAATCCTATCAAGCCTAACCGTGCATTCAAATAGTTTGTGTGAACCTTGTGCTCCACTGTTGTTAAATGCATGCATGTAGTGGCAGACGGATTATCACTCTAAAAGCATGGTTTATGAGTGGGATTTAAAAAATGAAGTAGTGATTCACATATGGCTTTTCTCTCCTTATCTGACCCCTGTAGGAGAAGGATTTGTGTAACGATGACTCGGTACTGAGCTGCTTTTAGATCCAATACCAATTCAGTTCATGGACACATTACATTTTTGTAAATTACTTTTGTGGCCTCCCCCATGGGTGTGGACTTAAAAATGTGGGAAATGGTGAATGGATTTAAGGACAATGTGTTGCTAAGTCCCACCAACGTGTTGGTTGATGGCGGCCATGTTTTACAACCAATCTTTCTCAGGTTTGCACTGAATAGTGTCACGGCCCGGGGGCATTCCAATGCGCATTCATCTGTGCGCTGCGCTGAGCGCACCTCCAAGCGCGCCACTCCTGCAGCAGCAGCTGCGCCGGTGCAATCAATCAGCAATCTGCACACCTGAAGCTGATGAGACGCCGGGCTTCTTAAACCAGAGGAAACCTGCGTTCTGGGCCTGAACGTAGCGACCTGTTCCCGTACAGTAAGCCATCATATCTAGCTCAATGTTCTCTCACTCTGTGTTTTCTCCTCCCCCGTGCTCATTTGTCTCGTGTTCCCGAACCGTGTGTCTCGTCTCCCCGTATTCCCCTCTGGTTCCTGGCTGCCCCTTTTTAGATCTCGACCTCCTGCTTGGATACGGACTTTTGACGCCTCGCTCTTGCCCCTGACCTCCTGCCTGTCCCTGGACCTTCAAGCCTGCCTTGCCCTATCTTGGACTCACTACACATAGTCGCACACCACACATTATTTGGATTGGTTACACACTTCATAATATTGTTATTAAATAAATATACGATGTCCGTGCATCTGTGCCGTCTCCTTCCTTCCCTGTACCGTAACAAATAGATGTCTACTAAATTTTGTTATTAGGCTCAACACCCTAAAGTTAGAGTGGGTGTTTTTACAGAGAACATTGAGATGTGTCAGAAATATTAAGTCAAACGTTGGTGTTTAATAAAAGTGCCACCGTGTGGTGTATTTATCGTAAAAATAATGGCACAGGTAAAACCATAGGGATGCATGTTTTGACCCATTTCCACCCATTTGTTTGCAACCATTCAGGAGTAGAAGACGTACGTTTACGTCCAGTGGAATCTCGATTTACAGACCCTCTCATTACACAAACTTTTTGATTTACGCACCACAGAAATGTGCTTATGGCACGAACCTTGTCTCAGTTTATGAACGTTTTAATCCACCAATTGTGTGTCTGCAGCGCATTCATTGTGGGCGGGCTTATTGATCTCCGTCAGCAGAGCAATGCTGTTGTTAGCCACTGTGCTAATTGCTTTTGTGGTTAAGTATTTTCAGCATTGTTGTAGTTTTACTAACTCAATATGAGTCCATGCGATGTGAGGTTTAAATCATTCAGGAAGTATCCACAGCGATGTCGACACTGCCTTTCTCCTCCCACCACCCTGTTGTTCGGCTGAACACCAAGATTAACAGCCAATGTAAAGTGGATTTAATTTTGTATTCCTTCCCATTGTAGCGACCTGGCTGTTAAAAGTTTTGTGCATGCACCTAGTGTGTGCACATGTGCAGGGCAGCAGCATAGGAAGTAGGAAAGTTCAGCTATTGTTGTTTTGACTTATTAAACAGAAAGTTGATCCATCACTATTTTGCTATATTTGTTTGATTTACAGCACTGTATACCATTTTTATACTCTGTTCAAAGTGTACATACTTCATAGGCTTTTGTCGAGGCTGAAACCCATTTTTTTATGTTTTTTCATAAACATTACAAACAGTTATGACTGTATGGAAGCTATTTAAAAGTGGTCCTGTGAGACATTTAGAAACAAAATGCTGGTGGTGGGCAAATTTAGAGATTAAATGTGAGTTTGGCTATAAATAAAGCACTGTATGCGATACTGTAAACTAAAGGGTGACGATCAAGTCCCTCATCAAAGACCACATGGGGATCAAAGAGCCTTAAAAATGTAGTCAGCTTTTAGGTTCCCCACAGCATGATGAACTGATTCTGTCAGTTCAGCCGAGGCTTTAACAATTTCTCCGTCTGGGCTCAACTGCCGGCATTACAACTCCAGCTGGCAATTATTTGTCATGCACGATTATCAAAGCCTCCAGTGCAGTGGCTGCAGGTGGATAATGAGTGAGGGGTTTTTGAAGGGGGTGCCGGTTTCAAGGACAGCCGTGTCTCAATTACACATTTAACAGTGCAAGTTATGTGTAGGCTTATAAAGGATATCCTAAACGCCGTGGCATGACCTCTGATGGCTGCCGAGCAAATGACAGATGACACAGCAGTCTGAATGCATTACCCAGAGGAACCTCGACAGATGGAGGCGGAAGTTGTCTTTTAAAAAAAAAAAGGCCAGATTAAGGACTGACCGCATGATTAGATACATTTAAATCCACATCTTTACTCAAGCACTTGTAACCGCTTACAAAGTAACTATTTCTGGTTATATTAAAAAAAACGTGTGGCTTGATCATTAAGATCCAGATATGAGTATGTGTGAAAGAAACACTACACATGAGATGTCAAATGAAGGCCCTCCTATATAATTACTAGTTTTAGGGCCACGGTGGAGCTAGCATGTCAACCTTAAGTGGCCACAGCAAAGGCAAATGAGGGGTCAGGTCCTGTAAAAGGGTATATTTAGTATGCCGACGGCGAGCTTTCTTTAAAAAACAACACGCCCTTTCTTTGAGTCACGTGGACAAGGAAGATCTGGAAAACTTAAGAGAGTAAACATATGGGCGGGAGTTGTGCGCGAAATAGGTTGGAGTTAAGGAAAGTCTCAGTTGTTGGCAAAATATCACCATGCTATTTACTTTAATTAAAAAGGCGAAAAAGCTTGGGTTTTAAATGGCGACTTATGCATTTCTATGGTTTCAATAAACAGAGCGATCTGTGTTGGCCTGCTATGAAAAAAATGATGTAATGTGGCTATGTCACATGGAAGCCGCCATTCACAGACAAGTCATTCACTTTATGTTGTTTCCTTGAGGCTACCATAATGGCAGCCAGGCCTCAGGCTATTACGGCGGTCTATTTTGGGAAGCCGTGAAAGCCAAGTCAAAGGCTTCACGGTCTCCAATCTGTAACTGGTAGTCTGATCTGCGGTGATGTTTTGTTTTCAGAAAAGTCCTGCGCAATTAATTGTCAATAAAGGGTGTCAGAGCAACTCTCCCACCAGTCACGAGCCATTTGAAAGAAGCTAGATCTAAATCCATACCTCCAACTTCCTCATTGGCCCTGCCATCCACTTGTCTCTATCAGCCGTCTTCTGTGGGCAACAATTTCATGGTGGTAATTCTAGCCAGCATTGGACAAATACCTCCATTGGACTTGTTTGCGGCAAAAAAAAATTTGCTACATCACCCACAGGCTTCCACAGCACCAGAGTGTATCCTCTTGAATTTGACATGGCAAGAAATTGAGAACATTTTTTCACAGAGCACAGGCGGATAAACACCACAAAGGACAAGTACAACACTTTTCGTGGTATGTGAGGATTGGAAAAAGATAGGATGGGTAAGATCAGGAAAAGTGGATCAGGGGAGGGGAAAGCCAGAACATTTCATTGGTTGTACTCGGATGATCACCAAGAAGCAGCATCAGGCACCATTGAACCATTCTTTAAAGCCTTCTTAATGAGAGGATTTAGGGGATATCAAAGATGCTCTCGAATGCACTTCCTGTTTCAAATCTCAATGGAAATCCAAGCCCCGTGTTGAACAAACGACACAGTTTGGTACACTTTTTATTGCATTTTAATGATGGGAAACCGGTTAATGGGACGCAATGCTTGTGCCACTAAACACTCAGCTGTCTGTTGATTGGCTAGCATTAAAAATAATTGTTATATGTAGGGCTGCAGCTATCATTTATTTTAGTAATCGAGTAATTTATCAATTAGTTTGGTCGATTAATCGGATAAAACACACTTTTTAGCCGCAATGCGTATATTGAGGAAAATAGTTGAAAAATAGTGATTGATTTTTTTCCTACTGAAATACACAAATATTTTTTGCTTGATATGAGCCTAACTGTTTTTAATTGCATTTATAAAAACCCAAACATTCTTTAATAAATAACTCTCTGCTGTTCGCCACCACACAGATCACGGCCCCTCTCATGTGTGCTCTATTGCAACAACTGATACAAGCCGTATCAAGAGTCGAACCACATCACTTGGTAGGAACAGGCTCTAGATTAAAATAAGAGTAAATTCTGTTCAGCTATCTATAAGTCCATCTTTTTTTTTTATTTTGCCTTTCATTTACAATCCCTATGTGAGACAAGAACACGTCTTTCTCTTTTTTGTAGATTTCTAAATCGTAAAATATGCTAGCAAGAAATAGCTAACAATGCAGGCAAAGGGGATTCAATCTATTTCGTCTATAAAGCGCTCTAAAAAACCTCCAACACTTTATATACACATAAGTAAGTATGTATGTAATGTAGTAACAGGCAGTCAAATTGACATGTAATATTTATAGTATTTTGGTCATTTTAAGCATTGCTGGAATTTTTTTTGGGAACATTGAATTCACAGAGTGTATCGCAAAGTACGCAATTTCTGAAAACTACTACTTTGTACAGACTTTGTAAGAGCCAACGACAACTACTTTGGGACAAATGATAATCCAGAACCTTGTATTTTTGATCCTAAATATACAGAGGATGAGCTACAAGTTTTAGAAGCTGTGTGCTAAGCATATCCATCTATAGTTAAAAACTAAGCATCATGTAGTAGTATTGCTAAGTGCGACACAAGAAATATAAACTACAAACATAATAAAACAATCACCTACTGTACAATGTCTGCTGTCACAGGTATGCCGACTGATGGGTTGGTTGTACCAACATGAGTGTTCCCTGTTTAGATAATTAATTGTTCATAATCCTCACTCCTCAGGTAAAAAAATGCTGGGCACAAACGAGTATCTTGCAGAATATTATTAGCAAAATTTCAAAGACCACATTCTCAGTTTATGGCCACAACGTTCTACTATAAAAGTACAAGACTTGATTTAAAATCTAGCACAAACGTTTACCAATTCAGAAAAGATGCAGCAGTTCAATGGCTCAATAGCTCAGAGCTGCAGTAGCTACATTACCTCCATGATCAAGGCTCAATGTTACTATAATTAGTTCCTCGGCATTAGCTCTTATAAGAATAATGTTGTTATTACTTTGTTAATATGCAGGTGATGGCATGTACTGTAAAAGGGGTATTGTTGACAATTTTGGATGTTTTTAGAGGGCTTTATCGGCAGAATAGATAAAGCCCATTAAAGGGGAACATTATCACAATTTCAGAATGGTTAAAACCATTAAAAATCAGTTCCCAGTGGCTTATTATATTTTTCAAAGTTTTTTTCAAAATTTTACCCATCACGCAATATCCCTAAAAAAGCTTCAAAGTGCCTGATTTTAACCATCGTTATATACACCCGTCCATTTTCCTGTGACGTCACATAGTGAAGCCAACACAAACAAACATGGCGGAAAGAACAGCAAGCTATAGCGACATTGGTTAGGATTCAGACTCGGATTTCAGCGGCTTAAGCGATTCAACAGATTACGAATGTATTGAAACGGATGGTTGTAGTGTGGAGGCAGGTAGTGAAAACGAAATTGAAGAAGAAACTGAAGCTATTGAGCCATATCGGTTTGAACCGTATGCAAGCGAAACCGACGAAAACGACACAACAGCCAGCGACACGGGAGAAAGCGAGGACGAATTCGGCGATCGCCTTCTAACCAACGATTGGTATGTGTTTGTTTGGCATTAAAGGAAACTAACAACTATGAACTAAGTTTACAGCATATGAAATATATTTGGCAACAACATGCACTTTGAGAGTGCAGACAGCCCAATTTTCATCAATTAATATATTCTGTAGACATACCCTCATCCGCGCTCTTTTCCTGAAAGCTGATCTGTCCGGTTTTGGAGTTGATGTCAGCAGGCCAGGGAGGCTAGGGTCGATAGCTCGCTCGTCTGCGGGAACAAACTGCCGCCATTGCTTGCCGTGCTACCGAGGTCCTTTGTCCCTGAATTGCTCACACACTCCGGCAGATTCAATGGGGGTCTGGCGGCAGATTTCTTTGACTTTATCGTTGGAAATGCATCTGCTTTGAGTGTCGCAGGATATCCACTAGAGATGCGCGGATAGGCAAATATTTCATCCGCAACCGCATCAGAAAGTCGTCAACCATCCGCCATCCACCCGATGTAACGTTTGATCAGAACTGCACCCGCCCGCCATCCGCCCGGTATATCTAATATAGACGATGCAAGGCATTAGTGAGGCACCTGCCAACTACTCCGGTTTTCCCGTAATTCGTACGGTTTTCATCAACCTATTCCGGGTTACGGGTGCAGTGATAAAAAATACGGTTTTTCTTTAATTTAAAAAAAAAAGGGTGAAAACTACGCGAATTGCACCTTGTGCAGACAAGATTTTTCGATCGGACACGGAGGAATTAGCGATGTAAAAGACCACTTTGGGACAAAAAAACACAAGTCTAATGCCGTTGCTAGCGATACAAGTGGAAAACTTTCAACGTTTTTCGTCGCCCAAACAGATTCTTTGGATGTGATAAATGCCGAAGTTTTATTTACGGAGGCAATAATTGAGCATGGACTTCCAATCGCACTGGCTGATCACATGGGACAGTTAAATGTTTGTAATGCAACCTTTAAAAATCATTACGCGGTGATCGCGGTCCCAAAAATAAACTTTTCTTGCATGATAATGTCCAGAAAAATTCGCTTGATATTACTATAGAGTCCTTTTAACGAATGAGTTTGATGGTTTATCACAAACCTTAAATGAAAGAAGTCCTTTGTTCTCCTGCACCGCATGCCCTTTGGCCTTGCTTCGTGTTTGGTGCGCAATCCTGTCGGCTGTATTTCACAGCACGACATACTGTTAAAAGTGTTTATACTATTTATTCTTTCAAGTCCAAGTTGAAGAAATCTTGTTAAATGTTGACAGCATAACTACCAAAATACAGAAGTATGTCCTTAATATTTTTGCAGTGCTATTTCTGTTGAAAAGTTAAAATGATTACATTAGAGATGTGATGTGCCACTTTTCAAGTGTCTGGTGGCTTCAATTAATTTTCATTAATTTTTCATATTTTGAATTCTTTTGAAAGGCTTACAAAAAAACTACATTTGAATTGTAATTCCATGCTATTGACAGGACTATTAATTTTAATGAAGTTAGCTTACCATGTTTACAGTATGATAATTGTGATAGAAATGTGAATTTTAGGCACAGAATATTTTTTACAATTGAACAAGGCAGTAGATTATACAAGCTTGGACAGAAAGTTAATGACACCAATTTTTTTTTTAATGGAATTGTTTAGTACTGTTTTACCATTTGTTTACTGTAAAAAGTGTTTATACTGTTTATACTTTCAATTAACAAATTGAAGTCTTGTGAAAGGTTGACAGGATAACTGGCATTAACTGTCAAAATAATTTCAAACTATTGAAGTTAGCTTACAGAATAAACATGCCAATCAACCCATATGATTTTTGCTGTAATATTTTTGTTTTGAAAAGTCACTGTGACTGATAGAAAAGTGATGGTTTTAGCAACATTTTAACCTGTCTGAATGCTAATAATCATTTTGCGTCGGGGGGCGAAGCCCTGAACCCTCCACCAGGACTTTGTCCTGGACCTAACGGGGCCTGCGGCCCTTGGACCCTGGCTACTAGGTTTTTCTGATTTCAAAAGTTGGCAGGTATGGTGAGGTTATAAAGCTTTTGCCTGTTAAAGAAAGGAGACTGATCCAATGCAGCACAGACTTTCGCGTGCCACGCTGTCACGACCCAGACGCACACCAGTGCGCAATCATATGGGAGCCGCGCTGAGCGCACCTCCAAGCGCGTCTCGCTGCCGGCGACGGCCGGGTATATGGGCCCACGCTCCAGCGCCATCCATTTTCAGGGCTAGTTGATTCGGCAGGTGGGTTGTTACACACTCCTTAGCGGGTTCTGACTTCCATGGCCACCGTCCTGCTCTCTATATAAACCAGGGTGAGCCCCACCCCTTTCGTGAGCGCACTGCGCGCGGAGTGACCCCTGTTACGCGCCCCCGGCAACAGGGGTGGCGGGCAGGTAAGCTGCGCGGGCGGAGCGCGCGGAGTGACCCATGTTACGAGCCCCCGGCCACGGGGGTGGCGGGCAGGTAAGCTGCTTACCTGCTGCGCATGACGCCGGCCGCGGCGAAGGCGGACGAGGCGGGGTGTCGGTGCGGTGGGCGCGGTAGTGACCCTGGACGTGCGTCGGGCCCTTCTCGCGGATCGCCTCAGCTACGGCTCCCGGTGGGGCCCTCTCGGGGGAAGGGGCCTCGGTCCCGGACCCCGGCGAGGCGTCCCTTCTCCGCTCCGTAAAAGTGTCCATCTCTTTTCTTTTTTTTTCTTCTGTTGTGGCATATGCAGCAGGTGCCTGCTCGTTTTTCGTATGTGGGTAACAACATTTAACTATGTATATATATTTCCGAATTGGTTTAACTGCCACCCGCAAAAAAAAAAAAAAAATAAATAAATAAATAAAAAAAATCTAATTAATCCACCCGACCCGACCCGCGCGCGGATAAAATCTTATTTTTTTTAATTTCATCCGCCCGATCCGCGGATAATCCGCGGACTACGCGGTTGTGCCCGCAAACCGCGCATCTCTAATATCCACACATTCTTGCCATCTCTGTCGTAGCATAGCTTTCGTCGGTAAAGTGTGCGGAACAAACGTCCAATTGCTTGCCACTTTCGCATCTTTGGGCCACTGGTGCAACTTGAATCCGTCCCTGTTCGTGTTGTTACACCCTCCGACAACACACCGACGAGCCGTGATGTCTCCAAGGTACGGAAAACAGTCGAAAAAACGGAAAATAACAGCTGATTTGACTCGGTGTTTGAGAAAATGGCGGATTGCTTCCTGATGCTGTCATCGCTCCGAGAGCAAATATTAGAAAGGCGTTTATTTCGCCAAAATTCACCCATTTAGAGTTTGGAAATCGGTTAAAAAAATATATGGTCTTTTTTCTGCAACATCAAGGTATATATTGACGCTTACATAGGTCTGGTGATAATGTTCCCCTTTAAATACATTGTTAGCGGTCTCATACGAGGCGTTTTATTACAATTTAGACTGCACAAACAAGAGAAAAAGTGTGTTCTTGTCTCAAATAAGGATTGTAAATGAAGGCAGAGTTACAAAAAAACTGCAGTTCCACTTTAACGTCTTAACAGTTATATTAATTACTGTCCCGTGATTTTGTTGACTGTCTTAAACCACAAAACACATGACAGGGATCAGTGAGATGATGGCTGGGGTCACTTCTTGTTCACTGAAAATGCTTCACATTTAGATTCATAGGGTATAAATAATTGCACAGTGTTTGCAATCATTACCAGTGTAAGTAAGCAATCATGCATCATTAGATCATTTCTTATTTGAGCAATAGGCAACTGGTTAAAATGCCAAAGCAAAGAATTATGCGAAAGCCCACTTGAAGCAGACAGCTATTTATCATAACATATAAATTTGAACAACACAAAACATTGGTTAAGATTAAGATAGAAACCAATGAAAGAGCACCAAAGAAAAGCATAATCAAAGTTGGTTCGGCCAGGTGTGGTCATGCAAGAGATAATAAAAAAAAACAGAAGGGCAAAGCTCCAAGGTGATTTCAGAACCAAAGGAGGGAAAGGGTGGCGGGGGGTTGGGAATGGTTGGGCTAAGCATGCAGCGTTCATGCTGGAACGTGCAAACCCAGGAGCAACTCGATCACGGCCTGCATAGCAAAAACCAACAAAAGCGGGGAGAGGGAGATGGAGGAGTAAAATTTCTGACCTGTGGCTCCTTACAAGATGTGACGCTCTTCCTCTGGGGAGAATTATAAAATCCTCAAGCTAGGGGTAAGGGGAGAAGAGAAAGACCAGACAGGAGAGTTATGAAGGGTATGTGTGCCTTTGGATGAGGGGACAACATCTAGAACAGATAAAATAATTTGACGAAAACACTTAATATCACATATCACATTCACCACTTAAAACACACAACGTAGAATTCTGGGAACCGATGTTGTAGTCCCAGTACTGACTTTTTATAACCAAGGTTAAAGTTGAAGGTGTGTAGCCAAAACGATTAACGCCCTTGTGTGAATACCATTGGAGGAACACAACATCTTTACTACCAAGAAGTGGTGGTTGTTGGCACCATTTATTTGTCTGATCACTGTATATATTTATAACAGCATTATAAATACTATGAAACATTGCATTATAGACCACGCGTGCTATTCAAAGCACAGAGAATACCAATGACGACAAACGACAATTTCACATAATGGCCATATCACCTTAAATGTTGTACCTTACATGTTCTTATTGCAGTGGACAATGGCTGTCAGGGGGTTATAACAACTTGATTTCGCAACTTTAAACGCTTCAAGTGGAAAGAAAAATGTAACTCTCTTTTTACACACATGGTCTTTTAAGTATTTTGCACAACAACATAGCAGCAACAGAAGCAATGTTGTAATAAACAGCTCAACCAGCATTAATATAGCTGATAAACCATAGTAAACAATAAACAACAGTAAGTGTAACACACATGACCTGCACACAGCTGAGTAGCCCATGCAGAGGCAGAAAAAGCTGCTGGGTGCTGACCACTAATTAAACTTCAAATACCGGTACAGCTAATGCTACAACTGTTAATGGCAATGTTTTCTTATTACAGACCCAGACAGTTACTTGTTTTGTAGATCACGCATTGTTGACTATACTGTACTAGGTCATACAGTGCAGTCGACCACATTCTCCTGAATGGAATAAATGTGTTAACTGGAGCATTCATGGCAAGCTGCGGTTTAAATTGAAATGTAATACTGCATGCATCATCACAAAATATGTGAGCTAGAAGATGATTGTACGTACTCTATTGTTTGTGACAGTGGATTCCAAAAAAAAGGCAAGAAACGGAAGCAGACAGAATGTTGACAGATGGTTGAACCTCCATTCATGACTCTTTTCCAGTCTGTTCCATCAGACCGCTTCCCTTGATCCAAAAGAAACCCGTTACAAACGGACCTGAATACATTTGCCATGCACAAGCACACCAGATTTTTTCCTTGCAGTTCGGCTGCATGGAAAACACAGGTTTACATATTTGCCCTGCCTTGGCTTCACTCTGGTTCAATTTACATTGGTGTGTCATTAATAATGGAATGAGGACAATAGACAAACATTTGGCACAAGAGTTTGTAGACATATAAGGAACACTGAAATTTAAAGATGTCCGATAATAACGGCCTGCCAATATTATCGGCCGATAAATGCTTTAAAATGTAATATCGGAAATGATCGGTATCGGGTTTATTTTATTATCGGTATCGGTTTTTATTTTTTTATTAAATCAACATAAAAAACACAAGATATACTTACAATTAGTGCACCAACCCAAAAAAACCTCCCTCCCCCATTTACACTCATTCACACTCATTCACACAAAATGGTTGTTTCTTTCTGTTATTAATATTCTGGTTCCTACATTATATATCAATACAGTCTGCAAGGGATACAGTCCGTAAGCACTAGAGATGCGCGGTTTGCGGGCACAACCGCGGAGTCCGCGGATTATCCGCGGATCGGGCGGATGAAATTAAAAAAAATTAGATTTTATCCGCGGGTCGGGTCGGGTCGGGTCGGGCGATTGAAATTAAAAAAAATTAGATTTTAAATAGATTCAGGCGGGTGGCAGTTAAACCAATTCGGAAATATATATACATAGTTAAATGTTGTTACCCACATACGAAAAACGAGCAGGCACCTGCTGCATATGCCACAACAGAAGAAAAAAAAAGAAAAGAGATGGACACTTTTACAGAGCGGAGAAGGGACGCCTCGCCGGGGTCCGGGACCGAGGCCCCTTCCCCCGAGAGGGCCCCACCGGGAGCCGTAGCTGAGGCGATCCGCGAGAAGGGCCCGACGCACGTCCAGGGTCACCACCGCGCCCACCGCACCGACACCCCGCCTCGTCCGCCTTCGCCGCGGCCGGCGTCACGCGCAGCAGGTAAGCAGCTTACCTGCCCGCCACCCCCGTGGCCGGGGGCTCGTAACAGGGGTCACTCCGCGCGCTCCGCCTGCGCAGCTTACCTGCCCGCCACCCCTGTTGCCGGGGGCGCGTAGAAGGGGTCACTCCGCGCGCAGTGCGCTCACGAAAGGGGTGGGGCTCACCCTGGTTGATATAGAGAGCAGGACGGTGGCCATGGAAGTCGGAACCCGCTAAGGAGTGTGTAACAACCCACCTGCCGAATCAACTAGCCCTGAAAATGGATGGCGCTGGAGCGTCGGGCCCATACCCGGCCGTCGCCGGCAGCGAGACGCGCTTGGAGGTGCGCTCAGCGCGGTTCCCATATGATTGCGCACTGGTGTGCGTCTGGGTCGTGACAGCGTGGCACGCGAATGTCTGTGCTGCATTGGATCAGTCTCCTTTCTTTAACAGGCAAAAGCTTTATAACCTCACCATACCTGCCAACTTTTGAAATCAGAAAAACCTAGTAGCCAGGGTGCAAGGGCCGCAGGCCCCGGTAGGTCCAGGACAAAGTCCTGGTGGAGGGTTCAGGGCTTCGCCCCCCGACGCAAAATGATTATTAGCATTCAGACAGGTTAAAATGTTGCTAAAACCATCACTTTTCTATCAGTCACAGTGACTTTTCAAAACAAAAATATTACAGCAAAAATCATATGGGTTGATTGACATGTTTATTCTGTAAGCTAACTTCAATAGTTTGAAATTATTTTGACAGTTAATGCCAGTTATCCTGTCAACCTTTCACAAGACTTCAATTTGTTAATTGAAAGTATAAACAGTATAAACACTTTTTACAGTAAACAAATGGTAAAACAGTACTAAACAATTCCATTAAAGAAAAAATTGGTATCATTATTAACTTTCTGTCCAAGCTTGTATAATCGACTGCCTTGTTCAATTGTAAAAAATATTCTGTGCCTAAAATTCACATTTCTATCACAATTATCATACTGTAAACATGGTAAGCTAACTTCATTAAAATTAATAGTCCTGTCAATAGCATAGAATTACAATTCAAATGTAGTTTTTTTGTAAGCCTTTCAAAAGAATTCAAAATATGAAAAATTAATGAAAATTAATTTAAGCCATCAGACACTTGAAAAGTGGCACATCACATCTCTAATGTAATCATTTGAACTTTTCAACAGAAATAGCACTGCAAAAATATTATGGACATACTTCTGTATTTTGGTAGTTATGCCGTCAACATTTAACAAGATTTCTTCAACTTGGACTTGAAAGCATAAATAGTATAAACACTTTTAACAGTATAACAGTACTAAACAATTCCAATAGATAACATTGGTGTCATTACCTTTTTGTGGCTAAAATCCAAATTTATTCTATCAGATTGATCATACTGCAAAAATGATATGGTAACTTTATAAGTTTACTTGAAGTGGCATAAAACACTGAAAGTGATTGTTCCTATAACCCCTTTGTTTTAAATGTTGTATGCCACTTCAAGTTGTCAAAGACTGCTGTGAAATACAGCCGACAGGATTGCGCACCAAACACGAAGCAAGGCCAAAGCGCATGCATGGTGCAGGAGAACAAAGGACTTCTTTCATTTAAGGTTTGTGATAAACCATCAAACTCATTCGTTAAAAGGACTCTATAGTAATATAAAGCGAGTTTTTCTGGACATTATCATGCAAGAAAAGTTTATTTTTGGGACCGCGATCACCGCGTAATGATTTTTAAAGGTTGCATTACAAACATTTAACTGTCCCATGTGATCAGCCAGTGCGATTGGAAGTCCATGCTCAATTATTGCCTCCGTAAATAAAACTTCGGCATTTATCACATCCAAAGAATCTGTTTGGGCGACGAAAAACGTTGAAAGTTTTCCACTTGTATCGCTAGCAACGGCATTAGACTTGTGTTTTTTTGTCCCAACATGGTCTTTTACATCGCTAATTCCTCCGTGTCCGATCGAAAAATCTTGTCTGCACAAGGTGCAATTCGCGTAGTTTTCACCCTTTTTTTTTTTAAATTAATGAAAAACCGTATTTTTTATCACTGCAACCGTAACCCGGAATAGGTTGATGAAAACCGTACGAATTACGGGAAAACCGGAGTAGTTGGCAGGTATGCCTCACTTATGCCTTGCATCGTCTATATTACGGTAGATATATAACAACGGGCGGCGGCGGGCGGATGGCGGGCGGGTGCAGGTCTGATCAAATGTTACATCGGGTGGATGGCGGATGGTTGACGACTTTCTGATGCGGTTGCGGATGAAATAATTGCCTATCCGCGCATCTCTAGTAAGCACACATGATTGTGCGTGCTGCTGGTCCACTAATAGTACTAACCTTTAACAGTTAATTTTACTAATTTTCATTAATTACTAGTTTCTATGTAACTGTTTTTATATTGTTTTACTTTCTTTTTTATTCAAGAAAATGTTTTTAATTTATTTATCTTATTTTATTGTATTAATTTTTTTTAAAAGGACCTTATCTTCACCATACCTGGCTGTCCAAATTAGGCTTAATAATGTGTTAATTCCACGACTGTATATATCAGTATCGGTTGATATCGGTATCGGTAATTAAAGAGTTGGACAATATCGGAATATCGGCAAAAAGCCATTATCGGACATCCCTACTGATATTAGGTCACTTAAAAACACCAAGATTTGTTCGCATGTGCTCGCTGGGATGAAATAGAGGTAAAAATATGATTGCTTGGTGATACATGTTCCATATACAACAAGTCTTTTGAATGGCACTAATCCAATCCAGTTGTCTATGTTCCATGCAGTGGTTCTCAACTTGTTCATCAACCTTAATGACAAGCAGTGACCCAAATTGGCCATCACTAAAACAATGAAATATTTCAAGAATATATATAATCCTTTTAGGGATTATAATTGACATCTAACAAATACTGTATCCCAAATTAAGCATCTGTAAAATGTGAAAAATTATCAAAAAGTTCAATACTGTTAACTACTGGTTTACACGCTGCAAAACTTTGTGAGACTTCTTGAACTCCTAAAATCAAATAATTTTTACACGATATTCTAATTTACAGAGATGTGCGAGTAAGACTTGCTCACAAACGAACCACTCGCAACTATAATTTTACATTTGAACCAAAAACAACCAATTCCTGGTACCTGGCAATTTTCAAGACTTTTGTGTGTGTTGATACATTTTAATTGTTTAATAATAAAATCAAATTTTTAATGTAACATTTAAAAATGAGCTGATTATGATAACTGTTCTATCTAGTTTTCCTATTACATTTTTGAGTCTCATTTGCAATGTAAATAAGTATCAAACTAGCGGATTTTGGAAAAGTGGAGCCTCACTTTACGTTTGAGCGTTTTCTATCAGGCATATTTTCTTTATTGGCATTGAAAATTGCAACACTAGTTTGACTGAGTCCACTGAGTGCTGCTTGAGTAATTGTATACTCTCCAAGTGTTTGAGCCAGTGTTTAGTCTGCAACTGTCACGAGCAAAAAGGGTATCGAAATGCGGCACCATTTGATTTTACGTGAACCAATGGAATTTGGTATGTGCCTATAAAAGTACCAAAATTTGGTACTCGTCCCTCCTTGCGGCCGACTTAACCAGTTGAGAATCATCGTTTTAAAGTCGATTACCAAAAGCGATCAAGGTCAAGAGCCATGCAAACAAGCTTGCAAACCAACGCTAGCCTTCAGTGTCCACGAGGTATCACTTCAGACTTCTCTCCATTGTTGAGTCGCACACAAAGCACCCAAACATGGATGCAAGCAAGCACAAACAAACCATACAACACGTCCTTGCCTCTTGCTCTCCTCTGACAGCATCAATTGAGACGAGGGTGATGATGACATGTGCAGGAGATTGATGAGCTATGGGTCAAAGGCTACATCCCCTTGGACATCGTTAGGAAGCGTTTGGACTTTGTTCCTCGTTCAGCTCCCACAAACCCAGTGACAGCTGATACCGGGTTTTTGTTTTCCTATGTACCCACGACTCTGAGGATGCCACGCCTTTGTAAGCCTTTCAAGAGCGAGTGTCATGGCTGGGTGCGACTTTCAGGGTGCCCCGTAACCACGACCTTGGTGACATCGAGGTCTGGAGAGGGCTAAGAGAGGAAGTGAGGATGTCATGGGTTTTTGGTTTCTTAATTGATGAGTGGACTTGAATGAGTGAGATGGCCTTTTGGATACTCTGCAGGCCAAAACAAATTTCCCACTTCAGAAAATCAGCTAATAATTAACATATTGACGGATGGGCTATTGAGGTCACGCTAGTGTGACATCTAATTTCCCCTAACGAACAAAGACGCTCAGAGTTTGGGCCTTTATTATGGTCACTATGCAATCCATCTTCCAAGTGTGTACTTAATTTTATAACAGTTTTCTCGAGATATTTCTGATAAAAGCTTCATTACAAAAGGAGTTTCCAAACTTCCCACGAATGCCGCATCCAAAACAATACTACCATGACTATAAATTATACATATGTGACATTCATGAACGAGTCAAGTCTTTTAAATGGCTGCTTGAAGGTAACAATGAGAACCAGTTCACATTTTTGCAAGCCATTCATTTGGGAGCAGTTTTTAAATGCAAAATGCTTATGCTGCCTTCATAAGGGGGCCACTTGACTGGACTGGTCACGCTTACCCACAAAATGACCAAGAGTCAAAGGAAACATAGCAGCATTTAGACATACTTTTCTGGTTTATTGTTTTGTTATGGGTTTGTTTAGTTTTGGCGTTAACACAATACAAAACATTTATACGTTTTCCTCATTTTTATTTTAGTTGTATTCATATTTTTTATAATCTTATTCTTACTTATATAGTATTTTATTAGGTTTGATCTTGGTTGTTTTTATTGATTCCAATTCATTAGATTTGATGTTGTTTATTTTAGTTATTCTTTTATAAACTATTTTTAGATGTGTTTAAGTTGTATCTTGCTGTCTTTGTTAGTTTGTGTCTTTTATTATGTCTTCTAGTTATTCTGGAAAGCACTTTTGTCTACTGGGATATAAAGTGAAGTGACGTTAAATTGAATTTGATTGGATTATAGACAGAGTATTGTAGATGTATTTGTAGGCTTTATATTTTTCCTGTATTGTTAAAATACTCACATAGAAAAAGAACACAATACATTTGATTTGCATGGAGGTTATGTGTAGCCTGTGAGATTTTTATTGTGCTACAAAGTTTCTTGGGTGAGAGAAAATTCCAAATGATCTCACTGTCAAAGATGGGGATAAGGTACACCACCTTATGGCATGTTTACAATGAAAACACAAGCCAAATTAAATTATAATTAATGTTTTAAAAATATTTCCCACAAATATAGTATAAATTGGTAAAAACTTGAACTATTCAGATCCAAGTATTATCTTATAACTGCTGCCAACTTCCTAGATAGAAACAAATAGTTTCTTGAAAAAATCAAAAACAGAAACATTACAACGAGCCAGTCTTTTGAACAGCTCCTTGAAAAAAACGGTTCTTCAACATCCAGCTCACTTCAGACAGCCAAAGATCCCACCCTAAATAAATTACACTAAATGTTCATTCATTATTTTTTTATTCATCTCCTTCATTGATGTGCAATTCTGATCAATAGACAAATAAACTTTAGCAACTAAACACATATTTACACACCTATGCTTGAGAAGGAACAGGATGAAGAAAATCTTATATTTCCCCTTCAACATAATAAGTAGTCTTACTTAATGGATAGCCCAGATTCACAAGCATACAAACCAAACAAATACATCCAAATATAATTAAAAATCAAACAAAAAACACAAAAAAAACAACAAGTGGAAAACTTCATGAAGTACAAACTGAACAAAAAAAGTAATATACACCTCACGGGATGATACAAAACAAATACAAAACCAGACAAAAAATGAATAAATAATAAATATAAAGCAAAATGTAGACACTTATGGCTGTCCAGATGATTTTATTGTTCTGTCTTTATATATTTTTTTCCTATTGGAATATATTTCTACAATCTTTTATCTCATTGTAAAGAGAATTCCATAGTTTAACCCCCACCACTGATATACACATTTGTTTTTAAAGTTGTCCTTGAATTAGGGCTGGGCGATATGGCCTTCTATTAATATCTCGATATTTTTAGGCCATGTCACGATACACGATATATATCTCGATATTTTGCCTTAGCCTTGAATTAACACTTGATGCATATAATCACAGCAGTATGATGATTCTATGTGTCTACATTAAAACATTCTTGTTCATACTGCATTAATATATGCTAATTTTAAACGTTCATGCAGAGAGGGAAACCACAATTAAGTCAATTTACCAAAAGGAATTGGTTTGGTTTATAAATTTTGTTTATAAAGTGCACTACTTGGCTGCAACCAGCAGAGGTGCTGTTTATTAGTCTCGCCTAAATACTAAATCTGAACTAGTTTTAACAAGAGTGCTATATAAAAGAAGATTGATCTGACAGCTATGAGAAGTCGAGCTAAATCAACACAGACCTCCGTTATGACAACTATGGAGAGCATTATTGTGCTTAATATTGCACCGCCATCAAAATAAGAGTTATGAATATTCAAGTTTGTTTAAAATGTTTGAAACATTTTAAAGACTAATGAACTATCTTATTGTTGATGTTACCTATTGGTGGGTTGCATATGACATTACATTCGTTTTTCTTCTTCACAGCTAAATTCACATGATGGTCAACCAGCTTGAACACAGCTTTAAAACAAGTGAGAGTGGGTGTAGAATTTGAGCAGAAAATGCCGTATTGCTGTTCTGTTCTTGGGTGTTCCAGTCGATCAAATAGAGAGATAGGAAAGAGCTTTCATATAGAGTCCCGAAATAAGTGGTTCATAAAGGTAATAAAGTCAGGTAAAAAAATGAAAGTTTGTCAAAGGAAATGGTTCTTAAAAATATCACTTTCATCATTTTGTGGAATACAATCGGACAATGCTTGTGTCTGCAGCGATCACTTTGTAAAAAGTTTGAACATTTGATATGTTTGAGAAACTTTCTGTGATGCAATCGAGTTTACTCTCTACTACATTAGTAGTGTTGAAAGCAGAACTAAACGTAAAGAAAAGACAAGAGATCGCATTGGTTTGTGTTATTTTGTGGTTGCCATGCTTAAATATAAAGACCTATTTGTGCACATAAACTAACGTCATGTTGGGTCATAGTAATAAATATTGTAATTGTTGGTGCAACACAATCCACTATTATCGTTGTCGATTTTCCTAACAGAAATAAACTAAAAGCTTAGTTGTTGTTGTGCAGGAAAGCCAAGTGCTTAATTTACACGTCTTTGGTGATTTGTGTTAACATCAATAAAATACTTAATGGTATTAATAAAGTAGATTAATAAATCTCTCTTAGGCTCAACAGCATATACTGAATCTTGATATTGCTGCCAAACATTGCTAAATAATGAGAGTAAATATGAACTTAACACCATGAAATAACAATGCTCCAAGCTGATTAATAACAAAAAAAAACTGATTCTAGCAACACACACACACACACTCCAATCCGTGTCAAGTCAACCGAACGGTTCTGATTTTATTCATAAACCGTTCTATGCCTGGTCAAGTTGGCGGAAAAGTTCTACATGTTCATTCTCCTTCCATTGATGCTTATTGGGAAAATTAACTGGTAATCCAAACAAATTGAAGGTTTTATTACGATAGTCCAGTCTCGTTGCTTACTTGTGAGCATACCTTGACTCATGCAGTAACAAAGCACAGAGACACAGTGAACCGAGATTCCCTGCAACCGTGCGGTCCTTCCAGTAACCCCCCCCCGTAACACAACACATTCCTCTCTTTGCAATTCATCCCCTCGATCTATAAACATCAACGGTCCCTGACGACGCTGTCAGCGTGCATCGCTACAGGTGGGAGAGAGAAGGAAAACGATAATGACAGAGGGGCGCATGTTTTGGTTTGGAGAGATGTTCTTCCAAGCCTGTGAATTCCCATAAATGTTGGCAAAGGGGAAGACAAAAGAACAAGCAGAAATGAGTAGGTGGCATATTCAACAACAAGAGACCAGTTGCAAAAGAAAACATAATAGTATGATGTTGAGAAAAGATGCATTTATACCTTCTCATTCTTTCCCATAGTTTCCGAATGTACAAACACAGACAAAACAAGGACTACATTCTCTCCCTTCATTTTGGCAATCATCGGTCTGTCTCAATCAAGCGGTAGAATTCAGCTCTGGGGAAAATATTGCTGTAAGAGTGGATCAAAGTGTGAACTCGCACTTGTGCACACAAACTGGGCATTGCGTTAGAGAGGATTACCAAGGCTAATCTGCACTTTTGAAACTTTCCTTGTCCCAAAGCATTCTGGTATAGCTAAGCATAAAATCCATTTAGAAGAAGTGTGTATTTGCAAATTGATAAAAAACAGAAAAAAATATGACTGTTCAAACCTAACAAACTTGTCTAAGTTCACGTGAAAGTCAAGATACCTTAAATATGTTTGTGTATAAGCGCTAATTGTTTTACTAGTGACACACAAGGGTAGGGCTGGGCGATTATATATCGATCAGCGTTGTGCACAGCTGGAAGTGCAGCCCAAAAGATCAAAATAATAGAAATATGATTGACACAAGCATAGAACTTGAAACACAACATTTACAAGGAGCATCGACTTGACAGGCTTCAGATTCACTGATTGCTTGAGTTCATGTTGTGGTGCGCAGTAATTCTGCCCTGAATGTGGACTCGCAGGCACGCACATGTCTTTTTGACTGAACTATATTGTATTGAATAAACACACTTAATAATTTAATCAGAAAGCGACATTTTTATATGTAAATATTTTCCAATTAGACATTTTGTTTATGTGTCAGCAAACAATCAACTCCTTTAATATAACAAGTACTGAAAAACTGTGGACAAAAAACATTTTGTTCTTGAAATAACTATAAAACTTGTTTTATGTGTTGGTACACATTATTTTACAGTACCTCAAATTCAAACTGAACTTTAAATGTACTTTTATTTCATATAGGCTGTATAAGTTTTAAAAACTCCACAATGTGTGTCACCGCTTGCCGTTTGCCAAAGCACTGGTGAGAAGCACTAATGCATACAAGTAATTAAAGAATACAAATAATAATTTACCTTTTGAAAGTGTTGTTTAGTAAATGTGAACTTAGAAAAACAGTTTTCTAGTATTCAGTACACCACTGATACTTTGTTTACTGCATAATGTTTGTGATGACAAGCAAAAAAAAAACACCAAAAAAAACCGTACCAAAAAAGAAGCAAAACCTTGGCCCTAAAACCAGGTACGGATCGTAGCCTGGGATTCCTATAAAGTTGCACCTCAAGACAACACAATTATCACAATTATATATGTGAACTAAATGACATTTGTCAGCTGTTAGCATATATTATTTCCTCGATCAAACATCGAGGAAATGTCTGTTACAAGATACTGCAGTAGTAAACAGTAGGGATGCAACGGTACTCGCTATAATCCTGCACGGGACAATCCGCCTTTGATTTTAAAAATAATAATAATAAAATGTGATAATAATCAAAATCGGATGATATGAAAAAAATAATTGTGATAAAAAATATTCGCCCAGTCCTACACAAGGGAAAATATATAATAAAGCCTAATGTGTTGCCTGCACTATTATTTTCCTGACAAATGCACCAAGCAATATGGAGAACGATACTTAACAAAAATAGAACTAAATACATGTATAAATTAATATTGCAATAAAAAATACATAGAAGTAAATAAATGTGACATAAAGAATTAAATGTCTTAAATTTATTTCTACATTTGTTTACACATTAATTTAATTCTACATGTATTTATTTCCTCGTGTATCTATTTTTATATTTGTTTAATTCCACATTTATTTTATTTCTACATTTCTTCATGCTAATGAGGTACAGTAAGAGAGACTATCATCAGTCTCATTACTCTCATACAGGTTTGGTCATAGGAATGTGACGATGTGAGGTGAAGATGGCTTATTTCAGAGTTTTAGCGAATGACTTACAAGCATGCGCTGACAAAGTTAAAAACAACGCACCAAATGACTACCTTCGGTTTTGTCTGGATAGTTTCATTAACAACTCGGCTCAGCCCAACGCTGATTTGGATAAAGAAGTTGACCAAGCAGTATTTGACTGGATCACTTAGTTGACCAATCCTGAACGAGACTGAAATTAGTCCCTCCTACCTCATTAGTATACGGACGCAGAAAAATAAATACATGTGGAAATGATTACATTTGGAAATAAATAAATGTAGAAATAAATGAAGGGAAAACTTATTATTTATGCCCAATTTATTCACCAGTTTTTATTTATTCATCCACACATTTTAATTGTTTGTTTATTTAATCATTAATTATTTTATTTATTTATTCCAGTATTTATTTATCTATTAGGTATCGTTCTCCATAAAATGAGACCATTTGTTTAATGAATTTACAACTTTGAGAAAATCTATATTACATGTAAGCTAGCAAGTCTAACAAAGCATTTTGAGCACACACCGTGGGGGTGTCCTAATTTTTGCAAGTTGGAAGTTGATGGGAAAAGTTTCTTGCCAGGCGAGTACTGAACTCATCGTGCCCACAGGCTAGTTTGGATGTGGGAATTCTGAGTGGAATGCATGTATCGGAGAGGAATGTGGACTGATATCCCACACTAAGCAAATGTTTGCCTGGAGAAAATAAAGGCACATACGTTTGAAAGATAGAAAGAAAATAAGCAGCGACGCTCTATTTTCTTTGTGTAAATCTTAAATAGTGCAATGTTGGGGGGGGGGCCTTTGTTCGCCATCACTGTGAGGATGGGAGGAGGGGACGACCTCCTCCAACTTTTCCCCTCACTTCCTTTTGGCATCACATTTATCATTCGTTGCCAGTGCACAATCATCTAACAACATGGACTAGCACAGGCGCACAATGAAACAACAGGCTCCTCCTCCTCCTTTTTGCCCTTTCTGGTTGCCCGGATACCTTTCATCCAGGGAGGACAGCTCGTCAACATCATCATCACTTACTTTTAGAAACTCGCCTCGTTCACTTAATTTTGAGTCGGTTCAATGGATCCTGAATGAAATACTGACAAATATTGAGTCAAGGTTGTTGTTGTTTTTTACTGTAAACCTAATTTCTATATTGATGATAATTTTGACTGATGGATTTTTTTGTTTTCTGTCATTGTTAAAAGTGTCTATCTGAACAACCAATGAAAGCATGAAATATGACGCTAAGTTTGAATGAAAACAAGTATCTTCATGGGCCTCCAAAATAGGCTTAAAAGGTCCAATATCTATATTTTTTTTACAATTTTAAAGGGCTCATATTCAGAATTTGTATTCATCATTCATTGGATCTCCATAAAATGTAATGGCTGTTCTTTGGGCAACATTTTGCATAGATTATGTTTAACAGACCGTTTTCAAGCTGCTTTCTGGCCATTTATGCGCTGCTTTGTGGGCAGGTCTTATTTACGTGCCTCCACTTCGACGCCGTCTTTTCCACGCCATCTATGTTGTAGTTTATAGCACTTCTATATTCTATAACACGCATGCAAATAACTTGGAAAACGTTTCCCATTTGGCAACGATAAAGGTGTTTTGACCTCTGTTTACATCCGTCACGCCAAAAAATATACCTTCTCGTTGGCTACTAATAAATGCTCTAGAACAGGGGTGTCAAAGTAAGGAATTATCTATGACCCCCGGGATTATATTTGATTAGTATTAGAACCGGCCCGCAGGTCACAGCCGCCTGCTGCTGTTTTGCACGCACTAGTACTCCACCAGTGTTGGCGCTAGGAATTTTCAAAATGGGGTCCCAGGGACATCAAGTCATAAAAATGGGGTCCCACAGTACATTTTTGGGGTCCCACTTTTTTGTAACCGTTTTGAAAACCAATGATAAATGTATATATATCTCACATTCTATATTGTGTTTTGGAAAAAAGGTTGTCAAACGTTAATTCATAAAAAAAATATTACAAAAAGAAAACACATTTTTATGCATATGTAAATGTATCAGTTATAAACATTCATTCACTTTCTTCTTTCCTTCATGGATCTAAACTTTCCCGCTGCCGGTATTTTTGGCTATATTTTTAATGTAATATTTTCAGATTGTGTTTGTTCTATTTTTCGCCAAAGTAAGCCTTTATCTTTTAGTTTTAATGCCGTGATTCTAATAGTGCGGCCCGCGTGTGCACAGATTTTCCTCCATGAGCTAAAATGAGTTTGACACCCCTGCTCTAGAACATTAACTAGTTTGGAATTAACAGTTTAATTGTAATCATCCAAATATGATTAGCAAAGTGGATAGCCAATATTGTGGCTAAGAGAGCCAACGGAGGCAACAACAAGTAAGCTAGCTGGATGGTTAGCTAACTAGCAAGCTTATTTCGGTGCTCCTGACGTCTCCCCGCCCTACAACCCAGTGCAGCGTTTAGGCAAGAGGAAAAGTGAGTACCTGTGGCTGAGGCAAGCGTTCAACAAATTTCGTTTGGATCGAATTTCATTGGTATTTCATTAAAACAACGCGATACTGATAATTTGGTGGGAAAATGAATTTTCAAAAATGCAGATTTTTGCATTTTCGGACATTTTACATGCCTGAATTATTCCCTAACTTTGTAAACTTTAACAAAATAATAATATTTATATATTTTTTTAAATATCGATCTAATCACTATTGATCATGTTAATGTAATAATTTGTTCGACACCACCAATTTGTAGATTGAGCCGCCTTCCACTTATATGTCCTGTACTGATTGCAACAATACTGATACACTGTACTGATTGCATAAATACTGATACACCAACAGTTGTTGTTTTATTGTCCTCTAATAATTAATCTGCAAGTTATTTTTTATGTCAATAGTTACTACACTTCTTAAAGTTCACCAGGCACTTATTTCTTGGTGTTGCTTAAAGCCATACTTGCCAACCCTCCCGATTTTCCCGGGAGACTCCCGAATTTCAGTGCCCCTCCCGAAAATCTCCCGGGGCAACCATTCTCCCGAATTTCTCCCGATTTCCACCCGGACAACAATATTGGGGGCGTGCCTTAAAGGCACTGCCTTTAGCGTTCTCTCTCACCTGAAAAGGAGACTATTATATATGTCTCCGTTATCCATAGGTTTATCTATAACCCATAAAGTAGGCAGGCACGGAGCTATTTCTCAGCGTGTGTTTATTCCAGCCGGCACGTTAATACACTGACACACAACATCCGGATTCCCATCATGCATTGCTTCAAAACTACGGCAAGTAGTAATGTCCAAAAATATAACAGAGACGAAGCAGAAGAACGAAGAAGAGACATGGCGATGACGAGTAAGAAGAAGAAGTACGCTTGCAAGTTCCAAAATGATTGGAAAAAATAATTTCAGTTCATCCAGGACAGCTCGAAGGGGAAGGGGTATGCTGCCTGCAAATTTTGTAGATCAGACTTCTCTATTGAACACGATGGCCGAACGGATATACTCATTCATTATTATATATATATCCATCCATCCATTTTCTACCGCTTATTCCCTTTGGGGTCGCGGGGGGCGCTGGAGCCTATCTCAGCTACAATCGGGCGGAAGTATATATATATATATATATATATATATATATATATATATATATATATATATATATATATATATATATATACCATCTCCCGAATTCGGAGGTCTCAAGGTTGGCAAGTATGCTTAAAGCTAACTTAGCGGTGAGCTTAGCTATTAGCATGATTGTTCCTGGCTTGCTCTTGGTGTGTAACATGTTCAGCCTCGTGCTCCATTGATAATGACACCAATACTTAGAGATACAGTGTATTTTTAATAATGGAGGTGATTTATTATTAGCTTAGGGGAGCGTCTCCACACTGTGTATGGAGACACATAATCAGCTGCTAGCCGCTTGTGAGCAGGGAGACTGAAAATAAATCGGCCCAGCCTTATTAAATTATTAGGTTAATTTTGCATTATACGGAACCAAACAGTTGTTTGTGGTATGTAAAACCGTTAAAGATATTAAGAAGGTGGTGACAATATGCTTTCTGGATAATTGATTTGATATAAATCACATTAAAAACAAATTTCAGTAGTGTTGGTCAGGCTGCCTCACATTTTCAGCCACATAAAAAGGACCGACCTTGTCCGGCCCTTGCAGTGTTTTGGACTGTGCCTTTCAGCTGACTGGCCTCTTATCCCGCTGATTATGAGCACTGATTATTTTGATTACTGCACCCGAATTCTCCAACCTAGCCATCCCCACACGGACAGTTGGAGACAAAATTGACAAAAGACACAAAGGAAGAGTGAAGGGAACTTGTCGAAATAAAAAAGATGAGGGAATTACAAAGGGAACAGAGAAGACGTAGTGGAACAAAGCCTCAAAGGCCTTCAAGCTTGCTGTTTTGTCAGCGAAATAAAAGGCAACATGGCCGCAGAGTAATGGGAGAAAATGCAAATGTATCTTGATGCAAATGTCATACATCTTCAGAAGGCAAAACAGACTTTAACCCTCCTAGCACCACAACAGACCTACTCTTCTATGCTATGACCCCCCTTCTACGAGTGCACTGAAACATTCAAAATAAACTCTTGCACAGTGGAGTGTTATCGCTTGAGACACAGCAGCAACCCAGCATCGCCGTCTCAAAAATGCCCACTAAATAAACAAGCCAGCACTTAACACAACACTTACTTATCGGTCATGGTGTCGGCTAGCGTGTACTGGTTCATTAAAACTGCTTTTCACTTCCCCTCACACAGTCAAAAAAGGTTGAGGACGTGGTCCAGACCGTCTGCAAGAAACAGAAATGATACAAGTTAGTTCAGAGCAAAAAAGGTTCTGCAAACTTATGTTCACTAACTTAGTCCTCCTACTGTGGTTGGCAAAATACACAAAATACCAAGTAGGCAACCGTGCAACTTTGCAGACATGCTTCAGTGGCTCACAATTGTTCTAACGAGGCCTACTCGCCGAGACATTCTGTGGAATACTGTTACCATAGTGACCGAGGCAGTTCCCCAACCCCATAAGCCAGCTAGCTAACATAAACAGAGTGCCGAGTAAATCCTTGACGTGGTGAGCAAACAGTACGATACCAATCAAAGAACACACAGTGTGGCCGAGAAGATATTGGTTAACTGATTCTAACTAGGAAAGAAACATATTACGAGAAAATTGAACTTTTGGAATCATTTAATTATTTGGAAAGTCATCAGCTTGTTTTGTTTTGCAGAATTGGTATAGTACATTTGTCTCGGTTATCATATGGCCAAACGTAGGGGGTGAATCGATTGCCGCGTAATTGCATGCCCAAACAAAGGACATGGGGCCAAAATTAAGTTAAGAATGTAAATACTTAGATTTTTTTAAAAAGCTATGAATTGTTATTCAATTTAAGAAAGAACTCATAGCAAAGTAGGAAGCAACCTCTCCCAGCATCCCTCTTCGCCATCTTTGCTCACAAGAGTCTTTAATAAAAGTAAAAGTGATGGTAAATGTTTATTTATTAGGGGTGTCACGATACATCTCGCAAGACGATACATGTAATCGAATTTATTAGAACAAGACACGATTTTAACACTAATTTTATGCAGGTGTGCCTTGTAGGGTAGTAAAGTTGATACAATTCCAAGAGCCCTAGACAGGCAGGGTTTTGTTTACATAAGGCTCATGTTTTTAAGAAAATACTTTGACAAGCAAATACTGTATATATTGTTGGACAAAAATATTCTTTTTAATTTGGCTGGGTCACAAAACTAATGCACACAAGGGCACACATCTTTTATGACTTTGCATGCATGACCTACAAATGAGCTGTAAACTGTTAAACTTGTTTCCACAAATAAAAACTAAAAAGGAATATTCTTAAAAAAATATATAGATATAAATGAATGTCATTTTTTGGGAGCTTCGCTGGGTGTTTTGCATCTCTCATCGCAGATGTCAAGTGTATTAATGATTCGACTAGATTGTCTTATATCTGGGTTGCTGTAGTGACGTCTTGCTCCTGGGGGAAGCAATCCAGTGTGTCCACAGTGCTTTTGGCAACTTGATGTCCAGGAATGACAGTTCAGCTGTTTCTGCTTGGACATACACACAGCGCAATGGCTGTGGACCTCAAATTAAGGTAAGTAGCCGCATGACTCACTCGCCATGAGTGGGCGAGTCTTACTTCTGGTGTGGGGAACTCTGAGGCTAGCTCTGTTTGTTAGCTCTCGGTTTATAGTGTGCGCAAAGCACTTAATGTGTGGTTCCAATATGTGCATGACCAGATGGATATGCTTCTGGCTATTCGAAAAAAACTTTAGTGTTAATAATATTTCGTGTTTCAAACAGATTCATTATTTCTTATAGGAAAAATAGCTTCAGGTTTCGTACGATTTGGCTTTTGTTTGACTCTTTGGAATGGATTACTAATGAAAACTGAAATGTACCACAGTCCCATAAACGGTTAATAAACAACTTTAGGAGCGGCCGGAAACGTGTGAATATATTCATGGCTTCCTATGCGGAAATGGTTAATAAAAGGCATTTATGATCCTCTCAGCTTGTAACAATGGGTAGCAAAAAGGGATGTAAAGATAATCGTAATATTGAACCATGGTAAAATTACACTGTTAACATAATCGTTTCAAATTTGAATTATCGTAAAACCGTGATTACCTGAAAATCCCACAGTGAAACTGCTAATTTCCTGGAGAAACAGCTAGCATGCTAATACCTAGCTCGCGTAGATGCTAACATGAATACAAGACAACCATTTAGTCTAATTCATTAAAAAACACTCTACATCCTTTACAAATTAAAGCGGAAGAAGATAAATATCCAAACACTCATAACAACAATATGGCTTTTAATAAGCCAGAACCATATTAGTTTACTTCTGCCAAAAAAAAGTATATTGTGTGTGTGTGTGTGTGTGTGTGTGTGTGTGTGTGTGTGTGTGTGTGTGTGTGTGTGTGTGTGTGTGTGTGTGTGTGTGTGTGTGTCGCTTGTTTAATATCAGTGTGTGCATAAGTAAGTTTTGAGCACATTTAACAATCTTGTGATAATAATGATAACCCTGATCATTTTGGTCACAATAACCGTGATATACCGTATTTTCCGCACTATTAGCCGCACCTAAAAACCACAAATTTACTCAAAAGCTGACAGTGCGGCTTTTAACCCTGTGCGCTTTATATATGGATAAATATTAAGATTCATTTTCATAAAGTTTCGGTCACGCAACTTCGGTAAACAGCCGCCATCTTTTTTCCCGGTAGAACAGGAAGCGCTTCTTCTTCTACGCAAGCAACCGCCAAGGTAAGCACCCGCCCCCATAGAACAGGAAGCGCTTCTTCTTCTACTGTGAGCAACCACCCACCCGCGTAGAAGAAGAAAAAGAGAGCGGATATACCGTACGTTTCATTTCCTTTGTGTGTTTACATCTGTAAAGACCACAAAATGGCTCCTACTAAACGACAGGGATCCGGTTCATGAAAAGACGCAATCTCTCCATCCGCACACGGATTACTATTTCACAGCAACTGATATTCCTGTGAACCGCACTGTGGAACGGGAGCACGTACGGTGAATATTCGCACCACAGGGAATGAGAAGTCATCCTTCACTGTGGTTCTAGCTTGCCATGCTAATGGCCAGAAACTTCCACCCATGGTGATATTCAAAAGGAAGACCTTGCCAAAAGAGACCTTTCCAGCCGGCGTCATCATAAAAGCTAACTCGAAGGGATGGATGAAGAAAAGATGAGCGAGTGGTTAAGGTAAGTTTAAGTTTACGCGAAGAGGCCGGGTGGCTTTTTTCACGCAGCTCTGTCCATGTTTATATACGTATGTTTGTGATTGCACATTTGCGTACATTTTGGGAGTGAACAGAGTTGTTAGAACGCTGGTTTTTAATATATTATTAAAGTTTGACTGACCTATCTGACTGTTTTTTTGACATTCCTTTAGCGCAGTTAGATGCGGCTTACAACACCGGGCGGCTTATAGGTGGACAAAGTTTTGAAATATGCCGTTCATTGAAGGCGCGGCTTTTAACCCAGGGCGCCTTATGGTGCGGAAAATACGGTACTCAAAGTTCAATATACCACAGTTGTTGGGGTCCAAGGTTATAGAACTTTTTTTTATTCTTTTTTTTTTCTTCCAAAATAATACAATAAAATGATCTCGAATTATGCGGTAAAAACAGTGGGGGTTTGCAGACTTACCAAGGCATAGTGGTTTAAGTTTGTGACTTCCTGTCTTGTTGACAGTGAACATTAGCATGACTCTGTCTTAAATTGTTTGAATCATTCTCTTTGATTGATTGATTGAAACTTTTATTAGTAGATTGCAAAGGAAGAGAATACATTATATGAAACAGTACAGTTTACACAGTACATATTCCGTACAATTGACCACTAAATGGTAACACCCGAATACGTTTTTCAACTTCGTCGGGGTCAACGTTAATCAATTCTGCGTTGTGTTTTGTACTTGCTCGAGTTTTGAGACTACATAATCCTGTCTCGTCGCAATTGTACGGATGCATTTTTCGAAGGGGGCAGGCGTTAATGATCCGCTTAAAAAACAACAACAAAAAGGTTGTTTTTTTTCCTGATGTAGACAGGCGAAAGAAAAAAAGCCAAGCAAACCCGAAAATGGACGTCATCTTGAAAGTAAACAAACATTTGTCGCATTTGCTTTACGTCACTGCTGGCAAACAGCAAGTGTTGATGACGAAAACGATGTTTGGTGGATCCCCCACATGAGGCGTGACGTAAATGGTGGATTGTGCTCCCAGGTCACAGAATGGGGTAGGCACTCACGACCAGTAGGTCGATATAGTATTGATGGTCGATAATTTGGTGAAAAACAACGCGGTTGACTCTGGTGGGAAAAAAACGGGCGAAAATTTGGGATCCTTGGCACGGCCGCGTTTTATAGAACATCGTGTTATATCGGACCGTGTTCCATCAAACTTTACCTGGATGAAATGTTCATATTGTTACATTCCTGGGAGCAAAGTAAAATGATGCTTTCATAAAGCACACGCTTATTATCAATGCATTTAATTGATACTAGTTTTTGTAGAAATCAACATAATTCAGCTTAATGGCAAATTTTTAACTGACTGTATAATTCACACTTTGTTCTACGAAACCATTGACTTGTCAATCTTAGGCTCAAAACCTTGTTCAAGGTTGTCTGCAATTGGTTTACGAAAACAAAATAACACAATAAAATGTAATTAGTTGTTGTCGGAACAATGTTTAAAGTGAACAATGGCGGAGGTGTGGATTAAAAGACAGAAAGCATGTTGTCATTGGTTGTTTACTTATACACTCGTAACCTTACCAGCAGGAGAATTTCATTACGTTAAAGTCCAAATCAGATGACATTTTAATGAGACTCATCCTGTGTCCCGACAAGCTGATGCCTGAAATCTGGCATTAGCTCTTTACCTTATCCTATCTGCCTTTGGGAGATTACAATAGCCACATCAGATTCCTAGATTATACATTATTATGTTTGAACGCACTGGAATAACACAGATTGTGACCTGCCAAAGTGGGATTTAGGTCCACTGTAAATCTGATTAATGTTAGATACCAATTTTTACTCCCTCCTGCTGACACAGTCAAGCTCTGGATGCAAGAAAAGAGCTTTTGAGTCATGTTTTACAACACTCCTTTAAAATGGACATTAATCATAATCATACATAATCCAAAAAGGATTACCACAACCAAAAAAAGAGCGTGGGATTGGGCCCCACCCAATGCCTTCATCTTTTACACCATACAACCTCTCCTATTCAAAAACCATATCATGCAGATATTTTCTAATGTTCCAGTGCATTTGACCCCCAGTCCATGTCATTTATTTCACATCGAAGCAGCAGCCTGTTAACCTGTCATCCATGTCTTTAACACGCTGACTTTTAATAACCGTAACCATGACGAGTTTAGTTCCACTTCCTTTGGTCTCACAATTGATGTCTTCAACACTTTATGATAGTGGTTAGTAGCTCGACTGAAACTGACGTGGAGCACATTTTCCTTTGTTGCTCAAAAGGTCAAGACCAGCATGTTGCGGCCATTCTACAGAAACAATCTTGCCAAAGCATTCAAAGCAATGTATTGCGGTCAGAGAGCACAGTCGTATACTGTATTAAAAAGTGGTCACATGAACTGACATAAAGGCAGTTCAAGCCAGTAAATCCTGACAAGACAGACCCTCATTTTGAGCAAAGCATCATCACTGATAGCAATTTGTGTCATTTTCAGGTGTCAAGTTATGGAAAGACAACGTTTGAAAAAATAATTCAAAGGGCGAACACAACGAGGCTGTAACCAGCAGAGGCGCTGTCAAATCAGTCAGCTATAAGAGTTTGTGCTACATCCATGCAGACCTTCACTGTTACACACCACCTCCAACCATGAGCAATACAACACAGCCATAAAAACAGGAGTTCAGAACTGTTGTTGGGCAGAACACTCTTAAGGTTGGTTTATGCTTCTGCGTATTTTACCCTGGCTCGCTCTTCGCCTTCCATTGTCGCATGACGAATTTAACCTTATGTTGTGGCAACATGGTCCATATGGACCATGTGTTTGTTCGCGTTTCATCATTTCCAGTGTTTATACGACTCATACACAAATGCATTGTCCAATTTCGATCAATATTGGCAAAAAAAAGAGAAACATCGATTTGTTCCAGTTCCAATAACAATTTCTAAATCTTTTGAATTATTACCATTGTTTATAACTACAAATACATCTAACAAGCTAAGTAGTTGCTCACTGAGTTCACTCACCAGTAGGCCATGTAATCAATTATGTCATGTCCATATATGTTTGTTTTCTTTGTATTTCGCATTGAAACAAGGTTCACTCTGTGCATCACTCTCAGCACCTATGCACATTTACTCAATAGCAGAATGTAAATGAACGGAGTAAATCCACAATCTTTGACTCGGTGGGAGGACGTTGGACCGCTTACTTGCAGACATAGGATGCACAGACAGAGAACTACGCAAGTCACTACTCACTAGTGAGGAGCAGGGAGGAAAACATATGAGTGAAAAGCCAAATGTCCGGTGTGGGAAAATTTCAGCTTCAACCGAGTGAGAAGGATGAGCCCATGGATCTCCAATGTTTTGGAAAGTGCTAGCAAAAGACATGAGCCCATGGATCTCCAATGTTTTGGAAAGTGCTAGCAAAAGACAATCTAACGAATTTTCTGGACTATAAGCCGCAGATATATACTGGTACTTTGTGAAATGAGATATTTACATAGAAAGTTTTTGTAAAATTTTTTTACATGCCTTAATTGTTCCCAAACAGTGCCTGTAACACGGCAGTAAAACGGCTGATCAAACAAAACAGAAAAGTCATTGATGTCTTTAGTCATCATGTGATAAAAGGTTTTTTTCCCTTTTTTTGATAAGGTTCAACAAGATTATCATGATTCTTGTCCTTGTATTATGAGTTTAAACAGTTTCTAAAAGTGGATAATTTAAGTATATTGTTTGATTTATTTGCTTAATCCATTCTATAGTTAAGCCGTTAGCGTAGAGAAATCCAAAATTAGCCGCACCTATGAATAAACCGCAGGCTTCAAAGCTTGGGAAAAAAGTAGCGGCTTATGGTCTGGAAAAAAAGGTACCTGAGCCAGTTTTTTCCACTGGGGAAAACTGATGTTCAATGTTTATTGAAGTAAAATTTTTACTAACAGAGCTTGAAAGTAAATTTTTGTTTTGTTTGTGTAGTTATTCAGGATAATTACAAGTTATTGACTTTCCAATTACAACTAATAATCAGAAACCAAAGTTTATTACAGTTGAAATTAATACTTACATTATTATTGTTACTTAAGTGCTTTATTTTATCTCAAAATAATGATAGCAATATTATCGCTTATTGGCAATAAATTGTGGGACAATATATCGTCCAGCAAAATGTATTATCGGCCGAGGCCGACTCCCCAGAAAACAATGCCCCTCGTGTTTTGCCGGTGGATTGTACTATATGCATTCAACCCCTACGCAGAACTGTGAACTGTGCTGGAAGGGACGGCACAATGACTACACAGACGAACCAGGTGAACTTTAGATACGGGCTGCGTCCGGTCGCCTCTGATACGATCGTCTCGACTTGCCATATGAACAAAATAGCGATATGGGAAAAGGTGTTTTTTACAGGCAGTGTGACTGCCAGGGTGTATCCCCATGCAATTAGTCTGCAAAAACGAGCTTCAGACACTGCCAAGACCATGAACAGGAGAACCAGTACAGGTAATGAATCAATGGATGCATGCTCCAGATAATACATGGAAAAAAACATAAATTTAAGACTCAAAGTCCCACTCATTTCAAGAAACTGACATCAAGCAGAACACTGAATTATTTACCTCACAGAGGAGGTAAAAATAGCATGCATCTTGGAAGAGTCTGCACAGCATACACAGAGACATGTGATTTCTGTGGCAATAAGGCAGTGGTGGAGGAGGCGCTGACATTTGGAGATACCAGCAGTAAACATACACTCAATAGGGGGCTCACACAGGCTGAATCTTACCAGGACGAAAGCGGGGACAATCCTGCAGGTAGAGTGCGCTTTAGAGTGCACAGCAGATGATCCTCCATGAAAAAGGAAGAATCTGATCATCCAATACGTCTAGAATGTCACCACCTGCCTCTTCGTTCAGCGGTCATGATTTTTCTGTCATGCGCCTTCCGTCAGCTCTCCATCACCGTGTACAGCGTTGCAAAAAGGGCGGAGGCGGACGTGACACTCATCCGTTTCGCCATAGAGTGCAGGAGGAGTCGCGCCTCTGGAAAACCTCAATGCACACAATCGCTCGAGGAATGGGTTGGAGGGAGGGTGAATTTGGGTGGTGATTAAGCAAGGGGGGAGGGGGCCTCACGGATAAGGGTGGTGTGCATGTGCGTCTGTGGGACTGTGTCTATTGTGACGGGCCATTGCTTTCTTCTCTACTTGGTGGGGTCCAGCCGCTGCAGTCTATGGATCTGCATTTATTCAGAAAAGCCAGCACACGGATGTGCAAGTTAACTGTTAGAACCGTTTGATCCCTCAGGCAACAAGGGGCGACCTCTTGTTGTATGCAAACACTAACAAAAGAAAAAGATTACAATCTGCAGCCTGCAATTGTCTTTTCTGCCACCTGTAAACTCCATGTTGCTGTGCACGCAGATGGAAGTTAGACAAAGATAGGAGGAGGAACGCAACAACTCCCAACAGAATGTACTCTATGCAGGCTGCCTTCCTAGTCCCATTCCTTTCCAGCTCCGTGCCCTCAGCAACACAAAACGCTGGGAACCTTTTCAAAAATTCCAAGTTAGCTGTCAGCAGCGTCGCAGCAATGCATCAGTAGCTCTTTCGGCGCTCAGTCATGTCGTCAGCGAGGCTTGGGAGCCTCGAGATGGCCTCTTCTAGCACTAACAAAACCAAGGGGCCCCCGTGCTGTCTCTGAACCAAAACAACCACTCGGGTATGTTGACAGAGACTCCTGACTGTTCTGAACTTCTGCTTCAACGCCTCTAATGTTCTATTGAGATAAGAATTTTTTTTAAAAACACATTCACATAAAACTGCAAAAATTATTTAAAAAAAAAAAAGTGTATTCCCCATCTTATTTTAAGATGTGGGTGTTCAAAGTCCAACCCGTGGTACCCACTCGTAGCCCACAATTTTCTTTTTATTGGCCAGCAGCCTATTAAAACAAATAACATCCATCCATAACATGGCCAGAAAAATGTAAAAAAAAAACAATTAAGGAGGAAAAAGTTGAAAGCAACACTAATACTAGGGATGTCCAATAATGGCTTTTTGCCGATATCCGATATTGTCCAACTCTTTAATTACCGATACCGATATCAACCGATACCGATATCAACCGATATATACAGTCGTGGAATTAACACATTATTATGCCTAATTTGGACAACCAGGTATGGTGAAGATAAGGTACTTTTAAAAAAAAATTATAAAATAAAATAAGATAAATAAATTAAAAACATTTTCTTGAATAAAAAAGAAAGTAAAACAATATAAAAACAGTTACATAGAAACTAGTAATTAATGAAAATTAGTCAAATTAACTGTTAAAGGTTAGTACTATTAGTGGACCAGCAGCACGCACAATCATGTGTGCTTACGGACTGTATCCCTTGCAGACTGTATTGATATATATTGACATATAATGTAGGAACCAGAATATTAATAACAGAAAGAAACAACCCTTTTGTGTGAATGAGTGTAAATGTGGGGAGGAAGGTTTTTTGGGTTGGTGCACTAATTGTAAGTGTATCTTGTGTTTTTTATGTTGATTTAATAAAATAAAAAAAACTTTAAAAAAAAACTAAAAAAAAAAAAAAACGATACCGATAATAAAAAAAACGATACCGATAATTTCTGATATTACATTTTAACGCATTATCTCTAACTAATACTATTAACACAAAGCTGAGACCTATGCAATTGTGTCTTTATATATAACGGCTAGGCATATCCTGACCAACACTGGATGAATTTTGTAAGTTTAATAAACAAAATATGAAATAAAGTTTTACATTATTTTAAGTCAATTACATGAATACAGTACAATGTTTTTTTGACCTAATTGCACGGATGTTTTGTTTTCACTATTTATTCCAGCATTCAAACCCCGGCCGAGTCATACCAAAGACTATAAAAATGGGACCCATTACCTCCCTGCTTGGCACTCAGCATCAAGGGTTGGAATTGGGGGTTAAATCACCAAAAATGATTCCCGGGTGCGGCACCGCTGCTACCCACTGCTCCCCTCACCTCCCAGGGGGTGGACAAGGGGATGGGTCAAATGCAGAGGACAAATTTCACCACACCTAGTGTGTGTGTGACAATCATTAGAAGGAAAAAATGTATGCTAAAGACAACATGAAGTGTAAACTAGGGCTGGGCGATATATCAAATATACTCAATATATCGTGGGTTTGTCTCTGTGCGATATAGAAAACGACTATATCGTGAGTATTCGAGTATGCGTTCTCACGCAGTTCCTTTTAGCTGTGGGCATTACACTACAGGCTCCTTTCACTCTTTCCTGTTTCTCCTTCTCACAGAGACGTAAAACAAGCACACCTTGTTGCATACGTCACATACTGTCGCGCGTGCAACGTCACACGTCCTCGCCGAGCAGAGAGGTAGCGGCATAGGTAACGTTAGCAGTGGCAGGTGATTAGCGGAGCGGTGCGAGTGGTAAAACGAGAGAGGGAAGGCGCAAATATGGTATCAAATGGAGGAAGAATTAATTCCCAAGAAAAACAGCACGGGTTCATCGTCTGGCGGTGGTTTGGCTTCAAGCGGGAAGATGTTGAACAGACAACTGTAATATGTCAAGTATGCAGTAAAAGCGTTGCTACAAAAAGTAGCAGCACTACTAATTTGTAGCATCATTTGAAAAGTCACCCGCTAGAGAATGAGGAGTGCTTGAAACTCCGCATGTCAACATCTCCATATGAAAAAAATAGTCAAAAACAGGAGATAACGTCCGCAGTAACCTACCACATAGCGAAGGACATACACAATTTGGTTTCCTATTATGCAGCTAATTTTTATTTTACAGTTTTTGAAATATCTTGTGTGACATCATGCACAAAAGTGCACTTTATTTGTTTTAAACTATTGTAGTGGCGTTCTGTACAAAAAGTGCACTTTAATTTAGTGTTGTTTTGATATGTCATCTTAGTGACATCATGCACAAAAGTTTTAAAATGTCTGACAATCTTGCACTTTCTGTTTTGAAATGACATGAATGTTTGTGCCACTGCTTAATAACCGTTTACTAAATACAGTTTTGGTAAATTGACTTTGTTGTGATTTCCCTCTCTGCATGAAAGTTTAAAATGAGCATATATTAATGCAGTATGAACAAGAATGTTTTAATGTAGACACATAATCATCATACTGGTGTGATTATATGCATCAAGTGTTCATTCAAGGCTAAGGCAAAATATCGAGATATATATCGTGTATCGTGACATGGCCTAAAAATATCGAGATATTAATAAAAGGCCATGTCGCCCAGCCCTAGGGTAAACAGTCTGTCTTTCTTCGTCTTGTGTCTAACCATGGAAAAAACACTATATTCTTGTCGTCAGCTGTTTCTAAATCTTGACTTATGGTGAGTTTTGCTGAAACATCTTTGGAATGCATTGATGCATTATGCATGGTTAGTAATACACGCATCAAATGCCTTTACAGGCGTGTCTGCTTCGGACACAGCGACAGATGGTGCCCCTCTCTGCCAATAGGAAATTATTCCAGCCTGGGGGTCTAGAAGGTATGGCAGTGTTGTGGCTGCAGAGTGTCTGAGTGTGCGTGTGCGCGCGCGTGTGTGTAGCAAAGGGGGTGGGGGCTGGCCCAGATGTCTGCTCTGTGGAGCCAAAGCAGCACACCTCAAGACCAGACCCCTTGCAAGTCATACATCAAAATCCTCAAAAGGACAACTACAAAGCATGTTTAAAACCACTGCTTACAGGAGAAGCAAAATCAATTGTTGTTTTGGAAAACATCTGTTTGGATGAACTCATAACATACAAATGTTTTAATTTTCAGTATGAACCACAAAGGTGAAACACAGGGCTGTCTAAGCGTTTGTTTTTTTACTCTAGATCAGAGCTCGATTATTTTAGTAATCGAGTACGCTATTGATTAATGTGTTTGATTCATCCAGTAATCTATCACTTTACCAATCAATAGTCACGTCAAGTAGTCAAGTCAATCAGTAATCAATATATAGCCTCAATGCGTATTTTAGGGTAAAACAGTTGAAATAAACAAAAACAATTCTGCTTGCAATAAGCTTCATTACTAATTTTTAAGAATTACACATCAACATTAAAACTGCATGTTCAATATGTGTGCAGTAATTAAATAAAATTAATAAAAACTAGAGATGTCCGATAATATCGGGCTGCCGATATTATCGGCCGATAAATGCTTCAAAATGTAATATCGGAAATTATCGGTATCGGTTCGGAAATTATTGGTATCGCTTTCAAAAAGTAAAATGTATGACTTTTCAAAACGCCGCTGTATGTAGTGGTACACGGACGTAGGGAGAAGTACAGAGCGCCAATAAACCTTAAAGGCACTGCCTTTGCGTGCCGGTCCAATCACATAATATCTACGGCTTTTCACACACACAAGTGAATCCATGCATACTTGGTCAACAGCCATACAGGTCACACTGAGGGTGGCCGTATAAACAACTTTAACAATGTTACAAATATGCGCCACACTGTGAACCCACACCAAACAAGAATGACAAACACATTTCGGGAGACCATCCGCACCGTAACACAACATAAACACAACAGAACAAATACCCAGAACCCTTTGCAGCACTAACTATTCCGGGACGATGCAATATACACCCCCGCTACCCCTCTACCCACAATCTCCTATGGCTGCAAGCAACATCTTGATGTAGTTCTCTTTTGGGGTGTCTTATAATGGTCAAATATTCAACAATTCGAATGGGAGGACTCTGATTCCACTATCAACCTCTCAGACAGATGGTTGGACATTGACCTCTGATAGTACTTGAAGATGTTACAACTACAAGATTAAGGGACGCAGAGGCCGCCGAGGTGTAGCTCCGGCCCTCTAGCAACTGTAATGATCCTTTCGCAGGTTCACCTATGGAAACCTTGTTACGTTTACCTTCTGTAGATAACCAAGTTTGATCATCTTCTTGACACTCTTTCAGACCTAAAGCAAAGCCCGACGAGGCCGATCCAAGGCCCTCACAGAGATAGGATAAGTGGATTCATAATCTCTACCATGCTTATTTGTTTATCTGAGTATTTTAGCCTTTGGCTGTGATCTTGCGATCAGATTTGAATATTGAATCCTTAGTCGAAGATAACCAGAGTTCCTATTAACTCTACAAGACAGTGGAAGCTGCATTTGAAGTATATTGAGTGGGCAGCATTCCGCAGCTTTATCTACCTCTGCATGTGCTTTAAAATGTGCACCACTCAGCTATGGTTGTGAAACTCATGCGTGTTACACTTGCCTTATTGTTGTTTACAATATAGTCTGACTAAGTAATGCTGACTGAGCCGTTTTATTGTATTGTTTGCAACAGCCACCTGCCTGGCACCAAGCCGTGCGGAATGATACATGTGTCGGCAATTTATTATTTGGTATAATAATTTTTGACGCAAATTTTCGTTGACAAAAATGGTGAAATGTAATATTCATTATACACATTTTTACAACATTGGAAAACGGAGGCTTCTCAGAGGGTGAGATAACTCCTGGAAATTACTGGCTTAGAATGGCCAAAGGTATAGATGTGAGTGTCCATGTTAAAGGAAACGGCAGGCTGTCTTCTTCTAAAGGTTTTATTACAATCTTTGGCAAGCTGGGTAATGCTTGCTGTGGTCTGGAACAACATGGCACACAAACGACGATCAGAAATGCAGCCAATATTATACAAATAATGTGTCATGAGACATAAAATATATGTTTTTTGATCACATGTTAAAAGTGTTTACTAAAAATACAAACATGTTTAACACATATAGATTCCTTTCTCTCATAAAGACAAGAATATAAGTTGGTGTATTACCTTATTCTGATAACTTGCATTGATTAGAATCAGACAGGATTCACAGTAGTTGCTGATAAGCTCCAGAATTTCTAATTTACATTGTGGAGGTAAAAAAAAAGTCCTCCTTTGTTTCCAACACCACATGAATTAGGTTGTTTTTAGCTTTTTATTTGTCCAGCTTCCATACCTGTTTGTTTACCCTTTACAAGAAATACATGGAAGTAAACTCGCTAGCTTGTATGTGCTAGTTTTCTGAGACTTATATTGTTAGCCAAGGCAGGATGGAGCAGCACTTTCATTGTGAAAAGGAACTGTGCGGTCGGTCTTCACACTTTTGACAGCCGGTACGGAGAGAGAGTCTGTTGAAATAAAAAGTGTTTCTCGCGTTCCTGAGGGTCGGGTTTTTTTTTACTTCGTACTAAGCTTGCAGCAGCCAGCATCATTACACAAGATCCTCGGGTGCTGTGACTGTCAATCAAGTGACGAAATTGATGATCAGTAATTTTTAGGTCTACTTTTTTTTTTAATGCCTAGTGATCGAGTGACACACCATCCCCAATCAAACAGTAGCTCGCGATCGATCTAATGGGAACCCCTGATGTACACAAACTGTTGCGCCACAGGCCACACAACTATGGTGCGTTCATGGACCGCCAAAATTAGTAGGACAAAATGACGCTCGCCAAGTACTCAAATCAGTGAGGCATAAAAACAAACATATTAAAACAGTGGGCTTTCTAACAATTAGGAAGGTTTGTGTGATGTTTGTCGTTAATATTAAATGTTTTTGTTCTTACCTTACATATTAAAACTAAAAATATATTTTTCCTCATCTTTTTCCACTTTTCACACATTTTTGAAAAAGCTCCATGGTGCCACTAGGGCGCCGCTAAAGAGCCGCACGCGGGTTGCCGACCCCCGGACTATATTGATTGGAGAAACTGATCAGGCGGGCCGGTTCTACGATCGGAATAAAACTGGACTCACTGGTGACGGTGGCAGAGAAGAGGACTGTGGAAAAACTAGTGAGCATCCTGTATGATGCCAGTCACCCTCTGCATACCGTTGTCAGTAGCTAGAGGAGCCTGTTCAGTGCTAGACTGCTTCATCCCAAGAGCAGGACTAAGACTAAAACACTCCTTTGTCCCACATGCTATTAGACTGTACAACTCCTCTCTGGGAGGGGGGGTACTAGGATGACAGGGGATGTAAAACAATAACAGTGCAATAATTTTTCATAACATGGTCACTACTGCCTAGTTTCTCTTGTTATATTCTTATTTTACTGTTATATTTTTATTCTCATTGTTGCTTTTTATTTTTATTCTATTGTAATATTTTTTTATTTTGTTTCCATTTATACCCCCGTTATTTACTTTTTAAATTCGATCTCAATTCTGTACACTGCTGCTGGAATTTTAATTTTCCTGAGGGAACTCTCCTGAAGGAATCAATAAAGTACTATCTATCTATCTATCTATATATTGTAAATGGAGCATTTACGGTCTCGAATTTCTTTGCAAGACTGTACTTTTACTACACGGCAAATGTGTTCAACTGACTTCCAAAGGGCCATCGTCAATTAATTGACTGGTATGCATACTATATTGATGACTTTTTGCATGTCTTCAGTATGTGAACTGGGAAGGGGGGATATGCAGCTTTTTCTAGGCCTTTGTGTAAACATACCCTGATAGTAAGAAGCTTGCTAATGATCACAAGGGGGACAATTGGCTAGAGATGGGTGCAGGGGGTCAGTGTCAAAGACGACACCTTTTATAGTGATAGCCACAGCATGAGTTGAATTGCAGCTCTGCCACCTTTTTGAGCAGAGGAGGCGGTTGAAGACTAAACACAGCAGAGGGTCTGAGGTGGTCTGATGGTTGGTGAACCCCCAAAATGCATTACTTAATTACCTGAATCCATAGGGTTAGGGTTAGGGTGTCCTCACACAGCCTATGAGAACTGACAAACTAGTCTAACTGCGTCGTAAGTGAGCGTCTATATGCAACCCTGGACTGACTCCAAAAAGAGACTGCAGCCAACAGCCAGGCCATTGGTCTAAAACCCAAACGCAGCGTCCAAGTAAATAACGCCTGACATGCGAAACAAGCGCCATTCCTGCACAAAGTTCACATGGGGAACAAAGCTCTTTTTCAGCCACTGCAGATCCTGACCGAATCCCCCACCCCGACCACTTAAAATTGATTATGGGTGAAAAACAAGGGGACTCCTAAAGACGGTGCTCTGCTTGCTTATGTGCTTATTAACAAGCAGGAGGTGAGTGTGTAATTTAATTTAGCCTCATCATGTGAACCCAGTGCTTCGATTGAAAATGCAGAACACAAGAAACGACCTGTGATCGATCCGTTTCTGCACTGATCGAATTCACATAAATCAGTGTCATGAAAGATCTATGTGCCTCAAGATTAATTAGCTGTAGTATAACTCATTTTGTCACATTTAGAGCTGCAACAATTAATCGAATACATCAAATAATTTGATTACAAAAAAGGTTTGATTTCTATATTTTGCTTTGATTAAGCGTTCAATGTGTAACTAATACAAATGTATAAAATCTGGACTGAATGCCGACACCCAAACTTAAAATAAGTGCACATAGTTTCTGCAGAAACGCTGCATCAGAGCCCACATGATTTTTATTATTTTTATTTTCTATATCTATCATTTCACACATATTTGATATGCATTTGTTTAAAAAAAGAATGAACGTTATGGCAAGCAGAAAAATGTTTGTTTATTTAAACTATTTTTACTAAAATTTGCTTTGAGGCTTGATTAAAAAAATCAAATTAATTAATTAGATTAAATATTAAATTAAATAAAAGCACTGTGTGCCCCAGGTTTACAGCTGGATAATGGGAATTAGAGTTTAGGGGGTCAAAATTGATGGACGACGACAACAAATGCACAGGGTTACCAAGTCATAGAACACTATAACTTTATGCAATTGCTCCTCACATGGTATTACAAAATAATTACAAAGATTCCACAAGGTCAAGCTCTGCGACGGATAGATACATGTCATATAATCATTGCAGTCGCTATTCCCGCCATTATCAGTGGAGACAAGGGTTTTATACCATGTAGAGACAGTAACGACATGCTGCTGGGTAGATAGGATAAATAAAGTAACTATCGACACATTGACAACTAATCGATTAAATCAATTAATTGTATTAGAAAAAGCTTTAATTCATATTCTGTTGCTTCGATTAATAATTTAATGAGTATAACTAATAAAAATGGATCAAATCTGGCCCGCATGACTTGGTTTCTGCACGTGTGCTGCAATAGAGCGCATATGAGAGCAGTGGTGTGTGGGTGCTGTGATCTGTGTGGCAGCGAACGGCAAAGATTTCTTAGAAAAATTGTTATTAATGCGCACATCATAAAAGTGCAATTTTGATGTTGATGATGTGCATTTATTAGAAAACAACATTAGAAAACAATAATAGAATAGAATAGAAGGTTATTGCAAACAGAAACAACATTTTTAATCGTTTTTAAATTTCGACTTTATACCCTAATATAAGCATTGAGGTTATAAAGTGTGTTTCACCCGATTAATCGAACAAAATAATTGAGTGATTACGATAGCTGCAGCCCTAAATTGAACTATTATAAAGGCCCAATGTTTTGACTTCGTTCTACATCAGGGGTCTCTAACTCACTGCCCGCGTCCATATTTTGTGGTCCATCCATCCATCCATTTTCTACCGCTTGTCCCTTTTGGGGTCGCAGGGGGTCGCTACTTTAATTCATAATTCAGTGTAACTGTGGCTTGTGCATAGTGGGTGGCTAATAATAATTCATAGTTCAGTGTAGGGATGTCCAATAATATCGGACTGCCGATATTATCGGCCGATAAATGCTTTAAAATGTAATATCGGAAATTATCGGTATCGGTTTCAAAAAGTAAAATGTATGACTTTTTAAAACGCCGCTGTGTACACGGACGTAGGGAGAAGTACAGAGCGCCAATAAACCTTAAAGGCACTGCCTTTGCGTGCCGGCCCAGTCACATAATATCTACGGCTTTTCACACACACAGGTGAATGCAAACTTGGTCAACAGCCATACAGGTCACACTGAGGGTGGCCGTATAAACAACTTTAACAATGTTACAAATATGTGCCACACCGTGAACCCACACCAGACAAGAATGACAAACACATTTCGGGAGAACATCCGCACCGTAACACAACATAAACACAACAGAACAAATACCCAGAACCCCTTGCAGCACTAACTCTTCCGGGACGCTACAATATACACCTCCTGCTCCCTCCAACCCCCCATCCCCCCAACCCCCCACCTCAACCCCGCCCCAACCCAACAAAACCTCCTCATGCACTCTCTCTCAGGGAGAGCATGTCCCAAATTCCAAGCTGCTGTTTTGAGGCATGTTAAAAAAAATAATGCACTTTGTGACTTCAATAATAAATATGGCAGTGCCATGTTGGCATTTTTTCCATAACTTGAGTTTATTTATTTTGGAAAACCTTGTTATATTGTTTAATGCATTCAGCGGGGCATCACAACAAAATTAGGCATAATAATGTGTTAATTCCACGACTGTATATATCGGTATCGGTTGATATCGGAATCTGTAATTAAGAGTTGGACAATATCGGAATATCGGCAAAAAAGCCATTATCGGACATCTCTAGTTCAGTGTAATTGCGGCTCGTGCATCGTGTGTGGCTAACAGTATAACATAATATGCCAATCTATAATCCCACTAGAAAAAAAAACCCAATACAATAACGGTGCAGATAAAAAATGCCAGCACAACAAACACACAGTCAACACAAAGAGGAACTTCCTATTAAGTAAGACGAGTTGTCTCTGACCATCCCCTGGGGAACTCAAAGGTGTCAAAATAAAACATTTTTTTTACATTTTTACATCTAAATTGACTTTACATTTATAATGACTTTAGGCCGACCATAGCTCAGGGTCACTATAGATGGAAGAAGTATAGAAAAAGTTGCCACGTGGTTATAACGTGATTCCAAAGGGCTGCGCGGTATACTGGTATTATAGTTAATATCGGTATATTTTAGAAAGAGATGGATAATTGAGACAATACCGCCATACCGGTATGTTGTGATGTGCTTTTATTACGGCTGTTTGTGGCCCAGCAGGCATCGTAGTTGAGGAATAGTCTGGCGTGCGGAAAGGGTCTGCGCCATGTCTGGAGTCCCTAACGCGCACATTGTCGACTCCAACACCCCATGACCTTCGCGCACAGCCGACGTGCCCACACTGTAGGTCCGGCGACTGGCGGGTGGGCGCCGGCTCCTCTTTATTAACCAGAGGTAACACAAGCCGGTGAAAAGATTCATCAGAACAGCCGTAAGAGCCCACAAACTGCCACACTGCTAAAGCTAACAGCTGAAACCGTCGCAGACGTTCTCCGTGCATATGACATATATCTAAAGTTTTTCTTAAGTAACATTAATTACTTTCCCTAGTGATACAGAAGAGTAATTCCATTAGTAATTAAATTACTTTTTTGGTTAAGTAACAGGTAACTATAATTAATTACTTCTTAAAGGTAGTTTTCAGAATGCTGGTAGTAACAGTATAAATGTGGTGTTGAGCTTAAGCTAAACACATTGCATGTTTCGTTTAAAATACCGATATATATCGTATATCGGGATATGCCCTAAAAATACAGAGATATCAGTTTTGGTTTATATTGGCCAGCCCTATTCTGATTGATTGATTGAGACTTTTTATTAGTGGATTGCACAGTACAGTACATATTCTGTACAATTGACCACTAAATGGTAACACCCAAATAAGTTTTTCAACTTGTTTAAGTCGGGGTCCACGTTAACCAATTCATGGTACAAATATATACTATCTGAAGTGAATACTTTGTAGTCTAACAGATTCTGCCTCCTCCCGCCCACAGTTAAATTGAGTTTTAGACCTTTGTTCTACATGAAATGTATCTACAAATTAATTTTGTTGTGGTCTGGAGCTAAAAAGAAAAGATAGGTGGATTGGTGGGGTTCCTGATATATTGAGGGAGAAAACACTGAAAGGTTTAGTAACCCACAGCAAATTAGAGCTAATACAACACCGATCTTTATCTGCAGGAAACAAGAAGGAAGCACCTTTCAGTGGGTGGAGAACAAATATGCCCTTGCTGCTACTGGCATTTCACAACCTTTCAAAACGCCTCGACAAACTCCAAACACAACCTCTAACCTGAGACGCAGGCAGTGGGATGAACAGAAAAGCCTCAACTGCTGAGTGGCGAGCGGCCAGCTGTTTAATGCTGCTGGTGAAAGAACACGTAGCAATATCCTGCTCTGGCTAGTTCTCTGGTGCCCCCGCCCCACCCCCCTTAGGGTCAGGCTCACATAATTTGGACTTGCCCGGTGGACAGTCTATTGTATCGACAGAGTCCGTGTGCTCCAGTTGACCCAGGCAAAGATCTGTGGATTTATGTAACAGTGGTCAACTGGTGCAATCCAGCCCTGCACACGTTAGGCCCGACCCGGCCACCACACATCCCCACTGTTTGAGAGATAAGTTGAGCAGTGCTGGTCAATCACCTCAAAGTCCTGGGCTGTCAACCCGGTGTTTAGCGTAGCTTTTAAGGCGTTTGAGAGGAAGGCTTTCAGAATGTACTATTGCACAGTCTTACACATTCAACAATTTGTACCGTGCTGGACTTGAGCATGGTTCTGATTATTTATTTTGTGCAAGATGATGATAGTCATTTACTTGTGAGAGGAGCGATTGCTTCAATTAAAGGACACAATTTTATGGCGGGCACAAATATAGTCGCGGGTGAACGACTGACTGCGACGTTCAACTTTTTGATCATTCGGAGTCTGCATTTATTTATATTATGAAGTGTGTTGGTTATGGTAAATGGTAAATGGGTTATACTTGTATAGCGCTTTTCTACCTTTTTAAGGAACTCAAAGCGCTTTTGACACAATTTCCACACACACATTCACACACTGATGGCAGGAGCTGCCATGCAAGGCGCTAACCAGGACCCATCAGGAGCAAGGGTGAAGTGTCTTGCTCAAGGACACAACGAACGTGACTAGGATGGTAGAAGGTGGGGATTGAACCAGGAACCCTCAGGTTGCTGGCACAGCCACTCTCCCAACTGCGCCACGCCGTCCCCTGGGACATATAATGTTATGTGTTATCATTAAAAAAATTGCAAGAAGGGACTGCATAAGACTTGTTCCGCTCATGCATGGAATCGTGCCGTGCCATGGCCCACCTATTGCAGTCGGGTCAAGGGAGGGGACTTGTGCCGAATTTGGGTGTGGATTAGTGCGCTCCCGCTATCCAAACATGATGTGCTTTAGGAGTATCTAATTGGAAAAGGTGGGCCAGGCACATGCAAAATCGTAGAATAAGAATCCGAAAGGCAAATCCCCGACTGCATGTGCATGCGTAAGAAAGATGTGTCACGCAATCTCAAGATGAGCCCAAGCCCGGTTACGACTGTGATTGGCCTTGGTACACTTTTAAAGGTCCCCTTTAATGCTGATAACATTAGTAGTTATTTCATAGTTGTGGACCTAAAATCATGTCAACAGATAAAATACCCCCCAAAACAGACACAGTAGTGATTTGAGGCTTGTTTTCTAACGGGTCTCCGCACATTTCAAAACGCCCACTTTAAGGCCATGTCTACACTAAGTCGTTTAACCCTTTACACAAATAATTATTTAGCCTTAGCCCCGTTTCAGCCACACTAAACCAGCGTTTAAGGTACCCCTCCTCGGACAAATTTTTACACGGGTAAGTGCGCCGTGTATTTTTGAATCTACGGCACTTAGCTTTGTACGGACTCAATGATCGTTTACAAACTAAGTTCGGACAGGAAGTGACACCAGGAGGACCGCGCCCCACACAGGAAGTGACGTCAGAAAGAACGCGCCACAGCCAGCTTCATAATAAAGCGGTTTCGTAACTCGGAGCTAACCACTGGAAATATGAAGGCGAGTCATCCAGACATGCCGTGTTTCTCATTCTTCTACATGTACAGATGCTTGTGGAAATCACACATGAATACCTTAAGAGAAAGCGATTGCAGCTATTTGGGATACAACACTTCTCAGACGGCAAGAGAACTTTCGAATGTGCAGGTCAGCTGTGATTCTACTTAGCGAAAAACTTTGTCCATTTGTCAAAGGAGAGACAACGAGAATGCGAGCTCCCGTGGACGTCATAAAAAAAGGTAGTGTGTGCTTTGTATTACCAGGCCGTCGAGGGAAAACCACGGAAAACAGCGAATGCATTTGGACTGGCAAAGCAGACTATCAGTTATTGTCTCAACGTCAAAAATGAATGGACAATGAAGGTGAAGGCAAAAGAGTGAGGAGTGTCCTGACCAGATATCTACATCCCTAGATTAATTGATGTAAAATGTTCTTTATCACATTGTTTACGTGTCTATCAAAAATTTGATTAATGTATGATGTCTCAGGTGTGATTCACGACAATAGGGCCCCACAGCACACTGGATTCCAGATAATTGAAATACCACAACACTGGATATTGTTCAGATAAGTAAAATTTAAGAACTTGCACACAAAGCAACACTGGATTTGACTATGACGTGTGCATTGGCATGAGGCAACACAAGCTTTGGTGTCCATGGGAGAGAAGATGGAAGTACAGGGTAGTCTGGAAATGACGATTATTTTATTTTTATTTTTTGCTTATGTTAACTATATCAGTTTTGAAGTATAATCATGGACCAGGGTGACAAGAAAATGGAATTAAGTAATCAAAATAATAGGTTTTATATGATTTTATCCACAATGTCTATGTGGGGAAATGGGCTCAAGTTCCGTAGATGACATCACACCAAGAGGGGGCGGCATATCGAGTCCAGCGATAGAAAGGCGGCGTTCCAAGTAGAGTTAGTTGTCTACTGATTACTCAACTAATTGATATGATAGGGGAGTGGCAGGGGTGGAGTCAATATGACTTCATCATATAATTTGCATAATCGGCGATGACACATATTTTCTTCAAGAAGGCAAAAAATTGTTCTACATATATTTAAAAACAAATCTATGTTATAAGTAATTTAGTATTAATACTTATTTTTCTTATATTAGACCATTTTGCTCTATTTTTCAAGTGTTGCTGCTTATTTTATTACTACAATGTAACACAGGCTGCACTCCCCTGGTTTATTGACATATCTTATTCTGCCCTTTCTAAATGTTGGAATTTAGTTTGCCAAATATGTAAACAGTCTTTTAAATTACAGATGAAAAAAACTACTTGAGGTTGTTCATTGATAGACTCCACAATGAAGTTACTGTAATACTAAGCACACAAAGGAAAGTACATTAATATACATATGTAGTGTGCGCATGTGTAAGAATCTTGTTAAATCAACAATACAGTACTATAAACTAAAAAACAAAAAGCATGACAATTATACACAGTGAAGATGGTCTCTAATGTGGCTAGCTTAATGCTCTTTTTAATGTATTTAATGTCTTTTAATGTTCTTTGATGTTGGATGTTTCCCTCTTACACACATGTAAGAGGGGTGTGTGCTATGGCGATGAGTTGTTTTTTCCCTTGGCCTCAGTCTGGACCCCCTCACCAGGGGCCCAGGCTTAGACCGATTTTTTTCTCTCAGGGGTGTCGAACTCATTTTAGAACGTGGGCCACATGGAGAAAAATGTACTCCCAAGTGGGCCAGACTGGTAAAATGACCGCACGATAACTTCAAAATAAAGACAACTTCAAAATAAAGACAACTTCAGATTGTTTTCTTGGTTAAAAAATAGAACAAGCACATTCTAAAAATGTACAAATCATAATATTGTTGGGGTTTTTTTACACTTACATGTTGCAGTTAATAGTATTCTACCTTTATTTGTCGTTATTCATACTTTCTGAATAAATTATGCGATAACATTCATCAGTCAACTCATTGGTCTTAATTTTCAATCTATCAAGATAAATAAATAATATAAAAATCAAATTACAGGATGTTATTTATGTAGTTTGCTCATTTTCCTCGACTGATGTACTAACATCATGTGTTTTTTGTTTGTTTTTTTACATATGTATCAGTGTTTGTCAACTAGTGTGCCGTGAGATACAGTCTGGTGTGCCGTGGGAAATTATCTAATTTGACCTATTTGGGTTAAAAATATTTTTTGCAAACCAGTAATTATAGTCTGCAAATTATGTGTTGTTGTTTAGTGTCGGTGCTGTCGAGAGCTCAGCAGAGTAACCATGTAATACTCTTCCATATCAGTAGGTGGCAGCCGGTAGCTAATTGCTTTGTAGATGTCGGAAACAGCGGAAGGCAGCATTCAGGTAAAAAAGTGTCTAATGCTTAAACCAAAAATAAACAAAAGGCGAGTGCCCCTAAGAAGAGGTATTGAAGCTTAGGGAAGGCTATGCAGAATGAAACTAAAACCGAACTGGCTACAAAGTAAACACAAACAGAATCCTGGACGACAGCAAAGACTTACTGTGGCGCAAAGACGGCGTCCACAATGTACATCCGAACATGACATGACAATCAACAAAGTCCCCACAAAGAAGGATAAAAACAACTGAAATATTCTTGATTGCTAAAACAAAGTACATGCGGGAAATATCGCTCAACGGAAGACATGAAACTGCTACAGGAAAATACCAAATGAAGAGAAAAAGCCACCAAAATAGGAGCGCAAGACCAGAACTAAAACACTACACAGGAAAACAGCAAAAAACTCAAAATATGTCACGCCATGATGTGACAGGTCGTGACAGTACACCTAATTTGAGACAAGAGTTATATTGATGCATGGTTGGTTATGGTTTAAAGTCATATCCAACAATGGCGATAACTGCTTTTTACTGTCAACTCAGTTTTGTTTTTTAATGATTTCTGCTGGTGGTGTGCCTCCGGATTTTTTCAACGCAAAAAATGTGCCTTGGCTCAAAAAAAGGTTGAAAAACACTGATCTACATAGATACAAAGAATCGCTATTGCAACATTTAGTGGACACATTTAGAACAGCAGTTTCTTTCATTCAAAAATTTCGGCTCATTTTTATACTTAGCAAACTCATCCCGCGGGCCGGATAAAACCTGTTCGCAGGCCTGATCCGGCCTGCGGGCCTTACATTTGACACCCCTGTGTTACGCAATGAATTCAAAATAAAAGTTAAACAACTAAAATAACTAGAGATGTCCGAAAATGGCTTTTTTGCCGATATCCGATATTGTCCAACTCTTAATTACCGATTCCGATATTAACCGATACCGATATATACAGTCGTGGAATTAAGACATTATTATGCCTAATTTTGTTGTGATGCCCCGCTGGATGCATTAAACAATGTAACAAGGTTTTCCAAAATAAATCAACTCAAGTTATGGGGAAAAAAATGCCAACATGGCACTGCCATATTTATTATTGAAATCACAAAGTGCATTATTATTTTTTTAATATGCCTCAAAACAGCAACTTGGAATTTGGGACATGCTCTCCCTGAGAGAGAATGAGGAGGTTGAGGTGGGCGGGGTTGGGGGGGTTGAGGTGGGGGGTTAGGAGGTAGCGGGGGGGTGTATAATGTAGCGTCCTGGAAGAGTTAGTGCTGCAAGGGGTTCTGGGTATTTGTTCTGTTGTGTTTATGTTGTGTTACGGTGCGGATGTTCTCCCGAAATGTGTTTGTCATTCTTGTTTGGTGTGGGTTCACAGTGTGGCGCATATTTGTAACAGTGTTAAAGTTGTTTATACGGCCACCCTCAGTGTGACCTGTATGGCTGTTGACCAAGTATGCATTCACTTGTGTGTGTGAAAAGCCTTAGATATTATGTGACTGGGCCGGCACGCAAAGGCCTATAAGGTTTATTGGCGCTCTGTACTTCTCTCTATGTCTGTGTACACTGCGGCGTTTTAAACGTCATAAATTGTACTTTTTGAAACAGATACCGATAATTTTGAAACCGATACTTTCCGGTATTACATTTTAAAGCATTTATCGGCCAATAGTATCGGCAGTCCGATATTATCGGACATCCCTAAAAATAACAGTTGACAGTGTCAAGCAAAACAGATGTCGAGGTTTAAAAGCTGAAGGTAAACGCTGGAGGTGTTTTGGAATGCGCGCCATGATTTAACCGGGAGACTTCGGGTGTGATGTCGGGCCTGAGGGCAAATGGCGGGGTCAAAGTGGGCTTATAATTAAAGCTCCCACTCAAACATCCTCCTGGGAGCCATGCAGGTGAAACTGTTACGTCCCAATGAGCACTACTGCTTGCACACAGTGAAATGCCAATATGAAATATTCTGTTTGTGCTTGACTAGGTTGCAGCAGACCATAAACTTGAAGTGTATTGTTGCAGCTTTAATTTATGCATGCCAAGGGCACAAACCTCCAAATGAACTCTGGCTGGAGAATGAAAAGGGCTGATTTGGGGGTCTAAAAGTCCAAAAAGCAAAACTAATAGCACACACTTGTTTCTGTGTGTACTGATACTTTGTTGTTAGTGTATCTTTTGTTGTTGTTGTTGTTGCTTAAGGCTATGTACTAACGTGTTGTTAATGAAAATGACATTTAGAAGCTTCAACATTGTTAAAAGTCTTTGAAGTCTTTGAAACAGCAAACCGCCAACTTTGAAACAAACCGCCAACTTCAACATTGTGGCGTCAAAACGAGGCAGGTAAGTCTTTGGAAAAGGAGGATAATTGTCCAGAAAACGGGAGTTAAAAGCAATAATTAAAAGTGTTTTCCTCCGTAGGGGAGAACAAGTGCAAGTGCAAGCACGGCAGCAAGCAAATAGCGGCAAGCTAGCGAGGGAAAAAAAACATCTTCATAAAGTCAATTTTTAAAAAATGAATTTCAACTCACCGAGCGGACTGTTTCCTTCAAGTAATTCTTCGTTCAAGGGTGTAAAAAGCAGCTGAAGAAAGTTTGATGCCCGCCTGAGTGAGTGTGTTAGCAGCTCCTCATGGTGGTCGCAGACGGACTGATTCCAACGTGTGTGTGTGCGCGTGTGAGTGTGTTCTCTCTCTGTGTGTGTTTTCTGTGCGCGTGCACGTGCGCGTGCGTGTGCGTGTGTGGCTCCCATCGCTGCATGGAGGGAGAGGAGGGAGAGAGAAGGAGGGAAGGAGAGAGAGAGTGGTAGAGAGAGAGCGAGGGAACGCAAGCAACTAAAACATGTTCTTTTTCCCTTACAGTTTTTATCGAAATATTTATTATTTTTCTTATTTAAATTTTTGACTTTATTTTATTTTTGATTATTAATTTTGTATTATTGTATGTATTGTGTGTGTACACACACACACATACATACATACATACATACAAAATGGATGGATGGATGTAAAAAATAAATTAAGTGAGTTTTATATATATATATATATATATATATATATATATGTATATATATGTATATATATATATATATATATATATATATATATATATATATATATATATATATATATATATATATATATATATATATATATATATATATATAAAACTCACTTAATTTATTTTTTACATCCATCCATCCATTTTCTACCGCTTGTCCCTTTCGGGGTCGCATATATATATATATATATATATATATATATATATATAGAAAATGGATCGATGGATCTTCTGATAGATTAAAAATTAACAACAATTGGAGCATTTTTAAAACTCTGCCAGACTCAGTTCCACCTATTTGACTGATGAACATTATCACATCATTTATTCAGAAAGTATAAATAACAACAAATGACGATAGAATGCTATTAACTGCAGCATATAAGTGTTAAAAAATACATTTTAATTTGTTCATTTTCAGAATGTGCTTGCTCTATTTTTAAACAAAGAAAACAATCTAAAGTTGTCTTTATTTTTAAGTTATCATGCCATGATTTTACCAGTCCGGCCCACGTGGGAATAGATTTTCTTCCATGTGTGGCCCCTGAGCTAAAATGAGTTTCTACCCCTGATATACACCAGTGTGGGTGGCACTGGGAGCAGGGAGAGCAAAGTGCTTTGCCCAAGGACACAACGGCACTGACGAGGATGGCGGAATCTGGAATCAAACCTGGAACCCTCAAGTTGCTGGCACGGCCATTCTACCAACTTTTAATTCATTCTGAAAAAGTCGCCGTTAATTCAGGCCCTTTAGCCAATAACAATCACAAAAAAAGCCAGCAAAATCCAGAAGGGACTGATGATTGGTGCGGAATGCGATTGGCATGAAGTTGAAAAATGTTTTAAAAAAGCCCTTGCATTTGTGACCCACAATTGTTCCGTGGCCTTTATTTTGGAAACCTTAGTCATAAAGCATTGCATGTTTTTCAGTAATTCAGTTTTTCAGTATTTCAAAATATGACCCTTGGAACGATAAATGGTATTAATGATAACCGCGGTAAAACTCTTAATGGTTAGTATTACCGCTTTAAATCAGAATGATCGAAAAACCGTGATTAATAACTGCACTTTGATAAACTCACGGACGGACTGGCGCCAACTCAGTAGTTTAAACGGTAATATGAAATTAAGAGACAATAATGTGTTTCCCCATTAAGAAACAACATACCCCAATCTAACCTCATAGAAACCCATTGCAACTAAGTTATTCAATTGTGCACTTTGAGCCGACAAGCTGTGCTCTCTTAGAATATTCATACATCCATCCATCTTCTTCCGCTTATCCGAGGTCGGGTCGCGGGGGCAGCAGCCTAAGCAGGGAAGCCCAGACTTTCCTCTCCCCAGCCACTTTGTCCAGCGCCTCCCGGGGGATCCCGAGGCGTTCCCAGGCCAGCCGGGAGACATAGTCTTCCCAATGTGTCCTGGGTCTTCCCCGTGGCCTCCTACCGGTTGGACGTGCCCTAAACACCTCCCGACCAGATGCCGAACCACCTCATCTGGCTCCTCTCGATGTGGAGGAGCATTGGCTTTACTTTGAGCTCCCCCCGGGTGGCAGAGTTTCTCACCCTATCTCTAAGGGAGAGCCCCGCCACCCGGCGGAGGAAACTCATTTCAGCCGCCTGTACCCGTGATCTTGTCCTTTCGGTCATAACCCAAAGCTCATGACCATAGGTGAGGATGGGAACGTAGATCGACCGGTAAATTGAGAGCTTTGCCTTCCGGCTCAGCTCCTTCTTCACCACAACGGATCGATACAGCGTCCGCATTACTGAAGACGCCGCACCGATCCGCCTGTCGATCTCACGATCCACTCTTCCCTCACTCGTGAACAAGACTCCGAGGTACTTGAACTCCTCCACTTGGGGCAGGGTCTCCTCCGCAACCCGGAGATGGCACTCCACCCTTTTCCGGGCGAGAACCATGGACTCGGACTTGGAGGTGCTGATTCTCATCCCAGTTGCTTCACACTCGGCTGCGAACCGATACAGCGAGAGCTGAAGATCCTGGCCAGATGAAGCCAGCAGGACCACATCATCTGCAAAAAGCAGAGACCTAATCCTGCAGCCACCAAACCGGATCCCCTCAACGCCCTGACTGCACCTAGAAATTCTGTCCATAAATGTTATGAACAGAATCGGTGACAAAGGGCAGCCCTGGCGGAGACCAACCCTCATTGGAAACATGTCCGACTTACTCCTGGCAATGCGGACCAAGCTCTGACACTGATCGTACAGGGAGCGGACTGTCACAATCAGACAGTCCGATACCCCATACTCTCTGAGCACTCCCTACAGGACCTCCCGAGGGACACGGTCAAATGCCTTCTCCAAGTCCACAAAGCACATGTAGACTGGTTGGGCAAACTCCCATGCACCCTCAAGGACCCCACCTCTTAGAATAGACTGATCAATATATACTCGGAGAAATATGGTGTTTAAGGACCGCTGAACAGAGTAGGACCCTACAACACCCGCTAGAACACTCCAATCAGTGAAACATAAGAAACACAAAACAAGCAAAATAGTGGGTTTTCAAACAATGGGTCTATTTATTTTAATTATCTTTAAAACATCAAGATTTCAGTGTGTGTACATACAAATCCCAAAACCAGTGAAGTTGGCACGTTATGTAATTTGTAAATAAAAACAGAACACAATTATTTGCAAATCCTTTTCAACATATATTCAATTGAATTGACTGCAAAGACAAGATATTTAATGTTTCAACAGAGAAACTGAATTTTCTTTTGCAAATAATCATTAACTTGGAATTTATTGGCAGCAACACATTGCAAAAAAGTTGGCACAGGGGCATTTTTACCACTGTGTTACATGGCCTTTCCTTTTAACAACACTCAGTAAACGTTTGGGAACTACCTACTCAGTGGCCTAGTGGTTAGAGTGTCCGTCCTGAAATCGGTAGGTTGTGAGTTCAAACCCCGGCCGAGTCATACCAAAGACTATAAAAAAATGGTACCCATTACCTCCCTGCTTGGCACTCAGCATCAAGGGTTGGAATTGGGGGTTAAATCACCAAAAATGATTCCCGGGCGCGGCACCGCTGCTGCCCACTGCTCCCCTCACCTCCCAGGGGGTGAACAAGGGGATGGGTCAAATGCAGAGGACAAATTTCACCACACCTAGTGTGTGTGTGACAATCATTGGTACTTTAACTTTAACTTTAACTGAGGAGACCAATTTTTGAAGCTTTTCAGGTGGAATTATTTCCCACTCTTGCTTGTTGTCCAGCTTAAGTTGTTCAACAGTCCGACGTCTCACTTTGTGGTATTTTACGCTTCATAATGTGCAACACATTATCAATGTGAGACAGGTCTGGACTACAGGCAGGCCAGTCTCGTACCCGCACTCTTTTACTACGAAGCCACACTGTTTTAACACGTGGCTTGGCATTGTCTTGCTGAAATAAGCAGGGGCGTCCATGATAACGTTGCGTGGATGGCAACATATGTTGCTCCAAAACCTGTATTTACTTTTCAGCATTAATGGTGCCTTCACAGATGTGTAAGTTACCCATGCCTTGGGCACTAATACACCCCCATACCAAGGATTTGCAAATCATTGTATTTAGTTTTTATTTACGACTTACACAACGTGCCAACTTCCCTGGTTTTTGGGGTTTGTACTTTTTGAGCACATTTAAGAATACCGCGATAATAATGATAACTTTGGACATCATAATTGTGATATGAAATTTGCGTATCATTACATTCCTACCAATGGACATACATAAAGTGTCCTAAACTGGAGACTCTGTAGGTGAGGGGTTGTGGAGTCAAAGTTTACAATACATTTTCCTAGAGGACTCTTGTATCACTACAGGGGCTCCCTGTTGAATATAATACCATCGTTTGCTTTTTTTTGACCATTTGGGGGGATTCAAACGTCAAAGTCTAACTCTGTGGTGCTTTTGTGGCTCATTAAATAACAAATTAGTTCATCCGCAGACAACTTCCCTAAACAAAGAAGGGGTCTGGACACCGAACATCTGTCGATCATCCCAAGCATCATTAGCAAGAGAACAAATTGTTTACTTTGCTATAACCCCCTCTCGGTGATTTGAGCGGTCCGAGTTTCAAAGCTGGATGATAAGTTCCGGCTGAATTTGAAAAGCAGCTGGCTTTATCTTCACTCACTGGGTGACATGTGCTGCTAAGAGAAAACAGGTGACCTAGGAATGTGCGCTAATGGCCCGATCTATCGCTGGCGCGCCAATAATTTCCTGCAACTTGAAACTGTGCTGGGTTTTTTTTAAAGACATACAGTAGCAGTCAAACGTTTGGAGACACATTTGCATTCTATTGATGTGTCTCAGGGCTCACTGGGCCCCATTCAGCAATCAAACAAATTTTGTTCTTAGGCCCACTTATGAAGTTTTTATGGAGATTTTTGTAGTCACCAATGTTTTCTTAGCTGGAATTTGTTCGTATGTATGAACAAAATCTGCTCAGAGCACTCTTGGGGTGGCCTATTTGTTCTGAAGTGTGACAAGTTACCTATTGTCTAATGTTAAATTAATATCATAGATAGATAGATAGATAGATAGATAGATAGATAGATAGATAGATAGATAGATAGATAGATAGATGGATGGATGGATGGATGGATGGATGGATGGATAGATAGATAGATAGATAGATAGATAGATAGATAGATAGATAGATAGATAGATAGATAGATAGATAGATAGATAGATAGATTTAAAAAAAAAAATATATATATATATATATAGTTAGATAGATAGATAGATAGATAGATAGATAGATAGATAGATAGATAGATAGATAGATAGATATATATATTTTAAAAAGTATATATATAGTTGTATAGATAGATAGATAGATAGATAGATAGATAGATAGATAGATAGATAGATAGATAGATAGATAGATAGATAGATAGATAGATGGATGGATGGATGGATGGATGAATGGATAGATTGATCGATCGATCGATAGATAGATGGATAGATAGATAGATAGATAGATAGATAGATAGATAGATAGATAGATAGATAGATAGATAGATAGATAGATAGATAGATGGATAGATAGATAGATAGATAGATTAAAAAATATAAATATACAAACCCTGTTTCCATATGAGTTGGGAAATTGTGTTAGATGTAAATATAAACGGAATACAATGATTTGCAAATCCTTTTCAACCCATATTCAGTTGAATGCACTACAAAGACAAGATATTTGATGTTCAAACTCATAAACTTTTTTTTACAATATATAGACAGACAGATAGATAGATAGATAGATAGATAGATAGATAGATAGATAGATAGATAGATAGATAGATAGATAGATAGATAGATAGATAGATAGATAGATAGATAGATAGATAGATAGATGGACGGACGGACGGACGGACGGACGGACGGACGGACAGACAGACAGACACATAGACACATAGACACATAGACACATAGATACATAGATAGATATATAGATCAATCAATCAATGTTTACTTATATAGCCCTAAATCACGAGTGTCTCAAAGGGCTGCACAAGCCGCAACGACATCCTCGGTTCAAAGCCCACATAAGGGCAAGGAAAAACTCACAACCCAGTGGGATGTCAATGTGAATGACTATGAGAAACTTTGGAGAGGACCGCAGATGCGGATGCAATGGACGTCGAGTGGGTCTAGCATAACAGTGTTTCCCACAGGACAGGCATCTATTTGTGGTGGTGTGGTTGGGGGGTGGCGGCGGCAGCGGCGATGACCAAGAAGAATGCGGAGTTGGAATATAATTACAACATTATATGTACATATTTATATACAGATTTGAACAATTAGTGATTCACTGAAATATATTTATTAATTGTGGTTCTTACAAAAAATATATCTTATAAAATATAAAAGCTAAAATGTCTCTTAAAGCTCTGCCCCTTTAATTAGTGAATACTAAATAATTTAACTTTAGCCTACTACTACAACCATATTATTTACCAGCAGCATGAAGTGAAACAGAGGCAGAGGTGTCCTGCCACAGTCAGTCAACCTCCTCCTCCTCCTCCTGCTGCTGCTGAACAGGTCGCACCTGTGGTCCGGACTGTAGACCTACCTCCTCTCCAAGTCGAGCCCTTTTCGGCCGTTGAAAATATTTTTCTATACTCATCTGTGTGAAGGAGTGAACATCCAACATTAGAATTTATTACTAACGAGCAGAACCGCTCTATGTACAGTGCCGTCTAACCTTAAGCGGCAGCAGCTCAACACATGCAGGGTTCAATGTTAAGGTTTTTTCTACTTGCCCGACTTCTCAAATCTACTTGCCCCAATATTTTTACTTGTCCTGCCTAGGTTTTTTTCTGGCTGTGTAGTGCTCATGGCTTATATCTTACTAAAATTCTTCCCGTTGACTATTTACAACACTACACAGTATTTATTATTATTATTATTATTATTATTATTATTATTATTATTATCTATAATTACATTTAAATGGCATTGCATACATGTAAAATTAAATGCTATTTCACATTATTTGACCAGTAGCAGTTACACCCATCTGAACAGGTCAGCCACCTGTTTAAAGCCCGATCACAGTTGAAATCTTGAAATGAAGGGCCTTTAATGGCCAAAACATTAACCTGGACAACATTTTAACAGCTGGTTGGCTCAGATTTTATTCTTTTCAATGCATTCACATGCTGCAGTGGACAGTGGACAATTTAGCTTCAGTCCACGTGTGTTTATTGACAACAGGGTTATAACCTGGACACGTTAGCTCGTCGGTATGGTAACACGTGACTGTTACTACGTGCGTCTGCCCCGGCCCCTGAGTCAAACAGCGGCGGTGTTAATGAAGCAGCGTCAGGCTGCTCACCGTCAGTGAAACGCTCGGTGAAATCGCGGATTAACGTTAAATATATGACGAGCCGCGAGCGATGCAGCTATAACCTATCCACCTATAACATACAAGTAAAAGCCAGTAAATTAGAATATTTTGAAAAACTTGATTTATTTCAGTAATTGCATTCAAAAGGTGTAACTTGTACATTATATTTATTCATTGCACACAGACTGATGCATTCAAATGTTTATTTCATTTAATTTTGATGATTTGAAGTGGCAACAAATGAAAATCCAAAATTCCGTGTGTCACAAAATTAGAATATTACTTAAGGCTAATACAAAAAAGGGATTTTTAGAAATGTTGGCCAACTGAAAAGTATGAAAATGAAAAATATGAGCATGTACAATACTCAATACTTGGTTGGAGCTCCTTTTGCCTCAATTACTGCGTTAATGCGGCGTGGCATGGAGTCGATGAGTTTCTGGCACTGCTCAGGTGTTATGAGAGCCCAGGTTGCTCTGATAGTGGCCTTCAACTCTTCTGCGTTTTTGGGTCTGGCATTCTGCATCTTCCTTTTCACAATACCCCACAGATTTTCTATGGGGCTAAGGTCAGGGGAGTTGGCGGGCCAATTTAGAACAGAAATACCATGGTCCGTAAACCAGGCACGGGTAGATTTTGCGCTGTGTGCAGGCGCCAAGTCCTGTTGGAACTTGAAATCTCCATCTCCATAGAGCAGGTCAGCAGCAGGAAGCATGAAGTGCTCTAAAACTTGCTGGTAGACGGCTGCGTTGACCCTGGATCTCAGGAAACAGAGTGGACCGACACCAGCAGATGACATGGCACCCCAAACCATCACCCAACCATGCAAATTTTGCATTTCCTTTGGAAATCGAGGTCCCAGAGTCTGGAGGAAGACAGGAGAGGCACACGATCCACGTTGCCTGAAGTCTAGTGTAAAGTTTCCACCATCAGTGATGGTTTGGGGTGCCATGTCATCTGCTGATGCGGAATTTTGGATTTTCATTTGTTGCCACTTCAAATCATCAAAATTAAATGAAATAAACATTTGAATGCATCAGTCTGTGTGCAATGAATAAATATAATGTACAAGTTACACCTTTTGAATGCAATTACTGAAATAAATCTAGTTTTTCAAAATATTCTAATTTACTGGCTTTTACCTGTATATTACCCTCGTATTTTGATCCCGTCCGTCCGTCCGTCCCTCTTCTTCTTCTTCTTCTTCTTCTTCTTGCCCACCAGGTGAATTAAGTGCTATTGGCGGAGTTACAATGCATAGTAGGCTACCGCCACCTACTGCACCGGAGTTGTAACTACAAGCAACATTCACAGACAGTCCCATTGCTTTTATGAGCGGTCGAGCGAGTCAAAAGCCGAAAAATCCATTTGTGGCGGACGTAATTCTTTCGTGGCGGGCCGCCACAAATAAATGAATGTGTGGGAAACACTGCATAATATTGTGAAAGTCCAGTCCATAGTGGATCTAACATAATAGTGAGAGTCCAGTCCATAGTGGGGCCAGCAGGAGACCATCCCGAGCGGAGACAGGCGAGCGGTCCACCCCGGGTCCCAACTCTGGACAGCCAGCACTTCATCCATGGCCACTATATAATAGTATTAACTGGAACATGCAAGTGTAAAATAAATTAATAAATAATATAATGTTCTATTTTTAAATAGGGAAAACAATCGGAAGTTGTCTTTACTTTTAAGTTATCATGCCATGATTTTATCAGTTCGGCCCATTTAAGATTAGATTTTCCTACATGTGCTCTCTGAGCTTAAATGAGTTTGACGCCCCTGGTCTAGTAACCTGCAAACTAACACACAGATGAATAAATAATACAAATATATGATTGTTCTACTTGAAAAAAGGAAGAAGAGCTGTACATAACCAGTTAAAACGCACAATGGATGTCATGCAAGGTGTGGATTTCAAGTCTAAGTATATGTTTTCTCTCCATGCCTGAGCTCTTTAGACACACCGGTTGGGTATATTTAGAGTCCGGAGCTGCCGTGTATCCATGCTATAAGGCAGACTACTATTATTTACCAGGCTGGAAGAGTCAGCGCTTGTCCCAGATCAGTTGAGAGAGTGTTAAATTGAAAAAGACGGTCCAGCCCTATCAATGGCACAAATTTGCTTCTACTGACTTCCTGTGAGCAAAATGAATACAAATGTCAACAAATCATGTCAGAACAAGGCGCAACACATCTGTTCTCATCATTCTAACCTTGCAAAGCCTGTTGTTGAGCTGCTCAAATATCATTATAATGCATACTTCCGAGACCGGACTGTGTTGTTGAACTGATACCAGATATGGTGACGAATGAGGGAATATTTGTCTTCTAACCTGAGGCAAGCCTCTCATTTCCGTCTCAGATGCCATATTTTTGGATAATTATCGGTTTTATATCTGCAAGGCCGCATTGTTTCGGTGACTGAGTGGTTAGCGCGTTTAGCCTCATAGGCAGGGGATTCAGGGATTCGAATATCTATCGGAGCATCTGGAGTTTGCATGTTCTCCCTGTGCTTGTGTGGGTTTGCTTTGTGTACTCTGCTGTTATATCCAAAACGTGCATGTTACATCACAGAAAAATATAATATTTGTGTGTCTATGTGCTGCACGTGCTGCTATGCTCTCATTGCTGCCTGTCTCACATAACATCATGTGACCTTCACCTTCTGCTACAAGGAGTCGAAAATTACCGAAAAAGAAATGCAAATGGAATGTTTAAAAATATAAACTAGAATGGTGTGTTTGTAAGGAATCAAATGTAGTGTATGGGTAATCAGTTAAAGGAAATGTCATTGAAAATAATCCCTAGTAGGGTTGTACAGTATACCGGTACACTGCAAAAACTGAAATCTAAGTAAGATTAAATGTCTCAAATAAGGGTGATATTTGCTTATTTTCTGTCTGATAAGATAATTCTTCTCACTAAACAGATTTTATGTTAGTCTTTTACTTGTTTTAAGGGTTTTGGTCCTAAATGATCTCAGTAAGATATTTTACAGCTTGTTGCTGAGATTTTATGACCTATATTGAGTAAAACATGCTTGAAACTAGAATATCAACTGATGCAAAGCTGTGTCATCAACACTCACAAGTATAAAACTACTTTTTAAAGTAATAATTTCTTACTTCAAGCATGAAAAAAAATATCATGATGCCGAGCGCATATCATTATGTCAAGATAATGTCACTAGCATTTACTTAATTTAAGAATATTTTTCAACATATTGAGCAAAACGGTCTCATTTTGTTTTCTACCAAGAAAAGTGCACTTGTTATTAGTGAGAATATACTTATTTTAAGGTATTTTTGGGTTCACTGAGGTTAGCTAATTTGACTAGTTTTGGAAAGTCTTGACAAGCCGAATTTTCTTGTTCTATTGGCAGATAATTTTGCTTAGTTCAAATAAAATACCCCTAATTTTTGTATTTTTTTTTCTTGTTTTTGAACACTGACTTTTTGCAGTCTACTATAATATCGTGGTACTAATGAATCAAAAACGGCACTATGCTCTGTTTGAAAAGTACCAGTTCGCCATATATATTTTTTTACAGGCATGACGGCGCGTCGTCACGTCGTGACATTGCTGGATTTACGAGCAGAGGAGCATGTTCGGCAGCGTACAATCACAGAGTACTTACAAACAGAAACAGTGCATAGACAGAAAAGGGAGAATGGACGCATTTTGGCTTAAAAACGTACAATAAAGGTGAAGTTATAACACTGAAACGCCCTCAGGAAGAGGTGCTTTAAGACAGTGGTTCTCAAATGGGGGTACGCGTACCCCTGGGGGTACTTGAAGCTATGCCAAGGGGTACGTGAGATTTTTTTAAATATTCTAAAAATAGCAACAATTCAAAAATCCTTTATAAATATAAGTAAAAACCTATCTTTTTTTCCAAATAGTTCAAGAAAGACCACTACAAATGAGCAATATTTTGCACTGTTATACAATTTAATAAATCATAAACTGATGACATAGTGCTGTATTTGACTTCTTTATCTCTTTTTTTCAACCAAAAATGCTTTGCTCGGATTAGGGGGTACTTGAATTAAAACAATTTTCACAGGGGGTACATCACTGAAAAAAGGTTGAGAACCACTGCTTTAAGACATGGCTAGCTAGCTAGCAGCTAACGTCCATCCGCAATCTGCAGTCTTTTAGCTACTTCTAAATCACTAATCCTCGCATCCATGGCGACAAATAAAGTGAGTTTCTTACAAGTATCATCCCTGCAGGACGAGGAATAGCTAAACATGCTTCACTACACACCGGCGTCACAATGTAAACAAATGCCATGGGTGGATCTACACCTGACATCCACTGTAATGATACCAAGTACAATAGCGTATCTAGTCAATACTACTATGATTACATCAATATTTTTTGGCATCACAACATCTTTCGTTTTTTAAAAGTGTATATTATGTTTACAAAGTAAGGAACTATGTCCCTGGACACATGAGGACTTTGAATATGACCAATGTATGATCCTGTAACGCCTTGGTATCGGATTGATACCCAAATTTGTGTTATCATTCAAAAACTAATGTAAAGTATCCAAACAACAGAAGAATAAGTGATTATTACATTTGAACAGCAGTGTAGATAGAACTTGTCAAAACGGAAAATAACCAGATATTAACAGTAAATGAACAAGTGGATTAAAAATACATTTTTATAGCTTGTTTTTTTATAATTTTGACAAAATAATAGAATGGGGAATGACACAATATGTTACTACATATGTCAGCAGACAAATTAGGAGCCTTTGTTTGTTTACTTACTAATAAAAGACATGTTGTCTTGTATGTTCACTGTTTTATGTAAGGACAAAATTGTTCTTCCATTGCAATAGGAAACATATGTTTAATGTACCGTAAGATTTTTTGTTCAAATAAAGCCAATAATGCCATTTTTTGTGGGCCACTTTATTTAGAAAAGTATCAAAAGGTATCGAAATACATTTTGGTACCGGTACCAAAACATTGGTATCGAGACAACCCTAATCCCTAGAATAAAACCATGCACAAGCTTTTTGAGAAGATTCATCCATAACTTTTATCAATTATCTGTCTTTTGTAACCTACTTGATGATACTATTTGCCACATTTATAATGAATGCATACATTCTTATAGTTTGAATTTACATTATTTATTAAAATGAACAGACATTTTTATCTATTCAGTAAACTGGACACTCAAAAAAACAGCTTAAACTTTAGAAATTATAATTTAAAAAAAATATTTTCTTCCTTCTATTTACATGAGTTATTCATCAATAAATAATAAAAACTTAACAATGCACCACCATCTAGTGGTAAAAACTGAACATCTCAAGCTGTAAATTGCCAACGGCCAACCTTTATATCAATTGTTGTTTTGTACTGTTTTTGTACTGTTTCTGTACATGTTTTGATTATTTCTTTGCTTGCATGTAAATGTTGCATATTATAATTAAAGGTTAAAAAACAACAACAAAAACAAGGTAAAATAAATAAATAAATAAATAAATAAATTGTTGGATTGACACCGGAAGTCCACTTCCTATGGCATTTATGTGTCTGCAGTATCCCCTAGTGGACTTTTCTCGCTGTTGCAGCAATCCCTGTCCAATGTTGGACTCCTTACGTGATGAAATACAGTAAAGTAATTCTGCTGCGTGCAGTTATAGCTAATAACAGTGTAAAGGACATAAAGCTACCTGGATCAGGCGATTATTTCGTATACATTTAAAAGTGGAATGATTACGTGGACGCAAAGTGATACTACAAACGGATAAGAATTTTTTTATCCCAAGCTTTATTGCAGACTCGAACGTCCAAATAGACATACAATTACATACAACACATAAAATAAAATAAAATACAGTATAAAAGGCATTATCACATAATATTCAGTAAAAAGGCATCTATAAATAAATAAAAGCAGCAATACAAAACAATATATATAATTAAAAAATGCGTCTATAATTCTATAAAAGGCACAGATTACGCGAGGAAATTCATTCATTAAAGATAAATAATCCAGCCACGATTTGGTTTCTCTTTTGGAGCATTAGCGTCAACACAAAGTGTATTTCCACCAAGGGGCGGGGTTAAACACCATTTTATCCAATCACATTGAACAAAAATGTCACTTGTTTATGATCCACCAATGAGAAACCCGTAAGAGCCCGTTGGCCGCACCCAACTCGGGATGATGGTGGCTATGGGAGGAGCCGACTCAGGACGATAATTTAGCGCAGGGGCTAAACTCGCCCTGCTATCGCTCGATTCGGTGGATAAAAATAGCGGAAGTCGCCTGCTTGCCGTTACTGACAACGGTTACATTTCATCACCTCGTCGAAGAGACGGTAAGCGTCGAAGTAACCGGGGAATGTTTTTCGCTGTTTTCCCCGTGCAATATGGCTGTGGCTTGTTTTTATGTGCGCCGTATGTTGTGGTGTGGCGAGCTAACCTTGTTTTGCTAATGATCAATGGAGTCTGCAGGGAGGTGGGTGTGCACTTTTTACTTTGGTACTATGCAGCCATGCACTCTTGTTTACTCAAACTACCAACTCTGCTGAGTTTAAATGACGAGCAAGAGAACACATCTTGTCAATAGCTAACCCAGGCCTACAGAACGTTATTTTGCATCTCATTGGGGAGGGTTTTATTAATCATGAAGCACTTTTGGCCTAGCTCACAGTTATGGAAATGTCTGATCTAATCTTTCTGTATTTTGGTTGCTGTTTGGTCTACATCAGTGTTTTCAACCTTTTCTGAGCCAAGGCACATTTTTTTCATTGAAAAAAATCTCAAGGCACAACACCCCTGCCCCAACCCCCTCCACATCCCACCCCCCGGATTGTAAATAATTCAATGTATATACTCTGATGATGATTAACTTGTGTGATGACTGTATTATGCGGATAGTATATATTTGTACCATGAATTGATTAACGTGGACAAGTTGAAAAACTTATTCGGGTGTTACCATTTAGTGGTCAATTGTACGGAATATGTACTGTACTGTACTGTAATGATGCAAGATTTGTTACTCTCCGATTTATTTGACAATAAGTGGTCCAAACTGGACGATTCCCTATGCTTCATAGTCTACTCCTCTCTTGGTCAGTCTCGAAGAGGACTGCTGAGATTTGGGACTTTGAGTCATTTTTGGTCGGACCCACAGGGAACTAGTCGGTTGTTTAGGTTTGTCCTGAGCAAAGTTCTGCTCTGATTTTGTGGATACTAATAAAAGTCTCAATCAATCAATCAATCAATCAAACCAGCAGAAAACATAAAAAAATGAAACTCAGCAGGCGATATTGACAATAAAAAAAGTTGTTCTAGCAATTGTTGGATATGTACGGAGCCCCTAAAGCAGTGGTTCTTAACCTTGTTGGAGGTACCGAACCCCACCAGTTTCATAAGTGCATCCACCGAACCCTTCTTTAGTGTTTTTTTTCTTTCAAATTCAAGACAAAGTTATGTTTTTTTACTGGTGCACAAAATGAACCGTGCATGAACTCACAACAAATTACACACCTGCAAATCAGATGGAAAATTAGAGGGAACATTATTTGGGGGTATCCGTAATAACGCCTATAGGAAGAAGTTTTTATTTACATTATGAGTTGCTCCGCCGAACTACTGAGGCCGACTCACCGAACCCCTAGGGTTCAATCGAACCCAGGTTAAGAACCACTGTCCTAAAGGAACATGGAGGGAAAAAATGTTTTGCGAGATCTCTCAATACTTTTTGCGAGATCTCGCGATACTTTTTGCGAGATCTCGCAATACATTTCTTTCCTATGTCAGTGAACTGGAAGTAAAACAGACACATGGGTCGTTCCGATCTATCAAAGGTCTTAACTCATTCTCCTTCTATGCCATATCAATATGGAATGCACTCCCAACAGGTGTAAAAGAAAGTGCATCTCTATCCACCGTCAAAACCGCACTAAAAGAACACCTCCAGGCAACTACAACCCTAGAGTAACACCCTCCCCCCACCACATCCCACCTCCCCGGATTGTAAATAATCAAATGTATATACTTGTTCTTATGCTTTCTGAGCTCACTATGTTCACTGCTCGCTGTACATATCCTACCAAGTCAGACCTACACTGTTTCAATGTCCATTTCTCAGATGATATAATTGTTGATGACTGAAGTGCTGATATCAACCAAACCTAACCTCCGCGCCCCAACCCCCTCCACATCCCACCCCTCGGATTGTAAATAATGGAAATAATTCAATGTATATACTCTGATGATGATTAACTTGTGTGATGACTGTATTATGCTGATAGTATATATTTGTACCATGAATTGATTAACGTGGACCCCGACTTAAACAAGTTGAAAAACTTATTCGGTTGTTACCATTTAGTGGTCAATTGTACGGAATATGTACTGTACTGTACTGTAATGGTGCAAGATTTGTTACTCTCCGATTTATTTGACAGTAAGTGGTCCAAACTGGACGATTCCCTCTGCTTCATAGTCTACTTCTCTCTTGGTCAGTCTAGAAGAGGACTGCTGAGATTTGGGACTTTGAGTCATTTTTGGCCGGACCCACAGGAAACTAGTCGGTTGTTTAGGTTTGTTCTGAGCAAAGTTCTGCTCTGATTTTGTTGCTACTAATAAAAGTCTCAATCAATGAAACCAGTAGAAAACATAAACAAATGAAACTCAGCAGGCGATATTGACAATAAAAAAAGTTGTTTTAGCAATTGTTGGATATGTATGGAGCCCCTAAAGCAGGGGTCGGCAACCCGCGGCTCCGGAGCCGCATGTGGCTCTTTGATCACTCTGATGCGGCTCAGCTGCATACTTGCCGACCCCCCCGATTTTCCCGGGAGACTTCCAGATTTCAGTGCCTCTCGCAGAAAACTCCCGGGACTGATATTCTCCGATTTTCATTCTTACATTAATAATAAGGGCATGCCATGATGGTACAGCGTTTAGCACCCTCTACAATCTGTATAAACAGCGTGCCAGCCCAGCCTCTTGTTATATGCATCTTCTGCTTGAACACGTAAGTGACAGCAAGGCATACTTGGTCAACAGCCACACAGGCTACACTGACGGTGGCCATATAAAACAACTTTAACACTCTTACTAATAATGCGCCACACTTTGAACCAAAACCAAACAAGAATGACAAACACATTTCGGGAGAACATCTGCACCTTAACACAACATAAACACAACAGAACAAATACCCAGAATCCCATGCAGCCCAGACTCTTCCGGCTACATTATACACCCCTGCTACTACCAAACCCCGCCCCCACCCCAACCCTGCTCCCTCACACATCAACCCCGCCCCCCAGCTCCCCTCTGTGCGTCGGTTGAGGTAGGCGGGGTTTGGTAGCGGGGGTGTATAATGTAGCCTGGAAGAGTTAGGGCTGCATGGGATTCTGGGTATTTGTTCTGTTGTGTTTATGTTGTATTACGGTGCAGATGTTCTCCCGAAATGTGTTTGTCATTCTTGTTTGGTGTGGGTTCACAGTGTGGCGCATTATTAGTAAGAGTGTTAAAGATTTTTATACCGCCACCGTCAGTGTGGGCCGGCACACTGGTTGTAGTGGGTGCTAAATGCTGTACCATCACGGCACGTTCGAGAGAACAGTTGCCCTGTAATTCGTAGTCTGCCGGAAAAATCGGGAGTGAAGTATGACGCTGTCAACCATCATTCATATCAAACCCGCGGGCCGCACTAACATTCAATTTCCATATTAAGGTGTGGGCCGCGTGTCTGAGACCCCTGGTTTATACATAACACAAAGCAAAAAAAAACTTTGTATGCAGTGTTATTTCATTTAAAATTTCAAAAGATTTTTGTGGCTCCCATTGTTTCTTTAATTTGTGAAACTGGTCAAAATGGCTCTTTGACTGGTAAAGGTTGCCGACCCCTGGCCTAAAGGAACATGGAGGGAAAAAATGTTTTGCGAGATTTTTCCTATGTCAGTGAACTGGAAGTAAAACAGACATAGGGGTGGTTCCGATCTAACAAAGGTCTTAACTCATTCTCCTTCTATGCCACATCAATATGGAATGCACTCCCAACAGGTGTAAAAGAAAGTGCATCTCTATCCTCCTTCAAAACCGCACTAAAAGAACACCTCCAGGCAACTACAACCCTAGACTAACACCCTCCCCCCACCACATCCCACCTCCCCGGATTTTAAATAATCAAATGTATATACTTGTTTTTATGCTTTCTGAGCTCATTATGTTCACTGCTCGCTGTACATATCCTACCAAGTCAGACCTACACTGTTTCAATGTCCATTTCTCAGATGATATAATTGTTGATGACTGAAGTGCTGATATCAACCAAACCTAACCTCCCCGCCCCAACCCCCTCCACATCCCACCCCTCGGATTGTAAACAATGTAAACAATTCAATGTATATACTCTGATGATGATTAACTTGTGTGATGACTGTATTATACTGATAATATATATTTATACCATGAATTGATTATTGTGGACAAGTTGAAAAACGTATTCGGGTGTTACCATTTAGTGGTCAATTGTACGGCATATGTACTGTGCAATCTACTAATAAAAGTTTCAATCAATCAATCAAACCGGAAGTGAAACAGACACAGGGATGGTGAACCGGAAGTGAAACAGACAATGCGATGGAGGCGCCTACCCATCATCCGTGGGAGAAGTTTATTGATTTCTATTTTAGTATTGGCCTAACATATAAAGACATCAACTTGTATTATGGTCCCACAACAGAGCACAGATGATGGGTAGGCTCCCGCATGCTCCCGCTCCTCCATCGCTTTGTCTGTTTCACTTTCGGTTGACCGTCCCTGTGTCTGTTTTACTTCCGGTTCACTGACATAGGAAAAAAACCTTTTGCGAGATCTCGCAAAAAGTATTGCGAGGTCTCGCAAATCATCCATGTCCCTTTTAGGGGCTCCGTAGGTATGAATTCAAACCATAACCAACCATGCATCACTATAGCTCTTGTCTCAAAGTAAGTGTACAGTCACTACCTGTCACATCACGCCGTGACTAGTTTTGAGTTTTTTGGTGTTTTCCTGTGTGTCGTGTTTTAGTTCTTGTCTTGCGCTCCTATTTTGTTGTTGATTGGCATGTCATGTACGGATGTATTTTGTGGACGCCGTCTGCTCCACATGCTGTAGGTCTTTGCTGTCGTCCAGCATTCTGTTTTTGTTTACTTTGGAGCCAGTTCAGTTTTAGTTTAGTTTTGCATAGCCATCCCTAAGCTTCAATGCCCTTTGTTTAGTTTTGGTTTAAGCGTTAGATACCTTTTTACCTGCACGCTGCCTCCCGCTGTCGTCTGCATACTGTGATCACCACAAACCATGTTCCCGACATCTACACAGCAATTGGCTACCTGCTGCCACCTACCGATATGGAAGAGTGTTACATGGTTACTCTGCTGAGCTCTAGACAGCACAGACACTCAACAACGGCACATTATTTGAGAATTATAATTAATGGTTTGCCAAAAATATTTTTAACCCAATTAGGTGAAATTACATAATCTCCCATGGCACACCAGACAATATTTCACGGTACACTAGTGTGTCGTGGCACAGTGGTTGAAAAACACTGGTCTACATCACCGTTCTTAAAGGCCTACTGAAATGCGATTTTCTTATTTAAACGGGGATAGCAGGTCCATTCTATGTGTCATACTTGATCATTTCGCGATATTGCCATATTTTTGCTGAAAGGATTTGGTAGAGAACATCGACGATAAAGTTCGCAACTTTTGGTTGCTGATAAAAAAGCCTTGCCTGTACCGGAAGTAGCAGACGAGTAGCGTGACGTCACAGGTTGTGGAGCTCCTCACATCTGCACATTGTTTACAATCATGGCCACCAGCAGCGAGAGCGATTCGGACCGAGAAAGCGACGATTTCCCTATTAATTTGAGCGAGGATGAAAGATTTGTGGATGAGGAAAGTGAGAGTGAAGCACTAGAGGGCAGTGGGAGCGATTCAGATAGGGAAGATGCTGTGAGAGGTGGGTGGGACCTGATATTCAGCTGGGAATGACTAAAACAGTAAATAAACACAAGACATATATATACTCTATTAGCCACAACACAACCAGGCTTATATTTAATATGCTACAAATTAATCCCGCATAACAAACACCTCCCCCCTCCCGTCCATATAACCCGCCAATACAACTCAAACACCTACACAACACACTCAATCCCACAGCCCAAAGTACCGTTCACCTCCCCAAAGTTCATACAGCACATATATTTCCCCAAAGTCCCCAAAGTTACGTACGTGACATGCACATAGCGGCACGCACGTACGGGCAAGCGATCAAATGTTTGGAAGCCGCAGCTGCATGCGTACTCACGGTACCGTGTCTGCGTATCCAACTCAAAGTCCTCCTGGTAAGAGTCTCTGTTGTCCCAGTTTTCCACAGGCCAATGGTAAAGCTTGACTGTCATCTTTCGGGAATGTAAACAATGAAACACCAGCTGTGTTTGTGTTGCTGCAGCCGCCCGCAATACACCGCTTCCCACCTACAGCTTTCTTCTTTGCTGTCTTCATTGTTCATTGAACAAATTGCAAAAGATTCACCAACACAGATGTCCAGAATACTGTGGAATTTTGCGATGAAAACAGACGACTTAATAGCTGGCCACTATGCTGTCCCAAAATGTCCTTTACAATCCGTGACGTCACGCGCAGACGTCATCATACCGAGACGTTTTCAGCAGGATATTTCGCGCGAAATTTAAAATTGCACTTTAGTAAGCTAACCCGGCCGTATTGGCATGTGTTGCAATGTTAAGATTTCATCATTGATATATAAACTATCAGACTGTGTGGTCGGTAGTAGTGGGTTTCAGTAGGCCTTTAATGTAGCAACAAGCACATTTATTAATGTATTTTGATCATTTTAAGTATACAGCGGCGCATTAATTTCAAAAACGCATCACAACGTTCGCTTTTTCCTTCGACATCACAGTAGTAACCCACTGCAGACTGCATGAGAGCCAATAAACATAATAAAGCCTCACTTACTGTACAATGTTTGCTGTTACTTGGATGCCGACTGATAGGATGTTCATATATTCCCATTTAGGGTTTCCCCTAGGTTGCCAAGATACATGTGGTGGTGAGGGTGTGGCTAGGGCCATGGTCAATATATACATACATTTAAAACAAATCTGTTATTTAATATAGTATTAACATTTCTTACGTAATATATTTTACTCTATCTTTAAATTGTTGCTGCTTATTGTAAAACAATTTAGCATCTATTTCTGGTGTTATTGTAGACTATATTCGGGTAATAGTAAATATTGGGTGAAATATCAATTGGGATAGCATACTATAAATATTAGCATATAATTATTTGCAATAAAGGCAGAGGAAATTAATCACAACAACTGCAGTTTCAGCACATGAGTTTATTATTTTATATAGGTTAAATGGTTTATTTTTAAATGATCATCCAAACTGGTATGTACGTGTTTTTTGTCATTTCTTTTTGGTCTGTTTTCCTTTAAATTGCCTTGTCCAAGTCCATGTCCTCCTTGATTGTTCTGCATAGCAAAGAAAAACAATAACAAAAGTTAAACACAAGATCACATTAATTATTTATATAAATAATTTTCAAATAACATGCAGATGTAAACAAGAAAAGAGCAATAACTAATATTGGTACCGTATTTTTCGGACTATAAGTGGCAGTTTTTTTTCATAGTTTGGCCGGGCTCCAGTGCGACTTATGTTTTTTTCCTTCTTTATTATGCATTTTCGGCAGGTGCGACTTATACTCCGGTGCGACTTATACTCCGAAAAATACGGTACATTGATGCACACATATACAATACTTCACACATTAATAGGACATAATTAAGTCAACTTCTTGGGGTCTAAACAAGTAAATTAAATGTATGTAAAGCTTTACTTCCAAAAATGGTAAAAAGCTCTGGGCGCCAAGCCGTTTGCAATGGCCGGATATATACAGGTAAAAGCCAGTAAATTAGAATATTTTGAAAAACTTGATTTATTTCAGTAATTGCATTCAAAAGGTGTAACTTGTACATTATATTTATTCATTGCACACAGACTGATGCATTCAAATGTTTATTTCATTTAATTTTGATGATTTGAAGTGGCAACAAATGAAAATCCAAAATTCCGTGTGTCACAAAATTAGAATATTACTTAAGGCTAATACAAAAAAGGGATTTTTAGAAATGTTGGCCAACTGAAAAGTATGAAAATGAAAAATATGAGCATGTACAATACTCAATACTTGGTTGGAGCTCCTTTTGCCTCAATTACTGCGTTAATGCGGCGTGGCATGGAGTCGATGAGTTTCTGGCACTGCTCAGGTGTTATGAGAGCCCAGGTTGCTCTGATAGTGGCCTTCAACTCTTCTGCGTTTTTGGGTCTGGCATTCTGCATCTTCCTTTTCACAATACCCCACAGATTTTCTATGGGGCTAAGGTCAGGGGAGTTGGCGGGCCAATTTAGAACAGAAATACCATGGTCCGTAAACCAGGCACGGGTAGATTTTGCGCTGTGTGCAGGCGCCAAGTCCTGTTGGAACTTGAAATCTCCATCTCCATAGAGCAGGTCAGCAGCAGGAAGCATGAAGTGCTCTAAAACTTGCTGGTAGACGGCTGCGTTAACCCTGGATCTCAGGAAACAGAGTGGACCGACACCAGCAGATGACATGGCACCCCAAACCATCACTGATGGTGGAAACTTTACACTCGACTTCAGGCAACGTGGATCCTGTGCCTCTCCTGTCTTCCTCCAGACTCTGGGACCTCGATTTCCAAAGGAAATGCAAAATTTGCATGGTTGGGTGATGGTTTGGGGTGCCATGTCATCTGCTGGTGTCGGTCCACTCTGTTTCCTGAGATCCAGGGTCAACGCAGCCGTCTACCAGCAAGTTTTAGAGCACTTCATGCTTCCTGCTGCTGACCTGCTCTATGGAGATGGAGATTTCAAGTTCCAACAGGACTTGGCGCCTGCACACAGCGCAAAATCTACCCGTGCCTGGTTTACGGACCATGATATTTCTGTTCTAAATTGGCCCGCCAACTCCCCTGACCTTAGCCCCATAGAAAATCTGTGGGGTATTGTGAAAAGGAAGATGCAGAATGCCAGACCCAAAAACGCAGAAGAGTTGAAGGCCACTATCAGAGCAACCTGGGCTCTCATAACACCTGAGCAGTGCCAGAAACTCATCGACTCCATGCCACGCCGCATTAGCGCAGTAATTGAGGCAAAAGGAGCTCCAACCAAGTATTGAGTATTGTACATGCTCATATTTTTCATTTTCATACTTTTCAGTTGGCCAACATTTCTAAAAATCCCTTTTTTGTATTAGCCTTAAGTAATATTCTAATTTTGTGACACACGGAATTTTGGATTTTCATTTGTTGCCACTTCAAATCATCAAAATTAAATGAAATAAACATTTGAATGCATCAGTCTGTGTGCAATGAATAAATATAATGTACAAGTTACACCTTTTGAATGCAATTACTGAAATAAATCAAGTTTTTCAAAATATTCTAATTTACTGGCTTTTACCTGTATATGGCTCTCCCTCGGAATAAAGAGCACGGAGGTCGCTCAACTTTACGATAGTCGAGGTCTCGTGTTTTAACACAAATGTATATCAGAACTGCAGGCCTCGAATTTTAACTTTTTAAGGTAAAGGCAAGTGTTGCCTTAAAGGAGGGCTCATATTTTAGGGCACCAAGGCAAACATTATTTTCTTTCGAGGCACTGTTTTTTTTATTCATTATTAACATAAACTTGTCAGCCTTTTGTCATTACATGATGCCTTTATCTCTTTTTTTACATTTTGATAGAGGGAGGTATTTTTTTTAAATTATTTATTTTTTAAGTTATGTACATTCATATGTACATGTAGATGATGTATTAAGACAGATCCAATAATTTGAGCAGAAATATGTCCTATAGGAATTAACTATAAACAATAACACATTAACAAAATGAAGTGTCACATGAATGGTTTTTAAAGTAATACGTTTTGTGACATGAAAAAATCACAAGGAATGTAGAAAAAACATGGCGTTTACTTTTTGATATCAAGATAAAACACAAAGCAATTTGGCAAAAGAAGATGAAGTCTAATAAACACTCTTTGTTCTTCTCCAACGCCCCTTTGTGGTTCAGTACAACAAACAACAAAAAACAGGAGTGACACCTCTCACATCGAATACACAATCTTCACAGCCATCATTCAATTCGATGAGATGACAAAACATTTTAGCTAGTGCTGATGTTATTTGAACACTGATACAGTTTGCAGTTAAATAAAGGAGGAGTGAACATCCCAGTAAACAAACTAAAGACTTTGTAAACAAGTTGTGACAACGTTCTTGACACATCACCTGCAGCATGTTTCCTCACGTCATTAACTCTGTCACAGCTGATAAATGCTGTATTGAGAAAATGAAAGCAACATCAAATAGTTTTCTCCTTCGCTGTTTACTTTTAGTGATGGGACAAGTGCGTCTGTCTCCAATATTGTCCACACCTGTCTCCATCTAAACACAGCAGTGCACTCTTAAACGCACAGCGGGAAGAGAGGAAAAATTACGTTAAACCAAGCGCTTGGCTCCGTTTACTCCGGGGGGAAATCTCCGCAGCAAAGTCCGTATCTTTAGTCCGCCATGATTATCAAGCCAAACGACACTAGAGCGCATGGGCCTGACTTCGTGTTGCCTGAAATGCATTAATAAATGAAGGTTTTTCGGTAATGAAAAAAGTAGACGGTATTACTGACCGTCTGGTATTTTAGAGGGTCAAGCGGTAGAAAATGGATGGATGGATGGATGGATGGATTAGGGTTTCGCGAGATAGATGATATACGATATAAATGATGTAAGTTTGGCCGGCGATAGTTTTTAATACTATCGTTATATTGTGATAATGCATGTTGATGACACATTCTAGCTATATCCTGCAAATTTGACAGCGACAAGCGAACGGCCGCATCCTCTATGCTATGTAGTATTCTAGCTACAGTAGGAAGGGGATTCATATAGTGCTATTTGTCACGGTTTACCTGACACATGAAACATGAAAAATTGGCAGGATGCACTATCCACTTTAGCTGCCTGATGGCAGTAGAGCGTTGTATATCTTAACGTGTTTTGTGGCAATTCCAATTTTGATCAGTGTCAGTTGCAATGTAGAGTGGCACCTTCCATCATTTTCAGCAGATTGCATTGCAAAATGAAAAGCCTCACACTTTCACTGGACTGAGGCATTTTGATTCTGCGTTGCCACCACCACCATCATTACACACATCACTTGAGTAGAGACGTTTGTTTTTACTCCCACTCTCCACACCCTTGACTGCAGTGCAGCGGAAAATGTGTCCGTCATTTCTAGTCCTGTCTCTCTATTTCACTATTTCCTTCCTTCCTGAATGTGGTCACTCCACATGCTTTGTTTTTAAATTTTAATGCACCCTGCAGAGGTACAAATGCACAGTGTAAACCTTTTGTGGAGCCTTTTTCCCATAGGAATTAAAACATTTTATTTATTGTACAGGTAATGTTTTAAGCAATAATGTAATAGTCAGTTGTATAGCTGTTAAAATAATTAAACCACTGGACAGTATAATAGAGCCTGTAAGTCAATTAATGGAACAATAAATATAAGTGAACTCGATACCTTTGCCCACTTTGATAAATTGCCATGTCCTATTGTGACTGTGTTTGTTTCCTTTGTCTCTCGCTTGCTGGCAAGGGGCAAGAGGGTTCGCTCTGCATGACTCTCAGCCCCGGAGTTTAATTATCAATTGCAGAACTAAATGAACTGAGTGAATCCTCTTGTCATCCATCCACAATCTTTATCTCGGTGGGCAGAGGTGGGACCGCCAGGTTACACACATTCACGGACAGAGCCTTACTATTCACTTGTGGGAATCAACGCAAAGTAACAAAAATTAGGAGGAAAAAATATGAAAATGTTCCCGTGTGAAAATATTTCGGCTTCAAACCAAATGAGCAACATAAGCCCATCTACACGAGCTATCTGGCCAGTATGCTGAATCGTTAGAAAGTGATGGCAACTAAAAACGACAATGAAACAAACCACCCGACCTAGTTTTTAAAGGGGAACATTATCATAATTTCAGAAGGGTTAAAACCATTAAAAATCAGGTCCCAGTGGCTTATTTTATTTTTTGAAGTTTTTTTCAAAATTTTACCCATCACGCAATATCCCTAATAAAAGCTTCAAAGTGCCTGATTTTATATACACCCGTCCATTTTCCTGTGACGTCACACAGTGATGCCAATACAAACAAACATGGCGGATAGAACAGCAAGATATAGCGACATTAGCTCGGATTCAGACTCGGATTTCAGCGGCTTAAGCGATTCAACAGATTATGCATGTATTGAAACGGATGGTTGTAGTGTGGAGGCAGGTAGCGAAAACAAAATTGAAGAAGAAACTGAAGCTATTGAGCCATATCGGGTTGAACCGTATGCAAGCGAAACCGACGAAAACGACACGACAGCCAGCGACACAGGAGAAAGCGAGGACGAATTTGGCGATCGCCTTCTAACCAACGATTGGTATGTGTTTGTTTGGCATTAAAGGAAACTAACAACTATGAACTAGGTTTACAGCATATGAAATACATTTGGCAACATGCACTTTGAGAGTGCAGACAGCCCAGTTTTCATCAATTAATATATTCTGTAGACATACCTTCATCCGCTCTCTTTTCCTGAAAGCTGATCTGTCCAGTCCAGTTGGAAATGCATCTGCTTTGAGTGTCGCAGGATATCCACACATTCTTGCCATCTCTGTCGTAGCTTAGCTTTCATCGGTAAAGTGTGCGGAACAAATGTCCAATTTCTTGCCACTTTCGCATCTTTGGGCCACTGGTGCAACTTGAATCCGTCCCTGTTCGTGTTGTTACACCCTCCGACAACACACCGACGAGGCATGATGTCTCCAAGGTACGGAAAACAGTCGAAAAAACGGAAAATAACAGAGCTGATTTGACTCGGTGTTTGTAATGTGTTTGAGAAAATGGCGGATTGCTTCCCGTGACGTCACACCTCCGAGAGCGAATAATAGAAAGGCGTTTAATTCGCCAAAATTCACCCATTTAGAGTTCGGAAATCGGTTTAAAAAATATATGGTTTTTTTTCTGCAACATATATTGACGCTTACATAGGTCTGGTGATAATGTTCCCCTTTAAAGTGGGGAAAAAACAGCACTTTTGGAGATCATTTGCTGTAGTACTTACATTCGTATCTGTGTTTATAGAATACAGTTGGAGCTGGGCCGTGTTATCTTTAATCTCCCTACTGTTGAGCTAAAAAATTTTTAGTAAAGAATTTTGTAAAGTCATCAGCGGAATGGGTGGAGCTACTTGGAGAAGTCCCTTGTTGGGTTAGCAATGCTACTGTATTAAACACATATTTAGGATCGGTTTTATTGATGCGGATACGATTAATTAGTTTTAGCTAATGTCAGAGCGTGTTTATAAGTTATTATTATTATTATTATTATTTTTTTTTTTTTCCTGTCCAGCTTCTCAGGCAAATCATATAGTTGATGTAGATGCCCATATCGGCTGTTCAGATTTACTTTACAAACATGAAGTGTAGGATACTTCTCTTGTTCCCTTATTTGTATTTGACTATATTAAATGTATTTATATTATCATTTGGTGCAGCCAAATGATAAGGCAAGGCAACTTTATTTGTATAGCGCTTTTCATACACAAGGCAGACTCAAAGTGCTTCACAGACAACAAAGTGAAATGAAAGAAAATAAAAGCAAAATTAAAATGCAGACAATAAAAATAAAAACAGTGCGGAAGTTAAAAGATTAAAAGATTTCGCTGAAAGCTAAGGTGAACATAAAAGTTTTCAGTCTAGTTTTAAAAGTAGTCAGAGTTGGGGAAAGTCTGACATCTTCAGGAAGTTTATTCCAGCTATTTGTTACATAGTGACTGAATGATCCTCTCCCTTAATTTGAGTTTACTCTGGGAACCGCTAACAGATTGGTCTCAGAAGATCTTAGTGATCTAGAGCAGTGGTTCTTAACCTTTTTTCAGTGATGTACCCCCTGTGATTTTTTTTTTAATTCAAGCACCCCCTAATCCGAGCAAAGCATTTTTGGTTGAAAAAAAGAGATAAAGAAGTAAAATACAGCACTATGTCATCAGTTTCTGATGTATTACATTGTATAACAGTGCAAAATATTGCTCATTTGTAGTGGTCTTTCTTGAACTATTTGGGAAAAAAGATAGGTTTTTATTTATATTTATAAAGGATGTTGCTATTTTTAGAATATTAAAAAAAAATCTCACGTACCCCTTGCATACCTTCAAGTACCCCCATTTGAGAACCACTGATCTAGAGGGCTTATATAGTGGGAGCATATCAGTGATATACTTCGGCCCTAGACCATGTAGTGATTTATATGTGAGCAGGAGGATTTTGAAATCAATTCTCTGAAAGGATTTAAGAATTGGTGTAATGTACTCACATTTTTTGGTCTTTGTTAGAACTCTAGCAGCAGCGTTCTGAACAAGCTGTAGCTGCCTGACAGTTTTTTTGGGAAGACCTGCAAGGAGACAATTACAATAGTCTAGCCTACTGGCAATAAAGGTATGTACAAGTTTTTCTAAGTTTTCTAAAGCCCTCTAAGTCTTGTTACATTTATTGAGGTGATAGTAGGCCGATTTTGTTACTGATTTGATGTGACTGTCAAAATGTAAATCAGAATCTAAAATAACCCCAAGATTTCTGGCTTTATTTGATATGATTATCATTTATTAAAGTTATTAAACTATCACTCCATGCTTGATGGAAAACATCAAGTTTGGTCGCGCGCCATTTGCGTTCCAGCTTTCTACCTGATAGTTTAGATTTTTTTTAGATTTAGATTTATTGGTCCCCTTGGGGAAATTCATTGTCACTGCCGTACATTTAAACAATAGACATTACACATCACAAAAAAAATAACAAAAAGACATCATACATAACCAACACACATTTACAGGCTTGTCAGACAGGTCGGCCAGGCCTGCTGTTAAGGGTGGCTATAGCTGCAGGGATAAGGCTTTTCCTGAGGCGGGCCCTCCGGAATTTGATAGTTCTGTACCTGCCCCCTGATGGTAGTGGGATGATGTATTGGTGTAGTGGGTGAGTGATATCTTGGACTATTGTTTTTGCCAGTCGGGTGATGGACCTGTGGTTTAAGTCTGAAATGTTGGGTGTGGGTAGGCCGATGATTTTAGCTGCTATGTTTGTAATGCGTGTGAGTTTGGTCCGGTTGGTTACAGAAAGCATGGTGAAAAAACATGTGGAACAGTACAGAAGGATGGGTTGAACAATGCTTTGGTAAAGTAATAACAGGAGATGAGGTGCAACGTATAGTCCTTTAAGTTTTCGGATGTCTGACAGTCTTTGTTGACTTCTTTTTTGAATGTCCGTGGTGTGCTGATCAAAGGTGAGTTTATTTAAACCGGGAGTCAGCAACCCGCGGCTCTCAAGCCGCATGCGGCTCTCAAGCCGCATGCGGCTCTTTAGTGCCGCCCTAGTGGCTCCCTGGAGCATTTTTAAAAAAGGATTGAAAATGGAAAAAGATCGGGGAAAATAATTTTTTTCGTTTTAGTATGTTTTTGGTTTGAGGACCAACATGACACAAACCTTCCCAATTGTTAGAAATGTTTAATATGTTTGTGTGTATGCTTCACTGATTAGAGTATTTGGTGAACATCGTTTTGTCCTACTAATTTCAACGGTTCTTGAACTCACCATAGGGTGGACTGTGACGCAACAGTTTGTTTACATGTAAAATCTTCCACTCCTTCTTTGTCTCATTTTGTCCACCGAAAATTTTATGCTGTGTGTGAATGCACAAAGGTGCGCTTTGTTGATGTTGTTGACTGGTTGGTGTCCTAATCAGGCATATTTGGTCAGTGCATGACTGCAAGCTAATCAATGCTAACATGCTATTTAGGCTAGCTGTATCTGTATCTGTATGTACATATTGCATTATTATGCCTCGTTTGTAGGTATATTTGAGTTCATTTAATTTCCTTTACTTTTATCCTTTGTTTTGCATGTCTCATGACACATTATCTGTATGTAACATTGACTGCATTTCAGATTGTGTGCCGTGTTGTTCCAGACCACAGCAAACCTTACCTAGCTTGCCAAAAATGGTATTAAATCTATTAAAAGAAGACAGCCTACCGTTTCCTTTACTTCGACACACACATCTATACTTTTGGCCATTAAAAGCCAGTAATTTCCAGGAGTTAGCACCCTTTCTGAGTAACCTCTGATGGTTTCTAATATTGTAAAAATGTGTAGAATGAATATAAAACCAATATTTATTTTAACAAAGATTTGCTTCAGCCTGCGACACATAGTCATTTTGATAATAGGCTATTATAGCTAATATAGACACTTACGTCATGTGTTTCCTTCATTATAAGACTCACACATATTATGTATATATTCGTATATATGTTAGATTTTATATCGCTATATTTAGTCTATTTATACCTGCATTGTCCTTTCCATCCTTACACTTTCCATCATTGTAACTGAGCTACTGTGTTGAACAATTTCCCCTGTGGATCATTAAAGTTTGTCTAAGTCTAATATACGGCTTTTAATTTCTTGCGGCTCCAGACAGATTTGTTTTTTGTATTTTTGGTCCAATATGGCTCTTTTAACGTTTTGGGTTGCCGACCCCTGGTTTAATCGCTCTGGTTTCTTCCGTGAACCGGGGGCACCCCTTTCTTAGGGATCTTTTTTTATTTGAGCTTTAGCGGAGGTATACTATCAATGGCATTGTGCAGGGCATCGTTGAAGTTGTTATCGATAGAGCCCACATAATTTGGGAATGGTGCCATTACCAAAAGTAGTAGGCCAGCGAGAGTTGTAGTTGTGACAGCTTTCAGGTTGCGGCAGCTAAAGCAATGATTATTAGAAGTATTTACTATGCTCATACCCATAACTTCACCGCAGATGATCAGATCACCTCCAAAACTGGTATGGCAAGTAAGTATCTAGGCTTGAATCCAACTTCAGTGGTCCTGTAGGTCAGTGGTCCCCAACCTTTTTGTAACTGTGGACCGGTCAACGCTTGAAAATTTGTCCCACGGACCGGGGGGGGGGGGGGGGGGGTTGATTGTATTTTTTTTAATACAATCATGTGTGCTTACGGACTGTATCCCTGCAGACTGTATTGATCTATATTAATATATAATGTAGGAACCAGAAATATTTATAACAGAAAGAAACAACCCTTTTGTGTGAATGAGTGTAAATGGGGGAGGGAGGTTTTTTGGGTTGGTGCACTAAATGTAAGTGTATCTTGTGTTTTTTTATGTTTGATTTAATTAAAAAAAAAAAAAGTTTTATTTTTATTTTTTTTATTTCTTGTGCGGCCCGGTACCAATCGATCCACGGCCCGGTGGTTGGGGACCACTGCTGTAGGTGATTCTCTAAAATTTAAATGCTCCTCATAGGGAATATACCTGATTGTACACAACCTTAAGACAGTTGTACTAGGCCATACGAAATTATGAAGTTTTTCAGCCTACACCATATGATGTGGGCAGATCTTTTGAGGATTTGTGTAATAATAATAATTTCCCCATTGTCGGAGCTTGATCAAACTTGTTGTGCATGATGAATCTCACAAAATTGCAGATATCCTTTATGAACCCTCAAAATCTAACGAGGTATGTTAGACAAATTAATTGTCTTTATCAATGCGTGTCTGCATTGAGGATCAAATCGGCATAACTCCGCTGTAGATCATATCTTTTGGAAGTTTTAGGTGTGTTCTAACCCGTTACCAGCCATGTGAACACTATTCTTTCAGTGGTGCCCCTTACTTACTGAAATGTACAAATGCCTAAACAGCAGATTTATGTCTCTTCTCTAGTTTTCCTGCTGTAGCCACCTGTTGCAAACAACCCGTCTTCTATGTTTAGGATCAAACCGGTGTTAAATGCCTGTACCGTGCACCCATGCATGCATTGCCCAGAGTTTAATCTTGTGAATGTCAAAAACACAAGTCAACTTTAGAACCGGTATGTTTTTTCCTCCATGCTGGTTCATTTTCCAGCGATTTTTCCATTTTGATAGTCCTTGCATTCGTAAACAACCCAAATCTAAAGGGCAGTGCATCAGCAGCAGCTTAGACTGTGCTCTTAGTTCCGTTTATTTAACTAGTACTAAAGTAGGACTAAAGTTTATTAAGTATGTATAGAACAGTTTATGAAAACATGCATCATGTGTTGCTCGGATAATGTTTTTTCTTTATGTTACTAATCAGTTAAGATTTTAATCATACGTGAGCGTCATACATGAGGCGAAGTAGGGCCATATGGTTTCCCCGTTATTAGCGATGATCGAATTTTGGAATTGGCCAATACAAACTGTATTTACTGCTTAACGCAGAATATCGCGAATGTGACTAAAATGCTCTCATCGTGAGTAGAAGGAACGTGTCTGGGACCGTTCATTGTCAGTATATTTCTATATTGATGCCAAGTAAATAAACAGAGGTATTGGCTCCTATTTCTTTAACCAAAGTGTATGTAAATAAAATACAAAGCAATAATGTATGTAATGATATGATTTCAAATCAAAGTGTACTTAATTTTACATAAAAAGTCAGGCTTTTGACCACATTGTCAAACACTTCAATGGTCGTCTCCTCAGTAAATGATGTATTCATGAAGGTCAGCCACTTTTTGTGGTCTACCGTTGACTTCCGGATGGACTGAACACTCCCATTATCTATCAATGTCACAATTCAGTAATTGAAACCTAGGCCTGGGCGATATACGATATATTCAAGTTTTTTGTTGCAGATGATTTAAAGAATTGAAAATAAAATTTTTTCTCCTCTCACTCCGGCATACTTTTTTCCCCCTTGTGAGCTTCTGTAGCTTGCGCCGTCCCCTTACTTCCTTAGCAGCACACCTACCAAAACATGGCTAATGCTGACACTAACGACAGCAAGACGTTTGTTCCAAAGAAAGTGTTGTCAGTACTTTTGGTTTAGCGACAACAGGCGTGGAACAAGTGATGCTGCAAAGTTTGTATCAAAAAGTCACCGGCACAACAAACAGCATTTGAAACCGACGCCTACAGCCGAGTGCTTTATTTTAGGTTTATATTTTCAGTCTTACTAACCTAAATGAAGGAAGAAGTGTAAAGAAATAATCCTGAGGAAGTAAAATAATTTAAAAGTAGAAACATCAAGACTCAACAAAACTTCCGGAGCTTCTGTTTCTTCATGTTAACTATCTGTCAAGCTGCACACGCTGGAAAAGAGTACCGAGGGCAGAATATTGAATTTGTTGACAGTGCAGTGTGAAAGCCAACGTGTTTACTTTGCAATTAATTAAATACAGTCTTAAAGGAATATCACCTGCGGACATACTTGCCGACCTTGAGACCTCCAAATTCGGGAGATTTGGGGGTGGGGGTTGAGGTGGGCGGGGGCGGGGTTAAAGGGGGAAGAGTATAGTTATAGCTAGAATTCACTGAAATTCAAGTATTTCTTATATATATGTATATGTATATGTATATGTATGTGTATATATATAAGTTTGTGTGTGTGTGTGTGTGTGTGTGTGTGTGTGTGTGTGTGTGTGTGTGTGTGTGTGTGTGTGTGTGTGTGTGTGTGTGTGTGTGTGTGTGTGTGTGTGTGTGTGTGTATGTGTGTGTGTGTGTGTGTGTGTGTGTATATATATATATATATATATATATATATATATATATATATATATATGTATATATATATATATATATATATATATATGTATATGTATATATATATATATATATATATATGTATATGTATTTTTTTATATATATATATATACATATAAATAAAAGAAATACTTTAATTTCAGTGTTCATTTATTTACACATATACACACATAACACTCCTCTACTCATTGTTGTATTTGAAAGTGCAATGCTTTGCAGCCAGTAGCACAGCCTTTGAAGGAGCATAGGTATGGGCAGTGTAATATTCTGGGTTGGAGTCAATAACCAGGCGAGGTGATGAAGTTACATTAATTTGCAGGAAAGGAGTGAGTTTAGGGTTGAATTGTCCATCCTTGTTCTATTCACTGTCACTCGTCGTCGCCATGACTGTGTCTTCTTCGTTCTTCGTCTCCTTCTTCTTGTGTGTGCAGTTGTGCACTCTCCAAAAACCGTAGATGTTATGACGTGACTGGGCCGGCACCTGTTTATATGAAGGAAAAGCGGACGTGACGACAGGCTGTCCTCACTCAGGTCCGCACGGACCTGGAGGGGGCGTGCCTTAAGTCCGGCTGGAAATCAGGAGAAATTCAGGAGAATGGTTGTCCCGGGAGATTTTCGGGAGAGGCACTGAAATTCGGGAGTCTCCCGGAAAATTCGGGAGGGTTGGCAAGTATGCCTGCGGAGGCACTTTGTGATTAAAGCTTGGGCCCTTTAAACTGTGGTCCTCATCGTTATGTTGTTTTATTTAAAATTTTCGAGATTTATGGGAATCCCAAATAGACAAAAACATGTACCATCAAGTAAGAAAAGTATGTTTTGCATTATAGGGCCCCTTTAAACACTACTGCTAGTAAAAACACTGCAAGATTGTTCCATTACCGTAATCCTCGTTGTTCCACACACAGATGCCCCACAAAAGTTCCTGCAACTCCAAAGTGCCTATTGTTCTTTCTCTCAGTTGTCAAGTATCTTGTAGTAGAAATACAGAAGAAATGAACAAGTTGTCCTTGCATGCTATAATGCCCACTGACATTTCGAATGCAAAGTTTTATAGACTCCTAAACGTTGTTCGATTAATCAGCGTTCGACAGCACTACCCGCCCCTCCCGCCTGGGGAACTTTTCTACTAGGGCCCAAATTAGTTCCTTGTGGACCTTTTTTTCACGGGTGGTTTTTGGTGGCAACGCAACGGGGTATTTCATTCACCAGGGTAAAATGGAAAATTCCTGTCAATGTTCCTGCTGTGTGTGTGTGTGTGTGTGTGTGTGTGTGTGTGTGTGTGTGTGTGTGTGTGTGTGTGTGTGTGTGTGTGTGTGTGTGTGTGTGTGTGTGTGTGTGTGTGTGTGTGTGTGTGTGTGTGTGTGTGTGTGTGTGTGTGTGTGTGTGTGTGTGTGTGGCTAACAAAGATAATGTTAGCCACGATAACCCATACACCCACAACACGTCTTATCTGCTTGTGGTGTTGTGGATGAGACCATCAATGCAAGCTTAATATACAGACAGGACAGCAGACATAATTTGAGATTAACTTTTTTTTTTTCTTTTTTTTTTTCAACACAGTCTTGAGTCTCCACTCAAAAACCTAGCAGCGGTCAAGCGCTCGAACATCAGCAGTACACTTCACAATAACAGTGCTCTGTGCAACATCCTGTCTGAACGAAATAAAGGTTTAAAAAAAGAACCTTACAAAAACACAATGTATTTAAAGCACTCGTTGGTGCATTTATTTTACACAATGATTATACTTCGACTTTAACTAGATGTCAAAATTATCCAATGACATAATTTGCACCAGATTTGATTTAAACAAAGAAAACTAGTAAAGATAAAGCTTGTGCTCACTTGATGGTGTATATAATATGTATTTCGTGAGTTCAAACCCCGGCCGAGTCATACCAAAGACTATAAAAATCGGACCCATTGCCTCCCTGCTTGGCACTCAGCATCAAGGGTTGGAATTGGGGGTTAAATCACCAAATTATTCTCGAGCGCTGCCACCGCTGCTGCTCACTGCTCCCCTCACCTCCCAGAGGGTGAACATGGGGATGGGTCAAATGCAGAGGATATCATTTCACCACACCTAGTGTGTGTGTGACTATCGTTGGGACTTTAACTTTAACTTTATTTATAGTACAGTTGAATTTTGTTTACACTAATTCAAGGGTCAGAGCATGAAGAGCTATTTTACATTTTTATTTTATGATATATATTTTTTTGTAATAGGCAAAAAAAATTAAGAACCACAACTGATAAAGGGTCATGGTGGATTGTTGGGATATGTTATTCTGTGTGTTAAAAATAACAACAATGTACACCTAACATGTCACAAATCCGAACTGTGGACTTTGTGACCAGTTCCCTTCCTACTATTTAGTATGTTTTCCTCTCAAAAATGCTTGTTTAAGTATAGTAAACCTAACAAAGTGTATAGTACACTAACGTCTGTGCCAAAAGCTGACGAGATTGCTACGTGATCTTAGGCCACAGCTGCTCTTACATAACCGTAATCTTCACAAGACTGTCCTGTGTTTCCGTGGCAACGTGTTGGGTCTCCATAGCGATTGCACTCTCAAACAGGACTGGAGGTCCGCCAAAACCTCCCTGCGCCCACGTTTTTCAGGCAGGATGGGAACTAGAGAGAGGGTTCTGGCAGTGATGCCGGGGGCGCCCGTTGTTTTGAGATGACACATTCTGACTCGTGGGAGGCAGAGAGAGACAGAGAGCCTCTTTCACCATTGCTATTATCTGTCCACACTATTCATGAATTTTCACATAAATGGGTGCAAAAGTTGTTTAGTTAAGTCAACCATAAGTATGCATATGCGGAATTTCTTGCAACTTATTTGCTTTTTGGGACACATTTTTTATGATTGTCGAAACACATTTTCACATTGAAAATAATTTTGATTAGTAATAAGCTTTTAAACTGTTGCCATTATAGCATTAAATGTACAGAAAAGTTTTTAAGTAATATTTAGCCCTATTAACTGCCATAAAGGTATAATGGGATAGTTCATATCACTTTCAGACTCAGTCTCAATTCGAATTCTCCCTCCCTAGAGTCGTGTATAAAGAGAGTATGGCCATCTAAACAAGAGGCGCCATGACTACTACCAAAGACTTGTGCATCTGTGTCCAGATGCACGCAATTGCTGTCGTTTTGGCGTTAGTTTTTCTGACAAAATTAACTTAATACGTTTATGTATATGTGTGTGTGTGTATGTATGTATGTATGTATGTATATATATATATATGTATGTACTGTATATATATGCATATATATATGTATGTACTGTATATATATATGCATATATGTATGTACTGTATATATATGTATATATATATATATATATATATGTATATATATGTATATATGGCACTTTTATTAACCCAGTTAGTCAAGATGGGTATTAACACCACAGAAAAGAAACAGTTTAAGTAGCACAAAATTACATAAATAAATTAGAAAAATATTATTTCTACGTAAAATAATAATTACAAAATGTATCAAACTCAGATAAATTAATTTGCAGGCACTTTTTAATTCCCAGTCGACAATGTAATGAACTGTCACACATGTACGGCTCTGGTCAGCGCCAAGTAATTGACTTGACTTCATTGTGCGACTATGATCTTCCTCACTTCGGCAGACATTTTTGGCAGCATTTCTCGTACGAAATATGGCAACTCGAGAACAGTTTTTATTTGGGCTTACATGGGAAACAACTCAAATGAATGTTTTATCCAGACGCATACATTTGTCCAAATGTGGCCAAGTAGACGTATTGTGGGTTTCCTTGACGTGGTCTACATTGCTAAAAGAAAAATCTAAGGAAGAGAATCCCTCTGCCACCTTCCACTAGTTTTTTTAATACCGTATTTTCCGCACTATAAGGCGCACCGGATTATTAGCCGCACCTTCTATGAATTACATATTTCATAATTTTGTCCACCAATAAGCCGCCCCGGACTAAAAGCCGCGCCTACGCTGCGCTAAAGTGAATGTCAAAAAAACGCTGCGCTAAAGTGAATGTCAAAAAAACAGTCAGATAGTTCAGTCAAACTTTAATAATATATTGAAAACCAGCGTTCTAACAACTCTGTCCCAAAATGTACGCAAATGTGCAATCACAAACATAGTAAAATTCAAAATGGTGTAGAGCAATAAATAGCAACATAATGTTGCTCGAACGTTAATGTCACAACACACAAAATAAACATAGCGCTCACCTTCTGAAGTTATTCTTCATTCGTAAATCCTTCGAATTCTTCGTCTTCGGTGTCCGAATTGAAAAGTTGCGCAAGCGTGGGATCCAAAAATGGCCGGTTCCGTCTCGTAGAAGTCATCGGGAGTCAGTGTCGCTGTTGTTGTGCAGCAGTTCTGTGAATCCTGCCTTCCGGAAAGCTCGGACCACAGTTGTGACCGAAACTATCTGCCCAGGCATTTACGATCCACTGGCAGATGTTGGCGTATGTCGACCGGCGCTATCTGCCCGTCTTAGTGAAGGTGTGTTCGCCTTCGGAGCTGTGTGAAAAAAGCCACCCGGCCTCTTCGCGTAAACTTCCCTTAACCACTCGCTCATCTTTTCTTCATCCATCCATCCCTTCGAGTTAGCTTTTATGATGACGCCGGCTGGAAAGGTCTCTTTTGGATGGGTGGAAGTTAGCATGGCAAGCTAGAACCACAGTGAAGGATGACTCCTCATTCCCTGTGGTGCGAATATTCACCGTACGTGCTCCCGTTCCACAGTGCAGTTCACAGGAATATCAGTTGCTGTGAAATACGGTAGTAATCCGTGTGCGGATGGAGAGATTGCGTCTTTTTATGATCCGGATCCTTGTCGCGTAGTAGGAGCCATTTTGTGGTCTTTACAGATGTAAACAGGAAATGAAACGTACGGTGATATCCGCGCGTTTTTTCTTCTTCTTCCGGGGGCGGGTGAAGCGCTTCCTGTTCTATGGGGGCGGGTGCTTTCCTTGGCGGTTGCTTGCGTAGAAGAAGAAGCGCTTCCTGTTCTACCGGGAAAAAAGATGGCGGCTGTTTACCGAAGTTGCGAGACCGAAACTTTATGAAAATGAATCGTAATAAAGCGCACCGGGTTATTAGGCGCACTGTCAGCTTTTGAGAAAAATTGTGGTTTTTAGGTGCGCCTTATAGTGCGGAAAATACGGTATATAAATATTGAAAATTCCCTCTTCTCTTCTTCGAGTCTCTTGCCGTCATTTTGGATGTCTGTTGTGATTTTTCTTCCTGGTTCCATGACCCGTCCTATCTTCCCTCTGATTGGCCTAATCTCAACCAATCGTGACTCATCATAGTAAACAACCAACCAATCATGGATGTTTTTATACGTGCAAGCACGTCTTGGAAGGAGGAAGGGGAGGGGTTTAGTAGCCCATGGAGCCATAAGCTGTGTGTTCCCCTTTAAGAAGGTCGGTATGTGGAGTGAGTGACGTGTGTAAGTGAGTGGGCAAGTTAGGAGAGGGAGCGCTAGCATGTTCAGGAGTGTTAATATCATGGTGGATGTCCGGTTGGCTTTGTGGAAAACATAAATAAAGAGTTGTAACAAATCGACGGCCTCGTCATTCCGACCAAAGAGCGGAACTGTAGGGACTCTCTGCCGGGTAAAGTGGAGGGTGTAACGCCCAACAATACATCGGCACTGGAGGGAACGTCTCCCCTGCGCTCCTCGACCACGGTCTGGGAGCCAACAAGCAGGAAAGGTGTAACATGATGTTTCTTGGTGCCTGGTGAGGCTGGATCTTTGAAAATCAGTGCACCCGGTCGCAAAGGTTTTCTTTTTATTAGCCCGTTTACATGGCGTGCAAAACATCTTTCCATCTTCATAAGTGAGCCATTTGCTGAAAAGTGGCTCCTGAAGCCACTTTTCATTGAAGCTTCGCTTCTTGGGTTTATTGCTCGCCATGACGAAAACAATAACACGCGGGAGTCCTAATACCGGAAATGCAGTATTTATGATCAATAAAATTTAAGAAATTGTACCGGAAAGTGCATTACTTTGAAGTCGACCAATAATTAATAATACTAAATAATTTTATCCGGCAAATATAAATAAAACAAAACACTGGTGGAAAGCGATAATCAATGAAAAAAAACAAGCAAACCGGGCGGTAAAAAATCACAGATTTCCGGAAATTCGCATCCTTTCTGATTTCAATGCGTAAAAAGACACAAAAAGTGCGTTAATGCCAACACTATGGATGTTCTTATACTTACTAATGGTCCAACATTTCCTAAAAAAAATCATGTTAAAAAAGCAACTTCAAGCCTTGTTCAGCTGTTAACTGACAAAGTGTTCCTATAGAAATTACTTTTACTGCAAATGAATATCGGCTCCAAATATTGGTTATTGGCCGCATTGACTACTAGTATTTGGCCCTAAAAAAACATAACAGGTGATCTGTAGTCATATTGTATTTTTGATTGATTGATTGACACTTTTATTAGTAGATTGCACAGTGCAATACATATTCCGTACAATTGACCACTAAATGGTAACACCTGAATACGTTTTTCAACTTGTTTAAGTCGATGTTAAGTTGATTCATGATACAGATATATACTATCATCATAATACAGTCATCACATAAGATAATCATCATAGTATATACATTTAATTATTTACATTATTTACAATCCGGGGTGTGGGATGTGGAGGGGGGGGGGTTAGTTTTAGTTGATATCAACACTTCAGTCATCAACAATTGCATCATCAGAGAAATGGACATTGGAACAGTGTAGGTCTGACTTGGTAGGATATGTACAGCAAGTAGTGGACATAGAGAGAGAGATCAGAAAGCATAAGAATAAGTACCTACATTTGATTATTTACATTTGATTATTTACAATCCGGGGAGGTAGGATGTGGAAGGGAGGGTGTTAGTTTAGGGTTGAAGTTGCCTGGAGGTGTTCTTTTAGTGCGGTTTTGAGGAGGATAGAGATGCCCTTTCTTTTACACCTCTTGGGAATGCAATCCATATTGATGTGGCATAGAAAGAGAATGAGTTAAGACCTTTGTTAGATCGGAATCTGGGTTTTACGTGGTTAGTGGAGCTCCCCCTGGTGTTGTGGTTATGGCGGTCATTTACGTTAAGGAAGTAGTTTGACATGTACTTCGGTATCAGGGAGGTGTCGCGGATTTTATAGACGTACTGAGTAACAATGGTTTAGGACTGCAACAAGTAATTTTATTAAAAAAGCTTGGATTTATATTCTGATTATATATATATATATATATATATATATATATATATATATAATAGTGTTCATATTCTGATTCTTATATGCTTCAATTAATTGTTTAATAAGTGTAAATAATAAAAATGGTTCAAGTCTGGACTGCATGCAGTGTCCAGCACTTTAAATACACACAAACATAGTTGCAGAATGCATACACCTGGGGATAGGCTGATTGGCAACACTAAATTGGCCCTAGTGTGTGATTCTGAGTGTGAATGTTGTCTATCTGTCTTGGCCTTGCGATGAGGTGGTACCGTGTCCAGGGTGTACCCTGCCCTGAATAAGCTAGAAATTGGATGGATGGATGAGAGCGGTGGTGTGTGGATGCTGTGATCCGTGTGATGGCAAACAGCTGAGATTTTTTGTTTTAATTTTGATCAATGCTCACATATTAAAAGTGCAATATCAATGTTGATGATGTGCATTTGTTTATAGTAAACATTGGCCTAAAAGTAACACAACAACTGCCTAAAGCAGGCGACTAAAATTGACTTGGAAATGGACTAATGGGACAGACAGAGAGAATGTTCTGTCAGTGTCTGGATGCTTTGTTAATGGTCTGCTGTTGTCATGGAGGCTTTGGCAGAAGTATTGATTGCCTGTTGTCAGAACAAGTTGAATAACTTTGCATGCTTGCACTTGCAGAGTCTTCATGTTGATCTGCAGGGTCGGCCAGATTGCTCTAATAAGGATCCACATTTGCTTAATTTTAGCAGAATAATCTTTTTCTTATTAACGTGCACTTGTTTCGATTTACTTGCATTGTCTTGTTGTGATGCCATCAAACACGAGGTGGAAATCAATGGCAAACCTCTCAGGGGCTGGTAAAGCGGTCTCATGACAGGAAGTAACATTTACATCTGATTACAGGCGATGCTGACTTGTCCGGGTAAATGTTCTCCCATCAGTATTTTACTGTCCTTTGCTTGGTCCATTTTATTGAAAGCAGTACATCAATGGACTTGGCCTCCTGCCATAATATTACATTCACTACAAGGGAGTAGGGCTGTGTTAATATACAAAACCCTAAACCTGTGAAGTTGGCACTTTGTGTAATTTGTAAATAAAAACAGAATACAATGATTTGCAAATCATTTTCAACTTATATTCAATTGAATAGACTGCAAAGACAAGATATTTAATGTTCGAACTGGGAAACCATTTTTTTTTCTCCAAATAATCATTAGCTTAGAATTTAATGGCAGCAACACATTGCAAAAAAGTTGGCACGGGGACATTTTTACCACTATGTTACATGGCCTTTCCTTTTGACAACACTCTGTAAACATTTGGGAACTGAGGAGACCAATTTCTGAAGCTTTTCAGGTGGAATTCTTTCCCATTCTTGCTTGATGTACAGCTTAAGTTGTTCAACAGTCCAGGGTCTCCATTGGGATATTTTAGGCTTCATATTGCGCAACACATTTTTAATGGGAGACAGGTCTGGACTACAGGCAGACTAGTCTAGTACTAGCACTCTTTTATTATGAAGCCACACTGTTGTAACACGTGGCTTGGCATTGTCTTGCTGAAATAAGCAGGGGCGTCCATGATAACGTTGCTTGGATGGCAACTTATGTTGTTCCAAAACCTGTATGTACCTTTCAGCATTAATGGTGCCTTCACATATTGTATGTGTAAGTTACCCATGCCTTGGGCACCAATACACCCCCATACCATCACAGATGTTAGCTTTTGAACTTTGCGCCTAGAACAGTCCGGATGGTTCTTTTCCTCTTTGGTCCGAGGACACGACGTCCACAGTTTCCAAAAACAATTTGAAATGTGGACTCTAGACCCTAGAACACTTTTCCACTTTGCCTTGCTGTTTACGTGCAGTGATTTCTCCAGATTCTCTGAACCTTTGATGATATTACGGACCATAGATGGTGAAATCCCTAGAATTCTTTGCAATAGCTGGTTGAGAAATGTTGTTCTTAAACAATTTGCTCACGCATTTGTTCACAAAGTGGTGACCCTCGCCCCATCCTTCTTTGTGAATGACTGAGCATTTCATGGAAGATGTTTTTATACCCAATCATGGCACCCACCTGTTCCCAATTAACCTGCTCACCTGTGGGATGTTCCAAATAAGTGTTTGATGAGCATTCCTCAACTTTCTCAGTTTTTTTTCTACTAGTGCTAGCTTTTTTGAAACTTGTTGCAGGCATTAAATTCCAAATGAGCTAATATTTGCAAAAAATAACAACAAAGTTTTCCAGTTCGAACGTTAAGTATCTTGTCTTTACAGTCTATTCAATTGAATATAGGTTGAAAAGGATTTGCAAATCATAGTATTCTGTTTTTATTTAGGATTTACACAACGTGCCAACTTCACTGGTTTTGGGTTTTGTAATTCTGCCTTTGCGAATATGAAGTCCCGATGCTTGGCTTTGATCGATACCCATAAACTTTGATATAACATTTTTAGGTTTTTTGTAGTCTGCATTCGCTTACAACTGTTATGTTTTCCCTTGTCAGGGTGAAATGAGGTAACCAAAATACACAACTAACACACCCTCATAACACTCATTAGCAAGTTTACCTAAGTGACAGTCTTCAAATATTGTGTTTATTTAATCAATAAGTGACATTTTTTGATGAATATGAATACAGTTTTAATTGGAAAATAAATTAACTAAAGAATTGCCGTATTTTCCAGACTATAGAGCGCACAAATATATAAGCCGCACCCAGTAAATTTTATGCGGAAAAAATTGTTTCTATATATTAGCCGCACTTGACTATAAGCTGCAGCAGATATATACCGTATTTTTCGGAGTATAAGTCGCACCTGCCGAAAATGCATAATAAAGAAGGAAAAAAACATATATAAATCGCACTGGAGCCTGACCAAACTATGAAAAAAACTGCGACTTATAGTCCGAAAAATACGGTACATTGTGAAATTAGTTATTTACACAGAAATATTTTGTAAATGTTAAATTACATACCTTTTGATTGTTTTCAAACAGTGCCTGTAACGCGGCAGTAAAATGGCTGATCAAACAAAACAGAAGTCTTCGTCATGCACCCACCAACTGCGGAAGCTAGCTCTTCAATCAGCTAAACAGACTCAATAACTCTATGGTGACGTTTTTGGTGAATTTACTGATATATTTCTGAAACTGAAACAATACAAAAAGAATGTCATTGTAAGTTAATAATAACACGGACACATGTAAACGTGTTAGCATATTAGTTGATGCTAACGACGTTAGCTTGATTACATTACAACAGCATGTATAAATAGGCTTAAAAACACTACTATCAAACCTGTGACCATTTAGTAAGTATGAATTGTTTTAATTTAATTGAAAAACTTAGGAACTTTGCTCGGAGTAATGAATGAGGAAACCATATGAGTAGGACGCTATGGACGACGAGGAGACGGAAAGGCACTTGTGTTTGCGGTTCAGAAGGAAATACTGTAGACGTTCAACCTACAGCCCCTGCAGTAAGCAAACTCATCCAGAAGATGGCGCCATAGCACAAACAATAACACAACTTTTCACTGTCTCTGTCGGTGTTTTATGAAAACTAGTTTTGGAAACATTATGGCCTTTAGCGAAGAAAAATCCATAAATTAGCCGCGCCGTTTTATAAACCGTAGGATTCAAAGCGTTAGTAAAAAAAAGTAACGGCTTATAGTCCGGATAATATAGTATGTGTCACATTATTTTAAGCTCCATGACTATTCATTATGTTTGTTTTCTCTTCATGGTACAGGAGGCTAGCCCAGGATGAACGGCGACTCAGGTGCCGGCGTGGTGACGGCCCACCCTCCCGCCACCGCCCCTCACAAGGAGCGCTACTTTGACCGTGTAGACGAGAGCAGCCCCGAGTACCAGCGCGAGAGGAACATGGCGCCCGACCTGCGGCAGGATTTCAACATGATGGAACAGAAGAAAAGGGTCTCCATGATACTGCAGAGCCCGGTCAGTGGGAGCTTTGTATGTTATTTGAAGGTTTACTTCAAGGTCGTTGTAATTTCATAACAATTTCTTTCATAGGAAATACTGAAAAGAGAATTAATTAATTCCAAGCTCCAACTGTCACTATCATAACACTTTTATTAACTGTACAGATATTTTTTTACTACCATTTACCATTAATCGCCATACAAATGTAATAAGAAGTTAACCACTGTATAATGCAACTACAGTTCAAGACAATCAATTAAAAGGGTTCATAGTTTAAAGTTGAAGAAAATAGGACGTTGTTTGTAGAGAGACTGGCACCGAGTGCTGTCTTATACCTATTATTGGCAAAAAATTAAGGCAATGTGATGAAAGGCTGCAAAGATTAAATTGATTAGAAAAAAGCTTTGGTTAGCATCACATTTCTTTGTGAACTGAATTATATTTAGGTAGTGCTTTTTCTTTAGAGACTCAAAGGACTTAACATAGGGAAACCCACTATCTACATATTTAAGCGACATTTAAACCAGTGTGGGGTACACTGGGAGCAGGTGGGTATATTGGATGGCGGAAGCGTGGCACGACCACTCATGCCTTCACAATTGCGTATATAAAAACAATTATAAGCTAAATGACACAATTGTAGAGTTGATGTAAAGATGCTTGCTAAGCTGAAGTCACACAGTATGATGGTTTAAACGCCAAGTTTTGTTTGACGTTTGAGGTATATTTTTCCTTAAAGGAGAATTGCACTTTTTGGGAATTTTGCATATTGTTCACAATCCTTATAAGAGACAAGAAGACACAAGTTTTTTTTTAGTTTTTTTTATGCATTTTAATTTGTAATGATCCGCTCGTTCCAGGTGTCTAGCAATGTAGCTAATGGAAACAATGCATTCTGACTCTAAATCACTTTAAAAATGCATCCAAACCCTGCCAACAATACCTGCGCTCGGGATCTTTCTGTGTGGAGTTTGCATGTTCTCCCTGTGACTGCGTGGGTTCCCTCCGGGTACTCCGGCTTCCTCCCACCTCCAAAGACATGCACCTGAGGATAGATTGATTGGCAACACTAAATTGGCCCTAGTGTGTGAATGTGAGTGTGAATGTTGTCTGTCTATCTGTGTTGGCCCTGCGATGATGTGGCGACTTGTCCAGGGTGTACACCGCCTTCCGCCCGAATGCAGCTGAGATAAATGGTAAATGGGTTATACTTGTATAGCGCTTTTGTACCTTTTTAAGGAACTCAAAGCACTTTGACACTATTTCCACATTCACCCATTCACACACTGATAGGCTCCAGCACCCCCCCGCGACCCTGGAAGGGACAAGCGGTAGAAAATGGATAGATGGATGGATATTGAAATCACGATGAATTACACGATTATTCATTATTTTGAAAACATGAGTATTTATTGTACCACCAAAACTCCACTTTAAATATAGTTTGGATTAGGGCTGGACGATATATCGATATACTCGATATATCGCGGGTTTGTCTCTGTGCGATATAGAAAATGACTATATCGTGATATCGTGTATACGTTCTCACGCTGTTGCTTTTAGCTGCGGGGCATTAAACTGCATGCGTTTCTCACTCTTTCCTGTCTCTCCTTCTCACAGACACTTAAAACAAGCGCACCCTTCTTACATACGTCACATACTGTCACGTGAGCAACGTCACACGCTCCCGTGGAGCAGACAAATATCCACATGGTAACGTGAAGCCAACAGCTAACAGTGTGGTTTGAGTGGTTATACGAGAGAAAGAAGGTGCGAATCTGGTAACAAATGAAGGAATAATTAATTCCCAAGAAAAACAGTACTGGGTCCATCGTCTGACGGTGGTTTGGCTTCAAGCGAGAATATGTCAACATCTCCGTTCGGTGCCACACCAACTACATGCCGAAGCTACTATTTCCACATCAACACCATAGGACATATACTATTTGATATGCAGCTCATTTTTATGTGACACGTATTAAAATATCTTGTGTGACATTATGCACAAAAGTGCACTTTATTTGTTTTAAAATGCCTCTGACAATCTTGCACTTTCTGTTTTGGAAATGACATGAATGTTTGTGCCACTGCTTAATAACTGCTTAATAAATACACTTTTGGTCAATTGACTTAGTTGTGATTTCCCTCTCTGCATGAAAGTTTAAAATGAGCATATATTAATGCAGTATGAACAAGAATGTTTTAATGTAGACACATCATACTGCTGTTATTATATGCATCAAGTGTTCATTCAAGGCTAAGGCAAAATATTGAGATATATATCGTGTATCGCGATATGGCCTAAAAATATCGAGATATTTAAAAAAGGCCATATCGCCCAGCCCTAGTTTGGATACAAATTAGTAACAAACCACAACAAGTACAATAATAGTAATTACAATAAATGGAAATAACAATAACCATATAAAAACAATGCAATTCTGTTATGTTTACCTTTTTTTTTAATTCCATATTTGACCTTTTACACTTATTTTACCATTACAAAAATTAATAAACATTTTATAAAATGTTTATTAATTAAATGCAAAATCTCTCATGTATTGGTGCAATACATCTTTGGACAATTTAGACCAGTAATTTAGGTCAGAGCATAATAATTGTGAAAATGTATCAATAAGTGTTTTAAGTACATTATGCTTGTGTAAGGTACTTTTTTAAAACCGTTTATTTGTTAGCACAGTCAGACCAGATGTGGCACACCAAGCTATTATTAACAAAATGCTATGTCTCATGAGTGTTTATTAAAGTAGTAAACATTGTGAAATGAAAAAAAAAATCAAGTAATGTAAAAAAACCCACAGTGTTTACTTTGTGATATTAATATAAAACACAAAGCAGTTTGGCTAATGAAGATTAAGTCTAATAAACAAGCTTTGTTCTTCTCCAACACCATGTGGTTCAATGGAACAGTTTGGCCAACAAAAATAAACAGCAGTGACACCCTTCACATCTAATACACAATCTTTGTTGCTCACGGACAACAGCTTGCGTTCAATTCGATAAGATGACAAACATTTGAGCTAGTATTGATGTTATTGGAACACTGACAAAGTTAGCAGTTAAATAAAGGACAAGAGAGCATCCCAGTAAACAAACCCAAATACTTTTTAAACAAGTCGTGGCAACGTTTCTGACACAATGCCTGCTGCATGGTAACTCTGTCACAGCAGAGTTCAAAATGAAACTGCAGCATCAAATATTTTTCTCCTCCAAGATATACTTTGTGTGGGACAAATGTGTCTGTCCCATTCTGTCCACACCTGTCATCTAATAACAGCGGTGCGCTCTGAACGCAAGCCTAGACTCCACGGAAGTAAAAGCGATTGAAACGAATCAATCGGCTGCGTTTACTGGGAGGGAACATCTCCAGAGCAAATTTCTCGAGCAAAGTCTGCATAGTTGCCGCCATTTTTTCTAGAGTCTAACGGCGCTAGTGCGCATGCGCCATTAGACTGTGTCGCTTACGTTTTCAGGAAGTAAGCAGTGTTGCCTAAAATGCATTGATAAATGAGGGTTTTTCGGTAATTAAATATTTAAACGGTAATACTAACCGTCTGGTATTTGGTATTTTACTGTTACATTCCTAATATATACAGTACAGGCCAAAAGTTTGGACGCACCTTCTCATTCAATGCGTTTTCTTTATTTTCATGACTACCGGTATTTACATTGTAGATTGTCACTGAAGGCATCAAAACTATGAATGAACACGTGGAGTTATGTACTTAACAAAAAAAAGTGAAATAACTGAAAGCGTGTTTTATATTCTAGTTTCTTCAAAATAGCCACCCTTTGCTCTGATTACTGCTTTGCACACTCTTGGCATTCTCTCGATGAGCTTCAAGAGGTAGTCATCTGAAATGGTTTTCACTTCACAGGCGTGCGCGTGTGTGTATATATAAAATACAACATAGTTGACGCATGGGTACACCAGGGATCTTGAGCTCGAAAAGGTTGGTGACCGCTGACACATTATATATACGGTACTTGCAGTGTGTATATAAAACGTTTGATGGAGGGTTTTGAAGTTTTTTTTAGAGGGCTTTGAGGGCTACAACGGCTACTCCCATTAGCCGCATCTTTCAAGCGTTTTCTTCATCTTTAGCATCTTAAAAAAAAAAAAGGCGGGTGTTCTCGTCTCTCATAATGATTGTGAACGGTGGACAAAATTCCCAAAAAAGTGCAGTTCCTCTTTAGACTTCAAAATGTATGCCTTTTTGAACAATGAGGCGTAATAATTTTGTTTTGTTTTATTGTTTCAAGTGTGCTTTTCTAAAAAGATAGCATTTCATTTTTTTGCAAGACGAGTTTGAAGAAATAAACATGAAATGCTTTGTATGATGCATTATTGATAATAGTTGTTTAAACATTAAATAGTTTATCTTTTTTATTTTTTTTCAGTGTGGCCTTTTCATTCCCTCCTAATATTCATATGCGGGCCATGTTTCATTTATTTTACCAATACCCAAATAAAAACAGACTGCTGGCCACAAATGACCCGGGGCTGAACTTTGGACTGAAAATCATTTTAAAGCCAAAGTGTTTATGCCAGCGTGAAAAGCGACAGCCTTCCAAATAATCACATGTTAGCTCCACTTTATTCCTCAACAGCAGTGTGACTCTGACAAACTGTTCAACACAAATGCACCATTGTTGCCATTATTTTGATAAGTCTATTGTATGCGTGGAAAAACCATGCTAGTATATCTAAGAAGAACATTATAATTTGACAGCAATGCGCTCATGAAAGGGCTTTTAGGAACAACCTGTTTTCATTTATTTATTATTATTTCTGGTTTTACAAAATGAGTGGTTTTATGTTGTAGGCGTTCTGCGATGAGCTGGAGACAATGATCCAGGATCAGCTGAAAAAGGGCAAGACGCCCACAAGCCTGTTGGCCCTGCAGCAGATTGCTGACTTCATGACTACCAGCATGCCTTCCATGTATCCCGCCGCACCACAGGGAGGAATGGCGGCGCTCAACATGAGTAAGGGGATGGAGAATGAATGAACATGTGGCATGCCACAGTTTTCTGTATCTGTATGTACACCATCTGCACACTGACACCTCTTCTTTTCTCCTCTCAGGTTTGGGGATGGTGACTCCGGTGAATGATTTGCGTGGTTCTGACTCCATTTCGTATGACAAAGGTGAGAAGATGCTTCGCTGCAAACTGGCGGCGTTCTACCGACTCACCGACTTATTTGGCTGGTCGCAGCTTATCTACAACCATCTCACAGTAAGATAATTCATAGGAAAAACCTTGATTGCTTCTGCTCAGTTTGAGCTAGGTTCCTTATATTCTTACTTCCTGTCTTCCAGGTTAGGGTGAACTCAGACCAGGACAGCTTCCTTATTGTGCCTTTTGGGCTCCTGTACAGTGAAGTCACCGCTTCCAGCCTGGTATGAATCGGTCCTGATTTCTTGTTATGGATGTTTTTGTTTTCCCGCTCACTAAATACCTTTTTTTGCCCTCCAGGTGAAGATAGACCATCAAGGTGAGATTGTGGACCGGGGAAGCACCAACCTTGGCGTTAACCAGGCCGGCTTCAACCTTCACTCTGCCATCTATGCCTCACGGCCTGACGTCAAGTGCATTGTCCATATACACACGTCTGCAGGGGCAGCCGTACGTATCAACAACTATGCCTTTTATACCTGATTTAGGAGAAATTAATTAAGAAAGTTAGTTTCGTCCATCATTAAATCCCTTGTTTAAAGATAAGAATCATTAATGCACAAAATAAAGTAACTATAGCCTGTCCACATATTAACATGGCCTGGTATCTAAAAAAAAAAACCTACCTGGAAGGTACCAAATGTTATTTTCATGCTTACTTCAGCAACTTTGGAAACCTCGCTCCATCGTTTTTCACCAGTATTAAAGTTAAAGTCCCAACGATAGTCACACACACACTAGGTGTGGTGATATTATCCTGCATATGACCCATCCCCATGTTCACCCCCTGGGAGGTGAGGGAAGCAGTGAGCAGCAGCGGTGGCCGCGCTCGGGAATCATTTGGTGATTTAACCCCCAATTCCAACCCTTGATGCTGAGTGCCAAGCAAGGAGGCAATGGGTCCCATTTTTATAGTCTTTGGTATGACTCGACATTCCAGCCTCAGGGTGTACACTCTAACCACAAGGCCACTGAGCAGGTAACAGGTGTATGTTGTAAATATATGCTGTACTGTACTGCATTTATGGTACACTTAAAAAAACGTTTTGGTTTAAATTGCTCCTTATTATGGTTGCTTCAAAGTAATGGAGTACAATATGTTGTCATTGTTTTAAAGGGGCCCTTTTATGCAAAACGTTTCTGACCTATCGGTACCTGCTCTTGCCTTCTTTCATACTTCGGAGAAACGAGACGATTTTTCCAACGTTTTTCCAATTGGTGACGTCAGCGGATATCTCCATTTGTGGTAGAAATTTACCCAAAGAGGTCTGCATGGGTCCGCCATTGTAGTCCGACATTGTACTCAATAAAGTAAAAGTTAAAGTACCAATGATTGTCACACACACACTAGGTGTGGTGATATTTGTCCTCTGCATTTGACCCATCCTCTTGTTCACTCCCTGGAAGGTGAGGGGAGCAGTGGGCAGCAGCGGTGGCCGCACCCGGTAATCATTTTTGGTGATTTAACCCCCAATTCCAACCCTTGATGCTGAGTGCCAAGCAGGGAGGTAATGGGTCCCATTTTTATAGTCTTTGGTATGACTCGGCTGGGGTTTGAACTCACGACCTACCGATCTCAGGGCAGACACTCTAATAAGGTCATTATTTTTTGCTATCCTCTTGTTGTTGGAAAGACTGGCTTGTACGTGGAATTGCATCCTCTGATGTTGTCATTTTTGATACGAAGTAGCATATAGTTCGGACCTGAATCTGTCAGTAGACGCGCTATGGAAGTGCTAAAAACTTCAACAAAGATGTCGGACATAAGACTAATTCGAAGTGAAAGCATGTAAATAACACTGACCTCGAAATGGTGCATCTTGAAGAGACCCTCAGAAAGCCGCTTGAAAATAGTCAGTTAAACATAATCTATGCAAAATGTTGACCACAATGAAGTGTTATAAATGTAGAAAAAAATCATAATATGACCCCTTTTAAGACTTAAAGGGGAACTGCACTTTTTTCGTATACATCCACTATTAGGAACAAGAACACACGCACGTCCTTTTTTTTTTTTTTTTTTTTAAAGATTCTGTAGATGATAAACCCTTGCAAGATGCAGCTAATGGGAGACACAATTGTAGGCTTCAAAGCTCTCATAAACAACTTCAAACCCCTCCATCAATGTTTTACATGCACACTGCAAGTCTCTATATAATGTATTTACACACACATTCATAACAATATGTAGAATATTGACCATATTTTGGTAATTTTATGCATTACTGTAAGTTATTTCCTCAGCACATTTATTTCTGTTTCCACAGCAATGCATTTCCGACTTCCGGCAACAAATGTGTGTTCCTACTTCCGGACACAAACGCGTGCGTGTTCTAATCATGGCAGACTTTGTAACAGATAACAAAGACAACTATTTTTGGACAAATGAGGATTCACAGCCTTATCTTTTTGAACCTGAATATACGGAGGATGAACTGCTGCTTATAGAAGCGAGCACAAACAGATGGTGACATGTTGGAGCAGACGGAAACTGAGCGAGTGAGGTTGGCGCTGAAAAACTGTGGAACTTGGATCCAATTTATGCCGACATAAATGGCGCGCTTACCCAAACTAAACCGGAAAAAATGTCCCCGGCCAGCTGGACCAGACACAGAACTGTCTATAAAGTGAATCATTTAAATATTGATTATGATACATGCAGCACATCATGTTTGTTATTACAACTACATACACTGTCGATGTACAAACAAAACATGATACAGTACAGATTGTTGTCCATTCGCATTGTGTTGTGTTTTACGAACTCAAAAGCCATTGAGCTGTTGTCGCAGAAGCTAGCTTATGGCTAATGCCGTAGCATGCCGTCGCAAAATGATGAGTTACTACGCTACAAAAAGAGTTCCTTAGTGTTTGCTCTTACAATAACAATGTTGCTACAGCTTGGTTATTATTCAGATTACGAAACGTAAATGTATTGTTGGCGGTTTTTGGATGCATTTTCAAAGTGATTTAGAGGCAGAATGGATTGATCCCATTAGTTACATTGCTAGCCACCTAGGACAAGCAGATTATTACAAATTAAAATGCAAAAAAACAAAACCTTAGTTTTTCTTGTCTCTCATAAGTATTGTGAACAAAAAGCAGAATTCCAAAAAAACACTTCCCCTTTAAAAGGCCCCTCTAATACTGACAACATTGACACTTTTATTATATTTCTTGATCTAAAAATGTCCCCCAAAATAGTCACGCTTGTTTTCTAACAAGTTACAGCCCATTTTGGAACACTCACTTTTAGCTCCAAATTTTGGGTGGGCTTGCATCAGCCTGCTGACGTCACAAGCAGTAGCCCAGAGGCAATTTGGCATTTAATTTGATCCTGCAAGTGTGGAATAAGGTTGTAAACTGGGAGCTGCAAAAACCACATTGGAGCTTTTTGTTCCTCAGTAAGCACTTAATGTCCTTGAATTTTTTGACGGTAGGTGTCGGCCATGAAATGTGGCCTGTTGCCCATCTCCCCCGAGGCGTTGTCTGTTGGCGAGGTGGCCTACCATGACTACCAGGGCATACTGGTGGATGACGAAGAAAATGCACTTATCCAGAAAAATATAGGTCCGAAAAGCAAGGTACTAACTCATTGTGTATATGTGTGAGAGACACGTCTTCTTCATGTGGTCAAATATTGATTCCCAATTCCTGATCCTTCTATGGTGCTTCCAAGGTGCTCATCTTGAGGAACCACGGCTTGGTATCAGTGGGTGAAACAGTCGAGGAAGCCTACTATTACATCCACAACCTGGTCACTGCCTGTGAGATTCAGGTAAGGGAAACAGATTGGCACTGATGGTATTGAATACAGTGGTACCTCAACTTAAAAGAGCCCCAACTCCAGAGTGTTGTAAGACAAGAGCGGTCTCTCAGCTCATTTTGAAGTTGCAAGCAAAAATTTGACTTACAAGCATCCCCACCATTCGTTGGCATAGCAAATCCCACAGGGAACCCTGTAAAAGCTGACCAAAACATCTGGTCTTACTCGCTAGCATTAGTTTATGGCTAAAGATTGACATAACTTTGTTTTACAACCATGGAAAAGGAAGAAAAGTGTGAAGGACAGTGCTGAGAAGAAGTGGATTATATTTATTGGATTAAAAAAAAGATAAAAAACATGATGAGCGTGCTGCCAACTTGGCAAAGCAAATTGAGTGTATCATTGCCAGTCTGCACCATACTGAAGCAGAATGAATCTAATGCCAGCCAAAAATGATAAAATAGTATCTAAGTGGCACACATTTATCCATGAAAATATGGAAAAGCTGCTGATGTGTTTATATTGTATTGTTTTTATAGAATTTTTATTTTCTAAAAGTTTGTTTTCCTTTGGGGACGACATTGATTTGAGATACAAGTGTTTTGAGTTAAAAGCTCCATCACAGAACCAATTAAGCTTGTAAGTTGAGGTACGACTGTAAATGCATCCTCAGTGAATAACTGTAGATACTTCGACATTGGAAAGTATTAATACATCTAATGTTGATACATCAATACTGTATCATTACAGGTAACAATGGCATACATTGCAATCAATATTTTGTCCATCTGTTATTGATTACCCACTTAAAAATCCAGTGCAGTGGAATATGTATCTCATCTATCTTGTATTCTACGTCTCCAGGTGCGAACACTGGCCAGCGCTGGAGGACCAGATAATTTGATCATGCTCGACCCGGGGAAGTACAAGTCTCGTCCACGCATTCCTGAGCCTCCCGGCGAAGGCTCCCCTGCGCAGCCCAAGTGGCAAGTCGGGGAGCAAGAGTTTGAGGCTCTAATGAGAATGCTCGACAACCTGGTACGTATACCTTTTTTTAGGTTTAAAGGCGCTGAACACCACACTGGCCCAAGTATACGCTGACCCTAATCATGTTTTCAATGTCAGTGAAATAACAAAGTTTGGTTTGGTATGTGTGAGTGACAGGAAGAAAAGCTTTAACTTGCTCGGGGAGAAGTTGCCTGTCTTTTTCAGATTCTGTTCTATTGGGGAAATTATTGAAATTATTTGGGTCAGTGTCGATTTTGCTGCATCAACCACTGACAAACATCATCTAAAGCTGTGGCTCCGCCCCTTTCACCTCTTCAGGGCTACAGGACCGGCTACCCTTACCGCTGTCCAGCACTGCGGGACAAAGGTAAAAAGTACAGTGACGTGGAGAATGCTCACTCCACCCACGCTGGTTATACTTACGGGGAGGACAGCGACTCGGGCGCGCGCTCCCCACTGAAACACAGCTTCCAGCGCGGCCAGCCAGACAAGACCCGCTGGCTCAATGCCGGCGCCCGGCCCGACGATCCCTACGAAGACGGGCCCGACGGTGGCAGCCCCAAGTCGAAGCCTAAGGTGTGGACGAACATAACACACGATCACGTCAAACCCTTGCTGCAGTCTCTCTCGTCCGGTGTCTGCGTGCCAAGCTGTATAACCAACTGCTTGGTCTGTGCCTACCTTATTGTTCATAGTATACATATTTATAGCTACTTGTTGGCGGCAGGTGGTTGGCCTCTTGAGCCACGGGTCTACCAGGAGAAAATCCCCATTTATTGCAAGATGGAAACCATTGCATAACAGTACATAAAACATTTATCCCACTTAATTTCAAATTTTCTTTAATCCGTATTGAACTGAATATCTCCTAATTATTACAAAAATGGTGTGTGTAGATATATATATATATATATGTGTGTGTGTGTGTGTCAGAGTGTACATTAAATGTCCCCTTGTCTGATTACAATCAGTATAATGGATTTGATTTTTTCAGTTTTGACATAATTTGGCTTGCAAACATAATTAAGGCTCCTTAAAGATATTCTAAAACATATATTTTTTTGCAATAGTGCCACTTTCCCCCCAAATTGTTGAATTTTAATGTACTTGTTTACTTTATTGACGTATTTTACTTATTTAATTTCAGTATTCTAGAATGAATCCTCTTTTCCTCAATTTGTTTCTTTTTTGAAACCATTTTTTTGTTATTGTTCTTTTTCGGGAAGTGTCTTTTTCCGTCTTCAGATTGGTTCTAATGGAACATAGGGTTTATATCGGGTGTGTATTGGAGACGCATGTGCACCTGGCAGCTATATCATAATTCAGTTGTTTGTAAAACTCCAAATTAATTAATAACTAACATTTATTTATGAAAATGAGTTGGCAAAGTTGCTAATTTCGTGCCAGAGCCTGTTATTTCTCAACCTAGAATAAATACATGAACACAATCAGGCAATAAAAATGTACATATCTTGTTTTAGAACCTTTTAATAGGGTAATGCATCATTATTATTTCTTCATTATCTTTATACATATGGGCACTCTGTGGCTAGATAGTGATTTTTCCTCTCCCGGTCCTCCGATGTCTCCTGATGGCCGACCAGCTGCCCGCAGCATGCCCCACTGCATGTCTAGTAGTGAAATGCATTGTTGGTGTGGATGTTTTTCCCAGAAGAGCGAGCAGCAGGGGTGTGGCACAAATCCTCCAGCGGTGCTCACCACTCTGCAACACACTTCTTTTAACTCTCTTTTTTCCCCTGGCTTGGTTATTTAAAGGCTAAATTGCTTGCATACTTGTGGAGGGTTACACTTCTAATTACTATAAAAATGTTTTTGCATCTAAAGACCGATTTAAGCCGCTTGAAATTATCATTTGCAATTAAATTTGTTTTTGGTGGCAATTTCCTCCACTTATGCTGTTTTTGCTTTTTGAAATATCTATTTTTTTACACAAGCATGATTGGCAGAAAAAAAAAAAGGAAAAAAAATTGACCTGACCAATTATTATCTCCTGTTGGAAAAGTAGGAGATGTTGTGTTGTGAGGCTCTTTCTCAGTGAGTATGTCATCATTTATACATGTTCATCTCCATGCTCAACCAAACCTGACCCCAGCTTCCTACGCCCCAAAACCCCACATTCAGTGCCAGAGTCAATGCAAGTCATGAGCAAAAGGAAATGAATCATTCTTGCATGGAAGCTGGATTTCTATCTTCACCTGCTGCTCATTCTTCATCTTTCTGTTTAAATGAATCCAGTTGTATGGAAGCAACACTGAGCATTACCAGTTTGACTGTGGCTCTGGTGATGCCGGCTCATCCCTCACTGCCATCCTTGCTTCGGAAGCCTCACTCACCTCACACTTCCTCACCCCATCACTCTTTCTGTCCTCGCCTCAAGCTCTTGCTTTGTGTTTGAGTATTAATTTCAAAAAGACGTCAGATGATGCATCAATGTTCTCATGGGTTGTTACGATACACTGTACAAACTAATATGTATTACTAATTATTACTAAGGTCTTTATTTACCTAAACTGCAAAGAGGACGTTAATTGGAAGCAGGTGCTAATTGGAGAGACTTTATTGCACAACACAGCAGCAACACAACCAGTTGTGATAGCGGTAATGAGCAAACTGCGAAGCCCGCATTAATATCGCTGATAAGTTCACTGAAAACAGTGTGTCAGATGTAACACAACTACGTTTCACTCGTGACACTTCTTGCAGCTACTGCCATCTGCCAACATTGCTGTTAATGTCGCTAATTAGACCCATTTGCTTTTAAAGACCACACACTTGGCGTCAATTGGAGCAATTATAGTTCAGTGCTTTGAAGAAAATACATAATTATATTGTGTATTTTTGTGAAGTACTTAGTCGGGTTCTCGGAAGTAACGTTATCCGTTGAAGAAATTACTTTGAGGAACTTAACTGGCCTAACCCATGATTTTCACAAGGCGTCTGTTAGACTTAAATCCTTCATTTGTACAAATGCATTAGAGCAGGGGTGGTAAACTTTATTTTATCGAGGGCCATGTTGCAATTATGGCTGCCCTCAGAGGGCTGCTTGTAACCGTGAATATAACGTATATAATATAACGTGTAATAGCCTTGTTGTGCAGTTTGCATGGGCAACTATTTTTTTATTATATTTTTTACAAATTGACCAGTGTGCTTTGAAATTGTAAGTCAAGGTGACAAGCAGATTTTTTAGGTATCTTTATTTATTTTTGATAGCCCCAGTCCCCTAAATAAATGCTTGGCACATCTGGTTGCATGTTCAGATAATATTAAATTGTAGAACATTTGAATGCAGTACATTTTATGTTAAAATTGAAAGAACAAACATATTTTGCCAGAAAGTGCTTTTATTATTTCCAGCTTTTCGCAAGCCCCATAAAATGCCGTGGCGCGCAGCCCCCGGGGTTGGAGTTTGACATCTGCGCATTACAGGACAGAAAATTTTTTTTTTTTCTTCTTCTCCTCATATACGGTAAATAACTATCCAGAATACTACATACTGTGTCATACAGCAGCGCAACTGTAAACTTCAGCTTTATAGATGCTTTGTAGGGGTTGTGAGGTGGTGTAATGACATCTATTGTGACACACGCCACAGGTATTGTTAGTCATAGTCGAGGTAAATGTGTCAATAATTTGGGTATGGTGTTTTTTTTTTTTCAAGTGGCAAATACATAGGATACCTT
>NC_084579.2:18318032-18503032 GCF_033978685.3 Nerophis lumbriciformis | reverse complement strand
TGTGCCCCTCCCTCGCACTCACTGGGTTTACGATTGCAGGACGTCCCTCTGTCTGACTGTACAGACACTATTGACGGCCTCGATGCCCCAGAGGGGTCCTATAGTCCTGCTAGATCAATTAGAAAGGTACTTCCAGCTCCAGTCACAAATCTATTACATCACTATGTATGACGAGTATAGCAAAGTAGTTAAGAACTGTAAGGATACCATAATGCTTGTTGTAGTTTACAGCAATTGTGTTTGCATTGTCTGTTGTTTGGTTTATGCTCCATTCTATGTTGTATCTGCTTGGAATTACTGCTTAACACTAATAACTCCTTTTATGAAATCAAAATTATATATATAAAAAAGCTGCAACTGAGGATGACATTAGTTTATACATCATAGCCAATCATAGCAATTCTAAGATAGCATGCAAACGTGCTACGTGGCTATGAGCAACGGTAAGTACTGTGATCATCCAGAGATGCCGGACTCATCTCTCAGTGAAAAGCATGCACAGTTAATGCTCCAATTATGGCACACATTCGGGGACTACAGGAGACCTTAATTAAATTTGGATTATTTCGTACAATTTTTGGTGACAAAGAAAAAAACTAACATTTGGAAATGCATGCTTCCCACTGGAGTGTGATGCTTTGCTCTTGCAAAAAAGTTCAACATAAGTTACCTCTGAAGAGTTATTACGTTACATTACTTTTAATTAGCAAAGGTTGAATCAAGGTTTGTTGGAGATGTTTCGCTTTTCATCCGTGACTGATGAACGACCGACCTGCATGCCAACAGGTTGTTGGGCAGGCCGATGGCAAAACAACTCATTTGTCGCCACAAATCAAGGCGATCGACCTATTGGTATGCAAGTCGGTATTACAAAGGAGAAAAAAACAACCCAATTGCTGTGTTGCACGTGTCCCCTCAGACTCAAGCACATGCTGGGCCATTCCTAGCAATAAATCAATTGAACGCTGATTGAAAAATGTTGCATACATGCATTGATTTCGTCTGTGGGTGTGGTTCCAAAAGGGATTTGGGTAAACGTTATTTCAGAGTTCCTAAGATAGTCCCATCATAAAGGGATAAAAGTTATTAAAACAAACTTAAAGAAAGGTTGCTGCTAGAGGTGGGAATCTTTGGGCACCTTACTATTCGATTAAAAATCAATTATTGATGCATCTTTAATTTATGTATATTGATGCAGTTTTACATTTCTTTTTGTTTCACAAAATAAGTGTTTATCATTTGCAACTTTAAAAAACAATGCATTTGTAATAAGAAACAGTTAAATTAATTCCCACATTTATTACATTAATGTAAATGTGGGCAAAACTGGAGCAGAAGAGCTCTATAATAAAGGAGCTGGTCGGATCTCTGGGTGAGGTGGCTCGCTGGAGTCAGCCAAATTTTTAGAACTGTCAGCATTACTTTATTTAAAATAAATAAATCGATTATTGACGTTTACTAATCGACTCTGTAATTGTCCATGTCCGTCTAAAAATGGATTATTTCCCCCGCCTCTAGTTGCTGCTGTCACTCTCGTCGACTGGAGCCAAGTCAACAACACGATCGAGTTTGCAGTGACTACTTTGTAAATGTCTGAATCAACTAACTGTAAAAGCCTCTATATGATTTATTTACTTTTTGTATTCTGCTATATGCTTTCATATGAACAGTTGTCATTGGTAAACCATGGGTTCTGGGGACGGCGTGACTTGGGTGGTAGAACAGCCATGCCAGCAACTTGAGGATTCCAGGTTTGATCCAAGCTTCTGCCATTCTCGTCACGTCCGTGGTGTCCTTGGGAAATACACTTCACCCTTGATCCTGATGGGTCGTGGTTAGGGCCTTGCATGGCAGCGCCCGCCATCAGTGTGAATGTGTGTGTGAATGTGGAAATAGTGTCAAATCGCTTTGAGTACCTTGAATGTAGAAAAGCGCTACGGAAATATAATCAATTTTACCTTTTTTTTTGTTTTTTATCATTTGTGCATCACTACTTAGTTTATTTAAAGGGGCTGTTTGCAACATTTACACAGATGCCTAGAGGGCGCTAACTTTCCAATGTATTTTACAGAGTACCGGTATATCCCGCCCTCTTACGGCCACTAGTATGTAATGATATATGTATGTAACACATGCACGTGGACTGTTTTTGTATGTGTGCACGCACCCTGCGCGTGCGTGTAGACTAGACCGGGTGAGTTACTGCTGTAAACACCAGGTACAGTGTCAGGTTCAAACACTGATGACATCTATTAAACAAGACAAGAAGCAAGGAAGTAGACAGAGACAGAATTCAATTTGGCTCAATTGAGGAGAGCGCGTCCGAGCTGTACTCTTGTAAAGTCTCCATCACGCTCTGGCGAAAGATTGTACGCTCCCTCTTTTATTTGGACTTTCCCTGATTACATGGCAACAGCTGTTTCTAAGGTACGGGGGTTGTAAACAGCCATCGCCTTTGGTTACAGAACAGTTAAAAGAAAAGGTCGTAAACAGTTCACAGAAAAAGTCGTAAAACAGTTCACAGAAAAGGTCACCTTGAAGGGAGTCAGGCCCTGCTTCCTCTCCGCTTTGTAGTTCTTGGGTCACAACAATATCTTTCTGTTGATTACAATACATGAAAGAAACAGAACACCTTCATGTTGCTTCCCATCCTACACAGTGGAGTTTTACAAGCCTTCTTCTTGGTAGGATTAAAGACAGCTTTTGTCTGATCGCCGGGAACTCATTGAAACACAAAGTTTTGTGATAACTTAGATACATTTATTCTGACATACAGTATTTTATCTAGTCCGGGGAAAAAAATGTATTGCATAAACTTAAGTGATTGTGAAAAATATTGACAATTGTAAGAGAAAAGTGTTCTGGTAAACTACTGATGGAAACATAAGCTAGCCGATGGTGTTTTGTTATATTTTTTACTTTGAAAAATGTAACTGTGAACTAGTTGAAAACAGCCTCTTTAACTAGTTAATATACTCTTATAGGCTTCATATTCCATAGCAATGACATACTGCATCTTGATATTGCTGAATATTGTTTAAAACCAAACATTACTGGACAACAGGAAAGAAGCTTAATCTAACTAAACATTGAGACAAGCCATTCATTTTAGTCAGTAACAACTGCAGACGCCAAATGATACATGACCGCAAAATATTTGGCTTGCAACAGAATATTTACTGTAAAAACTAAACTTACATATTACCTATGCTATAACAAAGCAAATTGCCTGACAGCATAGAATCTATACGCTGATAAACCATAATCACACAGTAGTGACGATGTCAATTGGAATCATTGTATTCCTTACATCTGCGCATGTGTATGACTCGTAGGAATGCGAAATGTAATTGCGCAATTAAAGACTTTTTTGCGTTAGTACAAACGTTACACTAAATAACACTAAATATATGTGTTTTGTCATAGTAAATATGTCTCACACTACATACAATTAATCTATCGTACAATTAATTAGGTTACCTCCAAAGACATGCACCTGGGGATAGGTTGATTGGCAACACTAAATTGGCCCTAGTGTGTGAATGTGAGTGTGAATGTTGTCTGTCTATCTGTGTTGGCCCTGCGATGAGGTGGCGACTTGTCCAGGGTGAACCCCGCCTTCCGCCCGAATGCAGCTGAGATAGGCTCCAACACCCCCCCGTCATCCCGAAAAGGACAAGCGGTAGCAAATGGATGGATGCATATGAAGTTGTCAAAGTGCCACCAGGCATGCTGTAGCGCATTTGGTTTCCTCGCTAAAAACAAAAAACATAACCTAATCAAACATTTTGATCGTTTGTACTGCGAAACATGTATAGTCAATGACAAAATACGAAAATATAACATAATTTAGGGTAACGATTGTACTAAATTGAAATATTTCCTTATTGTGCAATTATGTTTCTGCATTTCATGGATTCATATTGATGCACAGATGCAGGGGAGCATGATTTTCAATGGCGAGCATATCTCGCCAGAACAACGGCACTTGTTGGCCTAAATGAAAGGTTAGTTAGCAACAGACAAATAACAACTTTGCCTTTAACGACTTGATGCTTATTTTGTGGACCCATCCACATGTCAAAAAAAATGATGTGCCTCCATACTTTTATTTTTTGCGAGTGTAGAATCAAGTGGTTGACCACAAAAAGTCCTCTTTGGTGATGTTGAATCTTTTAAATCTTAAGAGTTTATATAAATCCATTCAGCTATTTTTTAATGTCTGGCTAGTATATTTGCCCCAAAACCTTTGAAATACGCTGACTTCTGTGCTGCAGAAATTAAATAAACTAGCCATATTGAATGTTTGCTTTCCACCTGCGCATGTGAAGTAAGGTGGACAGCGTCGAGGTCAATTGGTTGCAACCCCGCAATTGTGACCACCGCCAGGGTACACAGGTCTGTCTACATTTTAGACCTGAAGAAGCCTTTAGGATGAAAGATGAAATGTCTTCAACAAACAATAAGAATCCAGTTGCCTCAATTGAACTTTTTCTAATTCCAATGACCTGGATGACAGATAATCTACATCAGGGGTGTCCAAAGTGCTGCTCGGGGACCATTTGTGGTCCCCAGGTTGAGTTTTGTTGGCTCGTAGCATATTGTCGAAAAAACAGTGAAAATGTAAAAAAACAAAGCGCAAAAAAATCGGAATGTAATGAGAAAAAGCTGAAATTTTCAAAGTAATAACAGTAATTCTTAGTCATCTATAATGCAAAGTAGACACAAAGTTGTCTTTAAATATACATGTCATCTGCATTTTAGCATTTAAAAAAAAAAAAAAATTCAAAATGGCCTGCATACTTTTGACTTTTCAGTGTGCAGCCTTTGATGGAAAACCTTTAGACACCCCTGATCCAAAGTATTAGAAGCTCTCGAAATAAAAATAAAATAAGATAAAACATATAAACAAAGTTTAGTTAGTTAATTTAAAAATAAAAATAATACTAACATATGAATTAATTGATTAGAAAAATTACAACAATTATAAACACTTAGATGTGTAACTAAACATTAATATTTTCATACAGTCAGAATTTTTTACACTAGCTTATGCAGTTACATAATTTTAATATTATTACTACTAATAGTATTATATTCTAACAGTGGAAAAACAACAACAGTACAAATTTTAGAAAAAAAGCAAAAAAAAGTCAATGTAATGAGAAAAAACTTAAATTTTCCAACTAATAATTATTAATAATATACTTGGTCACCTATACCACAGATCTGACACTAAGTTTTGTCTTTATATACAGCAAAATGGCCCCCTCATACTTCTGTTTACGGCCTTTGATGGAAAATGTTTGGACACCCCGATCTACACAAACATTACTTTTACAATGATTGAACATTCTAACTACTATTCCAGCTGATCTGTTTAAACAAAAAACATTTGACTGCATTTTGAGCTCTAAATGTTTTCGTCTTTCTCTTCTCATCTTTGCCCTGCAGGGGGAGCTAGTGACCGCATCCAAGGCCATTATTGAAAAGGAGTACCAACCCAAGGTGATCGTCAGCAAGCAGGGGCCCAACCCTTTCAACAAGTTCACCGACCAGGAGCTGGATGAGTATCGCAGGGAAGTGGAGCTGAAACAGAAAGGGACTGAAGGTAAAATGGGTGTGTTGTATTTAAATGGTTCTGGATAGACGATGATATTTCTCCACGCGCACATGCACCGGCAACATAATTCACAGTGCAGGAGCAATGCGACTCTGCCACGCTCTGTTCTGAAATGGAAAAGTTACCGAAGGTTCAAGCCCCCGATCCCACTCCTCAGCCCTCTGCAACCGACGGCGGCCCCGAGCAGGGCCCCTCGACCCTGGGCGCTGCAGATGAGGTCTTCCCCGACTCCCCTCATAAGGAGTTCCACTGCGCCGTGCTGCGAGCTCTCAGCAAGGAGCCACTAGAAGCAGATCAGGCTCCAGGTACATGAAGCGGAGACACTTTTTCGGTGTCGGCCTCCCGTTTCTTCAACAACCACTCCGCAACTCCCCTCCCCTCTGCTCATCCCCGGCCTACCTCAGTGGGACGCTTGGAGCCCCCCTCCCCACAACCTGCTGTGCCCTCTACTCTCTGGAGGTTTTGGGTCTGCTGCTGCTGTTTTTGTTGTGTCACCACGAGCAACACATTAATCTACCTCCGCTTTAATTTGCTCCCTCCATCCCCTTATCCCCTCGCTCTGATGTCTGGTGCAAAGACATCCGAGAACTTCCTGCAGTGTGATTGGGCGAGGAGCTGAGGATGCTGAGCGTTAAACAAACACGGATGCTTGTCCCTTGCATCCAAAAGTGTGTTTTGCTGTGGAGTGCTGTGCTAACCTAATGATTGAAGCTCCATCATCCAATCAGAATAGCCCGAATTGGGACTTTTAATGGTGGTGTGTTTTCCTGCTAACCTGTCCTGGGTCAATCACCTCTTGCTGCTCCTTTTAAATTACTTAACTGGTTTGACTCTTTTGTGGATTTTTAAGCATTCTCTCTTTTAAATTATTCTGTTTTTGTCTTGGATTAAACCATTCATTATTATATAATCTTGTATTTGTTCATTTTAGATCAAGAGCAACTAGCAGAACCCGAGGAGGAGGAGGCCAAAGACCCAAAGGCCACCTGTACACCCCCCAGCACCCCAGTTAGAGCAGAGGAAGGTAGGTTTATCCGGCCTGGTTTAGCATGGGTTCCTACATGGGCCGTCTTCAGCAGTGTCCAGAAGGAATGGAGTCCTCCGATGCATCCGTGTGGCTGTTTTGATGTTTTAATCGCATTACTATTGTGCAGTGTTTGTGTAATAACAGGCCAAGAGGGAGCAGCCCCATGCTGCACAACAGGGCTTTTTTACACGTCGAAAAGCTATTGAGGAAGCACCGCTAACACATGGGATCAGCTCTAAGTTGGTAGTAATCAGGGCGCCCTTGAGGAGATTGCCTGAAACCGAGTTGGCCATACTCTTTTTATACATGACTGAGCAAGTTGTTATTGTTCCTGTTAATTATTCATTTGTTGTAAATGTCATGAAATAAGAGGGTGGATGGTAAATTACACGTCATTACTGTACAGGGAGCTATATATCAACAAAAACTTACTGCTACCTGGTCAGAGCTAAAGCCTAAACAAAAAAATACCATCTACTCTACAGAAAATCTAATCGGAACTATGTTCAGGAAGTATATGGTGGCACTTCACACGTGTAATATACATATAGTTTAGTTTATTTTGTCTCTTAAGTTACTCAAACCTTCAGCATATGGAAAATAATACAACTATAACCGTATTGCACGAGACGTTAGTGTGCCTCATGATTGCTTAGTTCCGCACCAATATGCAAAGAATTTAGGTTTTGTTACACTTTTGTGATATCAACTTGGAAAACGTGAGGTACATCTGCGACACGACTCGCCTATGTTATTCATTAAAGTTGAGATTAAGTATTTTATTGTTTTTACATCTTAACATTAAAAATAGTTAACTTGTTTTTACAATGAATTTTTTTTGGTTTTATCCATTATTTCCTTTGGGCATAGTTGAGTTGTCCCCGAATGTTACACTGCATTTCTTTAAATTCAAGAGTTGTTATTTATTTGTAAGAATTATAGTTTACAGAAATATTAGCATTTTCTTCCTCTTGGTCTTTATTACTGTTGGATTACACCTACATCACAGCAGCATCTATAGTGTTACAATAGTTTCGAATTCTTAGGGCATTAAATCCATCACAACTGGACTGTTTGTCTTAGAAGATTGAATACAATACCAAGCGCTCCTTAGTATTTATCCTCTACAGGAGGGGGCATGCCCAGACAAAAACATTTTTTGGCTCTATTTTGGTGCAAAACAACAAATGCAAAGAGACCTACAGTTGTCGTTCTACACCACCATAGAGTGAAAACATTTATGTCAGGGCATGCCCCCTCCTATAAAGGATAAATACTTTGGATCCGGCACCAAACGCTCACACGAGATCTGTCGTGGAAGACGTTTTGCCTCTCATCCGAGCAGGCTTCATCAGTTCATGCTCAAAGATTTAGGTTAGACAGATCTAGTTTGAGCGCTTGGTGCGGGATCCAAAGTATTTATCTTCTACAGGAGGGGACATGCCTCGACAAAAATGTCTTTTAATTTATTGTGATGCAAAACGACAGTGGTTAAGATGCAAAGAGAGACCTCTGCCAGTACAATAACAGAGGTCTCTCTTCTCTGCACCCTAAAACTGTCGTTTTACACCACAATAGAATGAAACCATTTATGTCAGGGCATGCCCCCTCCTGTAGAGGATAAATACTTTGGATCCGGCACCAAGCGCTCAGACTACATCTGTCCTGGAAGACATTCTGCCTCTCATCCTAGCAGGCTTCATCAGTGAGTCATACCAAAGACTATAAAAAATGGGACCCATTACCTCCCTGCTTGGCACTCAGCATCAAGGGTTGGAATTGGGGGTTAAATCACCAAAAATTATTCCCGGGCGCGGCCACCGCTGCTGCTCACTGCTCCCCTCACCTCCCAGTGGGTGAGCAAGGGTGATGGGTCAAATGCAGAGAATAATTTCGCCACACCTAGTGTGTGTGTGATAATCATTGGTACTTTAACTTTTAACTTAACTTCATGCTCACAGATTTGTATGAGACAGATCTAGTCTGAGCGCATGGTGCGGAATCCAAAATATTCATCCTATACAGGAGGGGACATGCTGTGACGAAAATGGATTTTACTTTATTGTGGGGAAAATGACAGTGGTTAAGATGCAAAGAGAGCTCTCTGCCAGCACAATAACAGACGTCTCTCTTCTTTGCATCCGAACAGTTGTTGGTTTACACCATAATAGAATGAAACTATTCATGTCAGGGCATGCCCCTTCCTGTAGAGGATGAATACTTTGTATCCGGCACCAAGCGCTCAGACTAGATCTGTCCTCAAGCACGTTTCACCTCTCATCTGAGCAGGCTTTATAAGTTAATGCTCACAGATTTAGATAAGACAGATTTAGTTTAAGCGCTTGATGTGGGATCCAAAGTATTTATCTTCTACAGGAGGGGGAATGCCCTGACAAGAATGGCTTGGCTCTATTGTGGTGCAAAAGGACAGTGGTAAATATAAAAACAAATACCTCTGCCAGCACAATAACCAAGTTCTCTGTTCTTTGCACCCTTCAGCTGTCGTTTTACACCACAATAGAATGAAACCAATTATGTCAGGGCATGCCCCCTCCTGTAGAGGATAAATGCTTTGGATCCAACACCAAGTGGTCAAACAAGATCTGTCCTCAAACTTGTTTCACCTGTCATCCGAGCAGGTTTCATCAGTTCACAAATTTAGATAGGACAGATCTAGTCTGAGCGCTTAGTGCCAGATCCAAAGTATTTATCTTCTACAGGAGGGGGCATGCCCCGACAAGAATGGCTTGGCTCTATTGTGGTGCAAAAGCTGTCAAATGAAAACCTCTGTCCACTTCTGTAGAGGATAAATACTTTGAATCCAGCACCAAGCGCTCAGACTAGATCTGTCTGAGCATTAATTGCTGAAGCCTGCTGGGTACTTTTCAGACAATCTGTACAGTCATGTTGCCATCGATGCAATGCCTTGACAATACAATGACCTGGATGAATGAGAATATTCATAGGCACAATAGTTCATAATATAAAGATTATGATTATTTAATTGGGACTTCTGCTAACAATAGTTAGCCTAGTGCAGCTCTCATGTCAGGTGTAATCTAAGAAATGTAATGTTGTTCTATAACATGTCTCTCCTTTACCCCCTTCGCCTCCATCGTCCATCTCGTTGGGGTCCACTAAGAATGGCCAACCGCCATTCTTTTTTTGCCCAATTCAGTTTTCTTTTTGTTGTTTTTTTCATTTTAACACAGTGCCTGTGGTTTGATCTGCATAGACATTTGTTTCTATTTGTGCTTTTTTTTTCCTTCTTTGTGGCTGCGATTACAATCAAAGGAGAAGGAAATGCAAAAGAGTACCTGTTACCATAGTAAGTACGTACAGTTCCACCCTCCCAATGACCACACCCACGCCACCTCCATGCTTGTCTTCTAGCATCCCTTCCCTCTGCATGGCTGTAGTGCTAACGCTGTCTGGACTAACTTCATAGGCCCCGGTTTTGAGATGCCTTCGCCCGGTTTTAAGTCGTCCTCTGACTCCTACTGGATGTGGATGGGTGTTATTTCAGAGCTCCTCCCACTTTCTATTAGATTCACTTTCACACTGCCTGGAAAAAAGGCGTCACTTTTTCAGAAAATTCCTGGCTTGTGAGGTAGTATCAGCGCCGTAACAAAGCCCTTTGATTTATATTTAAAAAATAAATAATCTTTCTCTTTCTTTTTCACTGTCTCTATGCATCACTCCTTTACAGGCCTATAAATATATCTATCTATATTTACCTACTCTAAATCAATCTATCTGTCAATCATCTCTACCTCTCTTATTTATTTATTTTTATTTTTACAGAAGGACATAGTTTTGTATTTCATTATTGTTCCTTTTGTTAATATCAGAGTCCGTTCTGCAAAAAGGTCATCCTTAGAAGCACACACCTTATGGACAGGGACCCACAGTTAAAATATACATCATCATACAAAATGCAATACATTTCAAAATCTACCCACCAAATACCCATTTACAATTTCATTTATAGATAAAAAAGGAATCTTTAAATCCACCAAATCAGTCTCAATATCCTATTATTCAAATTTGATTAAAAGGTTGCATCTTGAAGATCTGCGATAATCTCATCATACATACTGAGGTCAAGACCAGTATGTATGTATGTCTCTATATCTGTAACTATCTATATTTTTTTTAATATTTTTTTTTATCTATACTCTATTGCTATCAATACCTCTATCTATTTCTCTATATACTGTAACTATCTCTATACATCTATATCGAACTCTATACCGCTCTAAATAGCTATCTGTATACCTCTACTTCTTATCTCATCTATCCCTATCTATTTCTCTATCTTGTTATATAAATTGAATGATAACATTATTATACAAATACCCTGCATCTAATTATTTGAGAGCAGCATTTGCGGTAAAGTTCTGCTTGAAAAACCCAAAACAAATACAGTAAATAGTAAACAAAAGGGTGTCATTTTAATTTGTTTGCACGTCAACAATATTACAGCATGAAAATGCAAACATTTCCAAATGTGACCCAAAAATGGACATTTTCCAAAAAGTTCCCTGTAAATAAACGATGAAAACGGCCATATGTGGGTATAATGTTCAGTGTAGGCCTGTGTGAGTAACTATAGTAACCACAAGTTAGAATTTAGAATTAGTTTACATTTACTACAATGTTAATGTGCTGAATACTCATGTTACCTGCAATCCTGTACACATCAACTGATCTGATACCTGGTTCAATAAATGAATAAAAAGTGACGGATGCCTCTGAAGTAAACCTCACCACTCAATTTTTGGTCAACCTACTAATGATCCACTGTGGAAATAACCTCATGTTATGTCACAAAACGGTGGGTAACGTCCTGGAAATGTGTTGTTCTTTTGTTCTTTATTCCAGACGACGCCTTTACCAGGTACACCAGTGCCTCATTTGAGTGTGCGGGGCTTTGCATTTTGAAAAGCTGCTCCGAAGCCATGTTTTATCAATATAAGAAGTGTGTGTGCGTGTGTGTGTCGGACAGTAATGGTTGAATTATCAAAGGCGCAGTGCAGTGTTTTTATAGCATGCTAGTAGTGTTAGAGCAACATTAAAACTGGTGTTTTTGTTCTTCACGCGGCAAACGCTTCTTAACATTGTGCATTAGCAGTATGTTGACTATAAGAACGGTGGCTAATTTAACAAGAACATGTTGCTCTCTCTGCTGGTGACCATTTTTTGGGCTGCTTTTGATGATGCAGTTAATTTGGGTGTATATTATCCTCCTGTGACCCTTAATTGCGAAGTATTCTAACAAATTGAAACACTTTTAATTGTAGCCATAAAATTGCTTTTATTTTGGTGTAACATACAGATATTTGTATGACGACCATGGGATGTCAATACAATATCTACCAGTTCCAATTAGCGCAACTGAAATTATAAGTGCTCAGGTCTCAGGAGGTTAAGACGCGCACACACAGTTGTGTTGTTGCTCCCGCGCTGGTGTGTGTGTGTGGGTTTTGCTTTTCTAAAAACCTAAAAGCCTTTTTCAGTTTTTTCTGTTATAGACTATATATTTTTTTGTCTATATGCAGGGTGCAAATGATCAAAGGAATGGCACTCGTTAAGATTTTGCTGTTTAAATGAAGGTAAAGCTAAGTCAGAGTGTTGCATGTTATACCGTATTGACCCGAATGTAAGCTCGTATTTTTTTACTCATAAGAAAGGTTGTCTTATTTACCGTATTTTTCGGAGTTTTAGTCGCACCGGAGTATAAGTCACACCTGCCGAAAATGCATAATAACCCTAACCCTAACCCTAGAAGGAAAAAAACATATATAAGTCGCACTGGAGTATAAGTCGCATTTTTTTGGGAAATTTATTTGATAAAACCCAACACCAAGAATAGGCATTTGAAAGGCAATTTAAAATAAATAAAGAATAGTGAACAACAGGCTGAATAAGTGTACGTTATATGACGCATAAATAACCAACTGAGAACGTGCCTGGTATGTTAACGTAACATATGGTAAGAGTCATTCAACATATAGAACATGCTATACGTTTACCAAACAATCTGTCACTCCTAATCGCTAAATCCCATGAAATCTTATACGTCTAGTCTCTTACGTGAATGAGCTAAATAATATTATTTGATATTTTACGGTAATGCGTTAATAATTTCTCACATAAGTCGCTCCTGAGTATAAGTCGCACCCCCGGCCAAACTATGAAAAAAAACTGCGACTTATAGTCCGAAAAATACGGTAAGTCCCAGAAATCTACAAAGACTATAAAAATGGGACCCATTACCTCCCTGCTTGGCACTCAGCATCAAGGGTTGGAATTGGGGGTTAAATCACCAAAAATGATTCCCGGGCGCGGCACCGCTGCTGCCCACTGCTCCCCTCACCTCCCGGGAGGGACCAAGGGGTGGGTCAAATGCAGAGGTCAAATTTCACCACACCTAGTGTGTGTGTGACAATCATTGGCACTTTAACTTTAACTTAACTATACATTAAAAAAAAAAGGCTGCACCAACTTTTGAGTGAAAGCTTTTCTTCCAGTCACTCACCCACACGTATATATATATATTTTTTTAAATGTCTCAAAGGTTGATCAATGTAGAAAGGTCATCAAAAAACAGTTGGGTAGTTAAGCAATATGATTTTTATTTTTTCAATTGACACATACCAATTGTTCATTCACTGATATCGAGAACATGAGTGTATGTCTTCCGCTCATGGCTTAATCTGGTCTTAGAAAAGAGGAGACTTCTTATATCCGGGTCAGTGCGGTATTACTGTACATTTTTGGAAAAGTGTGTGACCGTTTGGGCTCAGTGAGTTGATGAAATGTTGATTAGTCAATTCATCACATGGTAGAGCTATTTGTCGCTGACTCGTGAGAAGTTTTCTTTTTTCAAAGAAGAAAATTGAACAGTGATGAATTGCATTCTGGGCATTTGCATACTTGGATATTGGAATGTGTGAGGAAAAACCGGAGAACGTGGGATTCATCTGCGACTATGCATTTCTGGTTTTAATGGTTTTTAAGGGAGCTTTAGGCTTTGTGGCGGGTGCTTATGTAAAAGTTTGTATCCTAAGTTCAATGGTGGCTGATTTGAGCGCTAAGCCTTGTGTTCAATTCCCGTTATTGTGGTTCAGCAGCTTCTTTCGCTCTTTTGATCAAATCTCCCTCTCCTCCCCCGGCAGAGACCTTGCCAGAGCCCACCTTTAAGGATGAGAGCGACGCTGCCACCCTGAGACAAACCCTGCCAGATTTAACCCCTGATGACCCTTCCGACGCCCCGGCACTTCCCGTCGAAGACTCCGCCCCCGTCACGGTCCCCCACACCCCCACAGCTGCTGAGCCCGCCCCTGCTGCAGAAGCCGCCGCGGACGGCGAGGAACCCGCCGACGCCGCAGTCGACCAGGAGGGAGACGAGTCTCCCAGCAAATCGCCTTCCAAAAAGAAAAAGAAGTTCCGCACTCCTTCCTTCCTGAAGAAGAACAAAAAGAAGTCTGAGTCCTAAATAAGCTTCACATTTCTTTTTCGTCCTTTTTGGTTTTGTTGGATTAATCGCCGCACCGCTTATTTTAACATCGCTTGCTTTTTAACCCGTTTTTCTTTCATTAGCGCGTGCCAATTTTGTATACAGTGTAAAAATAATCCAGTTTTCCCTCATTAGCTGTGAGCGAGTGATGTCTCCTGTCTTGTCCACTCTGCTGGCCTTCAATGCATGTCTAGTAAGAGTTAGTTTCGAAGGACTATTCATTCAAGCGTCGTAACCATTAGAATGTATTGGGATTGTAAAACGAAGTGTCTTTTGAAAAGCAAAAAAAAAAAAAAAAAAAACATAACCGTGGCTGCAGAAAGGAACGACGCATACGCGCTTATGTAACTTTCAGTTTTAAATAAGAACGATAAACGGGTCGGCACAGGTTTTAGCGCATTATGCAATGCTTTAACGATAGAAGCTACAGTAAATGGAATGCGTTGATTCTGATGCACAGAGTGAGACATCCCAGGAAGCGTCCACAAGCATCCAATGGTTGCTTTACTATGAAGGAATGTGTACAAAGAATAGCTTCGTTTTTGTTTGTTTTTCACTTGTCGGAGTTCAACTTTTTTCAATTTTTATTTCTCTACTGAAAGAAACGGGGGAGAACATGCTTTATTTAGTGTGATGTATTTTATTTTGTCACATCGTAGACGAGCCATAACTGCTTGCTGTGAGAGAGCACTGTGAACCGCCACTGTTTTACTTTAACCACTTTCCACAAGTGTTTTATGTATTAGTTTTTAGCTTGTGTATAGAACTAAACACTTTCACTGTTACAACTCAGCCTGTTTTTATTTTAATCAAACTGGATCTCTTCTATAACTTTTTTATTACAGCACATACTTTTGCCATTATTGTAACATGTAGAGATGTGCTTTTAGGTTGCAGGGCATTAATACAAAGACCTAATATTATATGCTAATTCTTTGTTCTGCCTGAATCACTTCCAACTAAATGTCTCATGTTATCATCGACTGACGTACTACTTTCACGTTTTTTTTCTTCTTTTTTTTACAACCATAAATAAATATGCTATGTCCAAAATGTTTGTATTTGTATTTTCATTCATATGTCATTCTTTTTAAGTTTATATATGCAGCATTTAGCCACTATTGCCCCCACTTGTGGAACAGCCTGCCGGAGAGCCTCAGGGATGCAGAGACTGTTGATATTTTTAAAATGAAAGGTTAAAGGCATACCGTTTTAATCAGGCTTTTTACTAATCATTTTAAAGCCTTCTTAGGTCCTTCATTTCTATTCTACTAATTTCTATTTTACTTATTATTACTAATATTCAATTTTTTTATTTTTTTTATTTTTTAATATATTCTAAAAAAAAATGCATTGTTTTTTTATTGATATTCTTATTTTAAAGACAGTACACCTAAAAAATTAATGCATAGTTAATTCCAATAAATACATTGGGAAAAGTTTTAATATGTTTTTAATTACACTACATTTTCACTGCTATATTTTACCAATGATCGTCACACACACACTAGGTGTGGTGAAAGAAATTAACCTCTGCATTTGACCCATCCCCTTGTTCACCCCCTGGGAGGTGAGGGGAGCAATGAGCAGCAGCGGTGACCGCGCCCGGGAATAATTTTTGGTGATTTAACCCCCTATTCGAACCCTGGATGCTGAGTACCAAGCAGGGAGGTAATGGGTCCCATTTTTATAGTCTTTGGTATAACTCGGCCTGGGCTTGAACTCACGACCATTATATCCATCCATCCATTCTCTACCGCTTGTCCCTCTAACTCTATTATAAATCTTACTGATACATAACTTGTAGAGATGTCCGATAATGGTTTTTTTGCCGATATTCCGATATTGTCCAACTCTTAATTACTGATTCCGATATCAACCGATACCGATATATACAGTCGTGGAATTAACACATTATTATACCTAATTTTTTTGTGATGCATTAAACAATGTAACAAGGTTTTCCAAAATAAGAGAATAACTTCAACTCCAGTTATGGAAAAAAATGCCAACATGGCACTGCCATATTTATTATTGAAGTCACAAAGTGCATTATTTTTTTTAACATGCCTCAAAACAGCAGCTTGGAATTTGGGACATGCTCTCTGTAGATTCCTAATGAAGCCTTTAGCTTGACGCTCCTCTACTTTCTCCTGCTCCGCTTGCTGCGGCAACAACAAACAAACTCCAGACGCTCCTCTTCGTTTTGTATAGTTTACTTAATAATTCAAAAACGTAAAACAATAACGATGTGGGAACAACTGAATGGCAAAATAAAAGGAGTTTGTTACAGTAGGTGTTAGAAAAAGCAAGACTAAGAAAAAGTAAGAGTGAGGTCAAAAAACTGTGTGGCTCAATTCCCCCGCACCTGACTGCCATTACCCATAATGCCCTGTGTCCCAAAAAACCACCTACCACACAGATCCTTCCGCCATATATGCAATTTACACAGTTACGTCATCAAACTGTTTAGACAAATGTAATAATTATTCTAAGCATGCAAATATATACATTTTCGTATTATGCAAATAAATAGTCCCATTTTGGCTGAATAAACATAAAGCACCTTCCATAAAAATGTAAATTAACTTAAACAGCATTTAGGCTCCTACATTACCGGCCCCTAATTGTTATCAATGTCCTTGAAACAATTACTTAAACATGTTAACTCAAATTCAAGGTGCCTAAATAACCTTAATACTTCTCAAAGAAGCTTGTAGTCCTTTGCCCCATTCAACTTGAGGTCTTTGCTTCGTCTCCATACTTTAATGATCTTCTGCTTCTTGAAGAAGACATAGCTTTGTAATAGGGCGACGAAGCTCGTTAGTCTTAGTTTTCACTTGAACTTGACGAACAAGTCCGTCTCCACCAGGAAAAGTCTCTAGAATTCTTCCAAGTGGCCAGGAATTTCTGGGTGAAGTATCGTCCACGATCAGCACCACGTCTCCAACACAAAAGTTTCTTCTAGGTGAAGACCATCGCTGACGTTCTTGAAGTTGCGCTAGGTATTCCTTACACCAGCGTTTCCAGAAGATATCCGCAAGGTATTGTACTTGTCTCCATCTGCGACTGGCATATTGGTCGCACGGATGAAACACTCCTGGAGGTAGCTCAGGTTTGACCTTCAGCAATAACAGATGGTTGGGTGTGAGAGCCTCCAAGTCGTTGAGGTCTGAGGATGTCTTTGGGATGGGTCTGCCGTTTATGACTGCTTCGGCTTCACAAAACAAGGTATAAAGACCCTCTTCATCCAAAACTTGTTCCTTTACGGTAACACTCAGTATTTTTCTCACTGAACGGATTAGCCGCTCCCAGCTTCCTCCATGGTGAGATCCTGCTGGTGGATTGAAATGCCACTGGATACCTCTTTGTAGCAAGTGTTCGTAAATCTTCTTGGTGTTCCATTCTTTGATTGATTTCCTCATTTCGCTGTCAGCTGACCGAAAGTTGGTTCCGTTGTCGGAATACATCTCTTTGACTTGTCCTCTTCTGGCGAGAAATCTTCTGATTGCATTAAGACATGCATCGGTGTCGAGTGAGGATGCGACTTCCAGATGTACGGCTCTTAAAGCAAGACACGTGAAGATGACGCTATACCTCTTTACATGTCCTCTTCCCCTCTTCACTTGGAACGGACCAAAGTAGTCCACAGCGACTCTTGTGAAAGGTGGATAGTCAGGTAGGACCCTGCATGTTGGTAGATCTGCCATGAGTTGCTTTCCAGCGGCTCCGTGGAGTCTTTTACAGATGACACACCTGGACAAAAACCTTCTGATGGCTCCAATGGCTCCGGGTATCCAAAATTTCTGACGTAGATTGGCCATCATGTGATTCCTTCCGGCGTGAGCTGTTAGGTCATGAATATGTCTCAACACAAGCCTTGTGATGTGTGAATCCTTAGGCAATATGGCTTGCTGCTTGGAGTAGTTAGGCATTGCTATACGGCTCAACTTTCCACCAACTCTCATAACTCCATCTTGAAGAATTGGATTTAACTTGAAAAGTGCACTACTTTTCTTTACTCTTTGATTTTTCTCCAGCATCGCCCAATTTTCTTTGAAACTTTGTCTTTGACAGAACTTCACAATTTCTGTTTCTGCTCTAGTCATGTCATCACAAGTCAGACACTTTCCTTCGACATCTTTCTTGAATTCAAGCATCTTACTTCCTTCTCCTGATGTTCTTAGTTCGTTTCTTTTTTCATTCAGCTCTTTCAGCAGATCTTTGAATTTTAGAAACCAGGCAACAGCACGCTTCAATGCTGTCCAAGAGGAATAATGGTTCATCCACTGATCCACAAAATCTTTGGCTTCTTGTGTGTGAATGACGTATACATGAGTCACTCTTTTGACCTCTAGGTCGTCCATATCCAGCATTCCAGGATCTGGATTTTTAGGCCACTGGTCTTGTGAGCGGAGCAAGAAACTTGGTCCTGAAAGCCAGCTCTCATTTTTCAAAAATGCTTCCACGGTCTGTCCTCTTTAGACGTGATCAGCGGGATTCAGAGTGGTGTTAACATATCTCCACAGAGATGTCTGAGAGTGCTCCAGGATAGCCGCGACCCTGTTTGCAACAAACGTCTTGAATCGGGTACACTCACTGTTTAAGTACTTGAGCACCGCCGTGCTATCTGTCCAAAAGATAGACTCCTGGATCTCCAGTTCAAGCTCTTTTCTCAGAAGCTTATCCATCTTTATAGCAACTGTGGCTGCAGTCAATTCCATTTGAGGAATAGTCGGAGACTTTAGGGGCGCCACCCTCGTCTTTGCCATGATCAAGGTGGATTGAGCTTCACCTGTTGAAAAGTGCATCAGCAAGTAGCTTGTGGTTCCGTAGGCATCTTCACTTGCATCAGCAAAGTGATGAAGCTGCGCAAAGGCTGGCACACCAAACTGCTTTAACTTGATGCATCTGTCAACTCCAAAATGTTCAAGCTGTGACAGACTTGAGATCCACTTTTTCCATCTCTCAATCACTATGTCTGGCAGGTCTTGATCCCAACTATGTGCTATATAAATAAAGTGGATTGGATTGGATTGGATTATATTTCTGCCGACATAGATCTTGCAGAATTCTTTTAGCAGGCAATATTACTGGAGCTAGAAAGCCGAAAGGATCAAAAATTTAACTTACTATGGAAAGCAATCCTCTCCTAGTGTATGGTCTATCTTTGAGGTTGATCTTGAACTTGAATTGGTCTGATTCGGCACACCACTGGATGCCTAATGTTCTCTCCACTGGCAGGTAATCCTCATCCAAGTCCAGATCTTGAAAACCCTGTGCTTTTTCCTTTTCTGGGATCGAGTTAAGCAACTTCCTGTTGTTGCTTGACCATTTTGTCAGCCGAAATCCTCCTTTTGCCAACATTTTTCTCAACTCGGCACACAGGGTAATGGCTGTATCTTCATCAGCAACTGACTTAAGACAGTCATCCACATAAAAATTATTGTTGACAGACCTTGCTGTTTCCTGTCCAAACTCGTCCGCTAAGTCTGTTGCACATTTTTGAAGTGCACGTTGCTCTGAAATTGCCTTGTTATTTGGCATAGCCAAAGGCTTCTTCTTCACTAGAAGGCAAACATTGTAGTGGCCATCTTTAATTACTGCAGTTTGAGACACCATACTGATAAACTGATGGTCGTCCTTGGACATCTCAATGTTTTCTTTTTGTCCAGCATCAGGAAAGTCGTGCTTGAACTGCAGCTGCCAAAGCTCCTCAAGCTTCACCACTGAGATTCTGTTTGCAGTAATTCCTGTCAATTTGTCCACTGCAGTTCTGTCACTTCCACCTCCGAGTGGTCCATTTACTGTCCAACCTAGCATCGTTCTCACAGCGTATGGTCCATTATCCACACTTTTAACCACTTGCAGTGGCTCCATCGCTTTGGGAATATTTACTCCGATGAGTAATCCAATCTTGGCTTTAATATTAGGTATTCTCACCTCCTTTAGGTGTGGCCACCTATCAATATCCTCTTGTCGGGGAATATTGTCCTTAGAGACAGGAATGTCTTTCTGTGTATAAACTTCCTTTAGTTCCACAAACTCTTTTCCGTCCAAGCTGCTGATTTCCAAGCCAGTCACGATGCTTGTGTTCACGACTGTGTCGTTTCCCATTGTTCGCAACGAGATGCTTACATTGCGTCCACTCACATTCAGTTGGTTTAGCAGTGACTCTGTGGCAAAAGTAGCTGAACTACCTGGGTCCAGGAAGGCATACTTGATCACTGTCTTGGTTCCTTTTTGTGCCTTGATGTAAACGGGAAGGATCGAAAGAACACAATCTTCTCTACCGGCCCCAGTGAAACCACAGGTTTCAGTTGTTTGTACAAGGGCACTTGATATTGTTTGCTGTTCAAAATTGTCCTTTGTGGTTTCTTCTCTGGAGTCTTTATGACCAATGTGTAATAATGTGGGATGCTGTCTAGAGCATTCTTGACATTGAAGTTTTTGTTTGCAACTACTACTCATATGTCCATGCTTTAAACATGCAAAACATACACCTTTGCTTCTCAAGAAGTCAATCTTGTCTTTGTGTAGCTTGCTCTTGAATTCCTTGCAAACTGTAAGGCTGTGTTGCTCTCCGTTACAATAAACACAAGGTTTTCCAATAAAGTCCACCGAAACTGTGCGTGTTTTTGTTATGATGTGGTTATCATTTTCTGTCTTGGGGGGCACAACGACTGTTGTAAACACCTTTTTTGGTTTGAGGGTTTCTACATATTGTGGTTTTATTTTCTGTCTCACAGAATCTTTCGTGTTCATGGTGGTTTCTTTTATGTTTCCATAAAGCGGATTCAAAAGATACTTGACTTGCCGGTTTACAAAGTCCACAAAATCCTTAAACTTAACTCTTGTCTTTGTTCTTTCTTGCAAGTCGCATGCAAACTTCCTCCAAGGTTCCCTGAGTTTATATGGAAGTTTGTTTGTCAGTGCCTTTATATTAGCTGTGTTGTCCAAGTCCTCCATGTAGTTAATGTCTGTCATTGTGTTAGAGCAGCCTGTGAGGAATAATGCGAAGGACTGAAGGGCAACACCGTCTTCTGGCTTGATTGTTGGCCACTCCATGGCTTCTGTTATGTAGGCTTCTGCTATCTTAAAGTCATCACCAAAAAACTCCTTTAACATTTGTTTTGCTTTAGTGTAGCCTGTTGATGATTCCATATGGATGCAGCTCTTAACCAACTCATGTGGTTGTCCACTTGTATACTGTAGCAAAAATTGAAGACGATCCCGATTGTCATTAGTGCGGCTTTCAATTCCATGTTCTATGGCCCCCATAAAGGATTTGTATTCCAGGGGGTCACCCTTGAATGTTGGAATGGAAAGATCTGGAAGTAGAGATGCCTTGTGACTCTTCACGAGATACTCTGTGACGTTGGCTTGCTAAGAAATTGCTTGGCAAAGCCCATCAAGTGTTAATGCCTGTTCTTTAATTTCAGTCTTTGGTGCAAATGTAGTCATTTGAATAGCTGTGGGGGGAGCACTATGTTTAATGCTGTGTGTTGGTAAGGTGGGTGGTGGTACTTGTGTGTTAGGACTAGTAAGTCTTCTACCATCCTTCTCGTCAGCTGTATTGATACCGTCTTCTTCTTGTGTGTTTTCGTAGTTTTGTAAGACCTCCATTTTAGCGTCACATTCAGCAAGTGCAGTTTGCATTGCATGCATTTCCTTTCGAGCTTTTATTGCAGCTTCTTCCGGTTCTATGGCCAGCTTTTCTTGTAAAGCTGTCACCTTTGCTTTCAATGATGCACGCTCCATTTCTGCCTTTAATCTGACAGAAGAATATGAAGAACGTGAACTTCCGCTTCGTGATTCAGTTTTACTTTGACTTCTAGCGGTCCGCTTTGTTGATGTAGAGCGACTATATCTGCAGGTGACACTTGTCTATTGCATTCTTCCGCTTGCTCAACACGCTTTAAAACATCTTTCATCCACTCCTCACATTTCCAGAAAAAGTCCTCCATTTTATTTTTTGGATTAAACCAGTTGTTTTGATCTTCCACAAACTCCTCCTCAGACATGAATTTCTGTACATCAGAATTAAGATTCAAAAATTCTTGCTGCAATCCACTAAAGTCCACACGAAGCTGATTTTTTACAGCGTCCACATTAGCATCCTCCTCCATTAAGTGCTCAATCTGCGTCATCAAACAAGTCAATTGAGCCAGTGCGCTCCTGCGTGCCTGCATCTTTCTCGCCTTGTGCTCTTCTACAGCCTTCTCGGTCATTTTTACTGTCCTTTTTCCACTGTCTTGTGCATCCATAACAAGCCAATATTTCCACAACGAGTCAATAAAAAATGCCGATGTGCAGCAGCGTCGCACCCGGACGAGCTTCTCTCTCTCTCTCTCTTTCAAGCAGCGTGCACTCACGTACCTAATCGCGTCCTCTTACAGGCTTGTTCCTCTGTTCCTTTTCAGTCAGGTGGTTCCACGTTCCTCTTAATCCACAAAGAGCAAGTTTTTTGACTAAAATGTAGATTCCTAATGAAGCCTTTAGCTTGACGCTCCTCTACTTTCTCCTGCTCCGCTTGCTGCGGCAACAACAAACAAACTCCAGACGCTCCTCTTCGTTTTGTATAGTTTACTTAATAATTCAAAAACGTAAAACAATAACGATGTGGGAACAACTGAATGGCAAAATAAAAGGAGTTTGTTACAGTAGGTGTTAGAAAAAGCAAGACTAAGAAAAAGTAAGAGTGAGGTCAAAAAACTGTGTGGCTCAATTCCCCCGCACCTGACTGCCATTACCCATAATGCCCTGTGTCCAAAAACCAACCTACCACACAGATCCTTCCGCCATATATGCAATTTACACAGTTACGTCATCAAACTGTTTAGACAAATGTAATAATTATTCTAAGCATGCAAATATATACATTTTCGTATTATGCAAATAAATAGTCCCATTTTGGCTGAATAAACATAAAGCACCTTCCATAAAAATGTAAATTAACTTAAACAGCATTTAGGCTCCTACACTCTCCCTGAGATAATCCTGATACCCACTACAACTATGGGAAATACTATACTTTGACTTTCACAAAGTGCATTATTTTTTTATTTTTTTTAAACATGCCTCAAAACAACAGCTACAAAAACAATGGATGCACACAGCTTCAGTCCAGAGTATACTAGAGTAATAAAGTAAACAATAACATAGTCCTCATTTAGTGCAAGACTGCCTGGTATACTCTATAATAGGGAATTATAAACTGGGCTCACATCCATCTTCCGCTTGTATTTATTGTGTATCTCCTTATGATTCTTGAAGAGGTGGGAGATCTAATTGATCGCATTAAAGGAAGACGTCTTGGTCCCTCCTCGCATAACCATCTTTTTGCAGTCATTGCAAAGTGCCAGTTTTTTATCCGTCAGAGACACTTTAAAATAATCCCAAACCATAGACATGGTGTCATTAGTCAGTCACCGAGCTCGCTGGCTTGTTAGCCAGGCTACAGCACCGGCAACAACACACATCTCTAATAACTTGCCAATATTAATTCAAAAAAATTAATTGTACTAATCAATAACCAATTAATTAAGATTTATATTAAATAATTTATATATTAAAACTATATAAAACGTATTATATATGTATATATACTATATATATATATATATATATATATATATATATATATATATATATATATATATATGTATGTGTGGGGGAAAAAAATCACAAGACTATTTCATCTCTACAGGCCTGTTTCATGAGGGGGGTACCCTCAATCGTCAGGAGATTTTAATGGGAGCATTCGCATACCATGGTTTATATAGGGCACAGAGTGGGTGGGTACAGGCTGGCCTAGGGGCGTGGTGATTGGTTCATGTGTTACCTAGGAGGTGTTTCCGTCTATGGCGGCATGTTGTTACAATTTCGCTGCGCTTGTTGAGGGATGACAGGTCTGGACGGTAGATAATAAACAGTTTCTCTTTCAAGCATAGGTTGCATCTTTTATTACCACTATTGTAAGGTGTGCTGGATGCAAGAATTTGCCATGTTATTGAATATTCAACATTATTGTCTTTGAGGTCCCAAATGTGTTTGCTGAGTTCTGTGGTATTTCGCAGGTTTTTGTTCCTGAAAGAAGCCTTGTGGTTGTTCCATCTGGTTTTGAATTCACCCTCGGTTAATCCTACATATGTGTCGGATGTGTTAATATATATATATATATATATATATATATATATATATATATATATATATATATATATATATATATATATATATATATATATATGTAAGTTCATTTTTATCAGTAAGATGTATTTATTAATATTAAGTTATTTATCAGTAATGTCAAGTATGGAACTGCACATTATTTTATCAATGAGATAATGTGGCGTTCCATACTTGGACGACTCCTATGTGTAATTGTGTGTAAAGCCTCTAGGGGCGCTGTAAAAAAATTAACCACAGAGTAGCTCTTGAGTTGCTGTCGTTTGTTTTGACCTTTCACACCGTCGCCTGCATGCTGCTAGTAGAATCTGGTCAAAAAAAAAACGTGGCTATGTGCTAAAAAGTTATTTCATTCACTAAACTTTGCTTTGGCAGTGTTGACATTTAAATGTTGTCTTCGGGCTGTATTATATAGGCGTTGAGTCTTCGACACACTGAAAGGGTAAATTAGAAAATTGTGGTTTGTTTACGAATAGCTCAGGGAGAAGTAGCGAGCTAACGTAGACTCAAAATATGCTCGGAAGTTAAATATGTGTTGTTTACAATGTTGACAGTTTTTATACAGATGCTTAATAACATGATGGGGATTCGGACCACCCACATTAACTAACTGTGACTTTTCCAGATGGGGAAGCCGTCCAAAAAGAGGAGCATTGCGGACAAAGTCCGCAAAACCAAAACGTCCAACGAGATCAAGAATAATCCTTTTGAGGTGAAAATCAACAGGAAGAAATTCGATGTGCTTGGGAGAAAAAGCAAGCATGATGTGGGCCTCCCTGGGGTCTCCCGGTCCAAATCTATCAAGAAGGTGAGACTTAAACACCCAGCAAACTGTTTCATAAGCTTCAATCATGGCACGTCTTAACCTGCAATATTTGCCTACTGCAGTGTTTTCATAATGTTTTTCTTTGAGAGACTATACTTTATTTTATGATGATTAATCACAGTGCATCTTTACTGGGGTTTTCGAATAGCAAAATAATAGTTTTTTGGAAAAATAATGTGCATGAAGTCTCCCTGCTGTGTCCATTCAACACAATTGATTGATTTAAACTTTTTTTGTATTAGTAGATTGCACAGTACAGTACATATTCCGTACAATTGAGCACTAAATGAGAACACCCGAATAAGTTTTTCAACTTGTTTAAGTCGGGGTCCATGTTAATCAATTCATGGTACAAATATATACTATCAGTATAATACAGTCATCACACAAGTTAATCATCAGAGTATATACATTGAATTATTTACATTATTTACAATCCGGGGGGTGGGATGCTGAGGGGGTTGGGGCGGGGGGGTTAGGTTTAGTTGCTATCAGCACTTCAGTCATCAACAATAATATATTATCTGAGAAATGGACATTGTAACGGTGTAGGTCTGACTTCGTAGGATATGTACAGCGAGCAATGAACATAGTGAGCTCAGAAAGAATAAGAACATGTACATACATTTGATTATTTACAATCCGGGGAGGTGGGATGTGGTGGGGGAAGGGTGTTAGTCTAGGGTTGTAGTTGCCTGGAGGTGTTCTTTTAGTGCGGTTTTGAAGGAGGATAGAGATGCACTTTCTTTTACACCTGTTACATCCTCACACAATTTGTGTGAGGATGTGACTTTTCTTCTTTTGCTGGTTCTTTGTCCATTAGAGAAAAGAAACCCTCCTGAAAGAATACCAACTCAAGAACAAGTCCAACAAACTGATCGACAGACGCTTGGGAGAGTATGACTCCAAGATAGCTCCAGAAGACAAGATCCTCCAGAGGTTTGCCATGGAGAGACAGGTGAGTCAAGTCATCTTGTGCTTTTTACTTTAACATCTCTTGGTGTTTAAGAAAATGTGTCTGTCTTTCAGCGTGCCCATGAGCGGAAGGACGTGTACAACCTGAACGAGGAGGAGGAGCTGACCCATTTCGGACAATCACTGTCCGAAATAGAGAAGTTTACCGACATGGTGAACAGTGATGACGAGTCAGAGGAGAGAGGCATTTTATCAGGTGGGTACAAAAAGTCAATATATTTACCTCCATCAATTTTTCATCAATGCCTACAGTTTTTAATATGAAAAAAAAATATATATATATATATATATACAGTACAGGCCAAAAGTTTGGACACACCTCATTTCAATGCGTTTTCTATATTTTCATGACTATTTACATTGTAGATTGTCAAATGAAGGCATCAAAACTATGACACCTGTGAAGTGAAAACCTTTTCAGGCGACTACCTCTTGAAGCTCATCGAGAGAATGCCAAGAGTGTGCAAAGCAGTAATCAGAGCGTAGGGTGGCTATTTTGAAAAAACTTGAATATAAAACATGCTTTCAGTTATTTCGCCTTTTTTTAAGTACATAACTCCACATGTGTTCATTCATAGTTTTGATGCCTTCAGTGACAATCTACAATGTAAATAGTCATGAAAATAAAGAAAACACATTGAATGAGAAGGTGTGTCAAGACTTTCGGCCTGTACTGTATATATGTGTATGTATATGTATATGTGTGTTATGTATGTATTAATCAAGCAATGAATTTTGACCATATCTTAACTGCTGATGGTTATCTAAAAGGCGGCATGTGTTATTATACGGTCAGGGACTAGGTCAATGCATACATCAGTGCAAAGATGAGTGAGGAGACTCTGACTGCTGTGCTTGCTGGCAAATTTCACTTCAAAATACACACAGATGGGACTTTAGATAACATTGTGGCAGATCAATCAATCAATCAATGTTTATTTATATAGCCCTAAATCACAAAAGTCTCAAAGGGCTGCACAAGCCACAACGACATCCTCGGTACAGAGCCCACATTAGGGACGTCGATGTGAATGACTATGAGAAACCTTGGAGAGGACCGCATATGTGGGTAACCCCCCCCTCTCTAGGGGAGACCGAAAGCAATGGATGTCGAGTGACATAATATTGTGAAAGAACAATCCTTAGTGGATCTAACATAGCAGATAAAAACAGCAAACAAAAATCCATCCATCCATCCATTTTCTACCGCTTGTCCCTTTCGGGGTCGCGGGGGGTACTGGAGCCTATCTCAGCTGCATTCGGGCGGAAGGCGGGGTACACCCTGGACAAGTCGCCACCTCATCACAGGGCCAACACAGATAGACAGACAACATTCACACTCACATTCACACACTAGGGCCAATTTAGTGTTGCCAATCAACCTATCCCCAGGTGCATATCTTTGGAGGTGGGAGGAAGCCGGAGTAAATGAGCATGAAAAATCAATTCACTATAACGCTGAAGTAGTGAGAGCCCTGGTCGTGTTTCTTTTCCAAGAGATCGTGCCCGGCACATTAATGGCATATATTATATACCAGTGTTTCTTAACCATAGGGCCGGGGACCAGTGTTGGGCTGCAAACGCCCCCTAGAATGTAATATGTGTGTTTTTCAGCTGTGGTCCGTATAGGCAGCAGCGGTACTCAGTTGTAAAACACTTTTCCACCACTTGTGGCAGTAATGACAATATAAAACAGAAGTCTGGTGCTAATGCCATAGAGACAATTCTTAAGCGCAAAAAATATGACTAACGTGCCAAAGCTGTATTTTCATTTGCACTTTAATTTTATTGACAGTTTCTTTAAGAAACCTATTGATTAATAATTTAGTTTATTTTAGCACAATATAATTCATACTGTATGTAATGTAATGTTTATTTGGTTAGTGCATCTTTTTCAAATCAGCCTGACCTAAGGTTAAGGTTTATTTGTTAAATTAATAATGTAATCTTTGTGATTAACACATGCTTTTATATCATTTGACAAAAGTTAGTAAACTGTAAGTAGGTTAGATATACCGTATTTTTCGGAGTATAAGTCGCACCGGAGTATAAGTCGCACCTGCCGAAAATGCATAATAAAGAAGGAAAAAAACATATATAAGTCGCACTGGAGCCCGGCCAAACTATGAAAAAAACTGCGACTTATAGTCCGAAAAATACGGTAATTATTGAATGTGATAAAAATCAAGAGTAAGATTACTAATTAAGTGTTAATATTGAAGTGGTCCCCGGGCTTCTCTGTTGCGGAAAAGTTGGGTCCCAAGGTTAAGAACCCCTGCTATATACAATGACCCTGCAGCGCACTGCAGATGGAAATTAGCCTTTGGCTATAATCTGGCACATTAACATTTTATTTTATATGTCCGTTAATGTGCATTGTCCCATATACTATAACAAATAAGTTGTAATATACATCTATTAACAAGCTTATTGATGTGTTTTGTGGGACAGGCGAAAGTTGAGTCTGAGAAATTGCGGTAGTTTATAAATTAATTCATGTAGCAAATTGGTCACGGACCGTAGCAGTCCCCGTACCGGTGGTTGGGGATCACTGAAGTAAAACATTTAAACAATTGCCTGTATGGTATTCTGACAATAAAATTGCATTTTTGTCCAAATATTTAAAAGTTATTTTAATTATACAAGTGAGTAGTAATAACCCATAATTAATTATGATTAATCCGAATTAAAAAGTAAGATTATTCTTATTTAAAAAATGAACTATTTAATACCACACCTTTTTTGTGTGAGGGGAATGTATTCTGTCTTGGATGTTCCCAATAAATTCAGCTGGAAAAACATGAACAACTGAAAAATCCCTGTTTCAAATGAATAAAATATAATAAAAGCATAATGATAAATACAATCAATGAATATATAAATAAATAAAATAACTTTCAATAATTATATATAAATATATCCATCTATCCATCATTGTTTAACCGCCAGTCTGTTTAAATACATCTCAATGAATCTGATTCTCATACCTGCCAACTACTCCGGTTTTCCCGTAATTAGTACGGTTTTCATCAACCTATTCCGGGTTACGGTTGCAGTGATAAAAAGTACGTTTTTTCATTAATTAAAAATATATATTTAAAAAAAAGTTTTATTCACGAAATCGCGTAACAACAATGACAATCGACACTGCTTCCCGTAACTTCCTATCGAGCCATTCCGAATGCCATGCGCGAGGCTATTTATAGCACCGCTGCCAAGCACGAGGCACCAGTTGTATGGCGTCACATTAGTGCCAAAAATCCGAGCGCATAAAAACTGTTATCGCGCGCTGATTCTCCACTTCGTGCGCGCGCGCGACACCATTTTGCGCGCGCGTGGTGCCTTTTAGCGCGTGTGCGGTGCCTTTCTGCGCGCTCTCTGTGTACTCCTGGCATCTCTCCTCGCGCTGTCATGTTTCTTTTTGGCACTTTGGGGGCGGGTATGCTTAGACGGCCTCTTCTTTCTGATTGGTCAGGCGAAAAACGCTGAAAAATGCTCAGAGCCAATCAGAAGTATAGCAGGGTGGGTCATCGTCAATATGTATCAAGATTTACGGAGGAAGAAGTGGATAAAAAAATGTCGCGCGCTGATGAAGGTTATTTCATACCATATAAACACAATAAAGGGTAATACAAAATTTGACCCAAATAAATAATAAGACAACAAACACCATAATCACATCTTTCAGCCAGAACTGGTCCACCAGCAATAACATCCAACCATAACATTATTTTATATTTTCACTTCTTCTTGAACATTTGTTTTCTAATTTATGGAATTTCTTTTGATTCAGCCATAAAATTAATGAAATAATCTTTGAATTTTGTTTTTAAAATGTTAAAAATAGCTTTTAATAATGTATTCTGAAACAGTTTAAAATAATCAGAGAACTGACTAACACTGACCCTACACAACTATGTGGCACAATTAAGTCTTTTTTTTTTTTTAAAGCGAAAGAGGTAATTTCAACAGCATCCTATGTCATATCTACATGTAATAAGATTTGTAACAAGGCAAACCGTTTGTAAATTGGTCGAAAATCGAGCAAGTTATGGTAATTTAAGTAGTACATGTACCATTGACATCAATGTAATGATTGAGGCTAGATGTCTGAAGTAAGATGGCTACAACGTTGCTACACTGGAGAATGATTGGTCATATGAAAAATGCTCACAGCCAATCAGAAAGCATACCCGCCCCCAAAGTGCCAAAAAGAAACATGACAGCGCGAGGAGAGATGCCAGGAGTACACAGAGAGCGCGCAGAAAGGCGTCGCGCGCGCGCAGAGAGGCACCGCGCGCGCGCAAAATGGTGTCGCGCGCACGAAGTGGAGAATCAGCGCGCGATAACAGTTTTTATGCGCTCGGATTTTTGGCACTAATGTGACGCCATACAGTTGCCATTGTTTCCAAACGAGCGAACGATCATGGAATCAGCCGGAGAAAAATCGCAAACGAGTCTTAAACCGAAAAGAAAACTGCAGTCATTCCGTGAAGAATATTCAAAAGCTTATCCGGGAATAATTATCCGTTCCAAAAAGGGTGAAAACTACGCGAATTGCACCTTGTGCAGACAAGATTTTTCGATCGGACACGGAGGAATTAGCGATGTAAAAGACCACGTTGGGACAAAAAAACACAAGTCTAATGCCGTTGCTAGCGATACAAGTGGAAAACTTTCAACGTTTTTTGTCGCCCAAACAGTGATGGTTTTAGCAACATTTTAACCTGTCTGAATGCTAATAATCATTTTGCGTCGGGGGGCAAAGCCCCCACCAGGACTTTGTCCTGGACCTACCGGGGCCTGCGGCCCCTGGACCCTGGCTACTAGGTTTTTCTGATTTCAAAAGTTGTCAGGTATGGATTCTGCATTGAGTACTTTGTGGAAAAAGCTTGCTGTTCGACAGTTGGCACCCACTTTACCATATGTGATGCTGCCACCTGCAGGACTGGAGTGGAAGATTTTTAAGCTGAATGATAATCGCTACTGACTTTTATTGAAATTCTTACATAAAAATATATTGCTGACCATTTTAGCTGAGCTGACTGCCGCCCACTTCGGCGGGGGAGGAGGCCTCCTCAGGAAAAAGACCTACGGGGATGAAGGAGGTCCCAAAGCTAAGTCCAGACAGGAGCTGATTGAGGAGCTCATCCACAAATCCAAGCAGGAAAAGGTGCGTCAACTCCCTGTTGCTGCTAGAGGACCGGACAACAATCTGTGTGGTTTTCTTTAGAGGGAGCGACAAGTGCAGAAAGAGGAAGCACAGGAGCTGACTGAGAAGCTGGACGAAGATTGGAAGAGCATCCAGGCTCTGATGGTGCAGAAGAAGCCTAAAGCTCAGCAAGAGGAGAAGCAGGAAGAGGAGAAACCAAAGGTAACTGTTTTGTTTTATAACCTTCATTGAGCGTTATGGTTTACATTTCCTCCTCGTCCTGCAGCTGGAGGAGTACGACATGATGGTGAGGGAGCTCGGCTTCGAGATGAAGGCTCAGCCCTCTGAGAAGTTGAAGAACCCTGAGGAGCTTGCCAGGGAGGAGCGGGAAAAGCTGCAGAAACTTGAGGTACGTTCCCAAATTTCACACGGCCTCCTCACTACTTAATTGTAAAATCTGAATTTTTTTTTTGTTATGTTGGATTTATTGGTTTGTGCGCCAAAACGATTTAATATTTAACCACATTTTCCCCAATTTAGACAATTGAAACATAATTAATCCTTTACAGTGTCAAACTTAGGCCATCATAACCTTATTTTTTTAACCTTGGGACATTTTAAGTAACATTTTAACATTTTTAACTGTCATATACGTTTTAAACAAAGTTAAAGAAGTATAGATGGCTAATGATTCATGCATCTTTTTAAAACATTTTAACCATCACGCAAGTGTAAAAAGAAGTTAAAAAAGTTTAATAAACATCTAATGCTTCATGCATATATATATATATATTAGGGCTGCAACTAACGATTAATTTGATAATCGATTAATCTGTCGATTATTACTTCGATTAATCGATTAATAATCGGATAAAAGAGACAAACTACATTTCTATCCTTTCCAGTATTTTATTGAAAAAAACAGCATACTGGCGCCATGTTCTTTCAACTTGCCAAATAAAACAAGGAAAATGTTACAAAAATGCACACTTTTGACACCCCTGCTATAGATAATAAAAAATGTAATCTGATAAATGTATCGATAAAAAGCAGAGCCTGACGACGCATGCGCGTTTATCACAACTCTCTCGCTCTCTCTATCTCTCCCCCTCCCTCACGAATGCTGCTGCACGCACACAATTTGTTTTATTTTTAACCTTCTTAACCCTGAACGTACATTGAAAATACACGCAACCCTAACTTAAAATGCCGGACATTTGAGGCATTTAAGAAACACCGGGCAAGGATAGACTGACCATACGTCCTCTTTTCACTGGACATGTCCTCTTTTGCGGGGCTGTCGGGCGGTGTTTCTTAAATGCCTCAAATGTCCGGCATTTTGAGTATTGTTCACACAACGTGCAGTACGCTACTTAATATGTCTGTGTGGAAACTCGTTCGGTACACTTCCGCACCGAAACGAAACCCCCGTACCGAAACGGTTCGATACAAATACACGTACTGTTACACCCCTATTATTTTGATTATTGTTTCTCAGCTGTTTGTAAATGTTGCAGTTTATAAATAAAGGTAAAAAATGCGCATAGCATATATCCAACGAATCGATGACTAAATTAATCGCCAACTATTTTTATAATCGATTTTAATCGATTTAATCGATTAGTTGTTGCAGCCCTAATATATATACACATATGTGTATGTGTATATATATATATGTATATATATATATATATATATATATATATATATATATATATATATATATATATATATATATATATATATATATACCCTGTGTAGAGGTGGCGACTTGTCCAGGGTGTACACCGCCTTCCGCCCGATTGTAGCTGAGATAGGCTCCAGCGCCCCCCGCGACCCCGAAGGGAATAAGCGGTAGAAAATGGATATATATATATATATATATATATATATATATATATATATATATATATATATATATATATATATATATATATATATATATATATATATACCGTATATTACCAAATAGTAGCCCAGGCGTTTATTTCACAAAATCAATTTTGGAGACAGGCGTTTAAAAGAAGCAGGCGGTTATTTGCACAAGGCTTTTATTTATTTTTGCACCAGCCTGCACCAGGCCATTATTTGGTTACAATGGTTACTGTCCAGTATTTTTTTCGTACAAAAAACTTTAAATGTAAAAGCTATTGTAAACATACAAACAAAAAAATAAGAGATCAACATGAGGTAGGCTATCAAAAGACGAGATCAACAAGGCCTCTACATGGCAGTAGTGCAACAATTGTCAAATAGAATACCGGTACCAATACTAAAAATAAATACACTTTTTAAATAAAGCAGCCTACCGGGAAAAATAAAATTATGGTACCAAGTACTCAAGTATAAAACCCACCATCAAAACAGAACAATAATACTGTCACTTAAATAAAATAAAGGCTACAGTACTCCAAGTTTTAAATAAAGTAGCATATAGGAAAAATAAAATTATGGTACCAAGTAATCTATAAAACCATCAAAACAATAATTCGGCAGCAAACGCAACCCCAGTAGCATTTTAATCTAAATTATGCAAATAACAGCCCATGGGCGGCTATTTGGACATAGGCGGTTATTAGGAAGAGGCGGTTAATTCACAAAATGGGGTCAGACCCCGGGCGGCTATTAGGACATGGGCGGTTATTTGCCCAAGGGCGTTTATTTGGTAATATACGGTATGGTCATCATCACACGCATGCTATGTATTTTCCAGGCTGATCGACTGAAGAGGATGATGGGAGATGAAGGAGAAGCGGAAGGTACGCGGCATAAGGGCCACATGTCGGCTGACGACCTCAATGATGGTTTTGTCCTGGACAAACAAGTCAAAAACACCTTAGCCTATGAGGTGAGCAAATACATGGACAACATGAACACAACAGAGAGAACTAAATTGTAAATTATTGTTAAGGACGGCAAATGGAACATTGAAGAGGAGTCGGCAGAAGACAAAGAAGAAGGCGATGAAGAAGGAGAAAGTAGTGATGAGGAGGAGGACGATGATGATAATGAGGATGCAGACAGCAATGAAGAGGATGCAGACAGCAATGAAGAGGATGCAGACAGCAATGAAGAGGAGGATGGTCATTCAGACTTGGAGTCCGAGCGGGAAAGTGAAGATGAAGCGGATGAGGATGAAGAGCCCGGTGCCAAAGCAAAGAAGAGCCTGAGCGAAGAAGAGCGAAAGGCCCAGCAGGAGGCAGCCAAAGCAGAACTTCCATACACTTTTGCTGGTAACTTGTCCAATTAACGCTTCATTTTGTTCAGTTGTATTATTCTAGGTGTGTATTAGCCTGCTTCTGAATTTTAGTCATATTGATTTTCTTTTACTACAGTTGGCTTCTTTTAGCCTTTGTCTCAGCAGTGAAATAGCCAACTTTAACATTTAGTTAGCCATGCATTAGTGTTATTGTATTATTATTGTATTAGTGATATCTGTCTGTTATAAATTGTTGCTGTACCTTTTCATATTTTTCTTTTAAGTGGGGTTATCCTTATTTTAGTTTAGTTTATCCTACATGATGAGCTGTGCTTAGCAGTGCAGCTTTGTATTAGCCCGCTTTTGTAGCCACACATTAACTTAATTTGTTTCCACTATAATTTATTTTTTTAATTAAAAATATGTTAAGTCTTTATTAATTATTGTGACAACTGTGTCTTAGCGGTTTAATAGCTCACATGATACTTTATAGATCAGTTTAGCCTGTGTTAGCAGTGTTATGAGGCAGTAATAGCTATCTGTTTGTAAAGCATATTTCAGACTCTAATATTACTGTGTCAACATAACTGTTGATGAGGCACTCCATAATAATTTTCCATGTAGTAATAGACATAAGTTTAAAAGTAGAGTACCTAATTATACTATAATTATATTGTTGTTGTTTGTTTTGTGTGCCTTGCAGCTCCGGAAAGCTATGGTGATTTTAAAAAGCTGCTTCGTGGCCACACCCCTGACAACCAGCGCCTCATAGTGGCCAGGACTCAGAAGAGCAACCACCCAAGTTTGGCTGTAGGAAATAAACCGAAGCTACAGGTACAAAGTGGATTTATACTCCACGATATTGTTTGTTAGGGCTGGAATTTTGATTTTGATTATGGTTACCGTATTTTCCGCACTATAAGGCGCACCGGATTATAAGGCGCACCTTCAATGAATGGCCTATTTTAAAACTTTGTTCATATATAAGGCGCACCGGATTATAAGGCGCACTGTCAGCTTTTGAGAAAATTGGAGGTTTTTAGGTGCGCCTTATAGTGCGGAAAATACGGTACTCATGATCATGAAAATATAATCATTGAAAAAAAACGATTAATAGGCCGCGCAACGTGCTTGTGACAGTGAAACAGATGAGGAGCGAAAGAATGAAAACTGCACATATATTAGGAGTTTGGCATCTCACCATGGAAGAACTTCGAACATGTTACGAGGGAGGCGCTGGGAATTGAGTCCGAGTGCACCGTGTTACGTGCCTCTAATGTCGAGGAAGCCGATCGGAGGTGTGACCACAAGGTGGCCGGTGCCTGCTGTGGCGGTAGTTCCAGAACCCCACCAGCGGTGAGGGATGCCACTAAGCCAAAGAAGGAGTCGTATCGGGTCCTTTTGGCTCATGGCACTCTGTAGGCAGCAGACAGGTACCAACAGGCCAAGCGGTGTGCGGCTTTGGCGGTTACAGAGGCAAAAACCCGGACATGGGAGGAGTTCAGAGAAGCCATGGAGAATGACTCCCAGACGGCTTCGAAGCGATTCTGGACCACCATCCGCCGCCTCAGGAGGGGGAAGCAATCCACTGTCAACACCATGTATAGTGGGGACGGTGTACTGCTGACGTCGACTGGGGATGTTGTGGATCAGTGGAAAGAATACTTCGAAAACCTCCTCAATCCCACCTACAATCTTCCAATGAGGAAGCAGTGCCTGGGGACTGGACTCCTATTTCTGGGGCTAAGGTTGCCGAGGTAGTTAAGTAGCTCCTGCGTGGCAAGGCCCCGAGGGTGGATGAGATCCACCCGGAGTTCCTTTAGGCTTTGGATGCTGTGGAGTTGTCGTTGTTGACAAGACTCTGCAGCATTGCGTGGACATCGGGGGTGGTGCCTCTATTTAAAAAGGGGAACCGCAGGGTGTGTTCCATCTATCGTGAGATCACACTCCCCAGCCTTCCCGGTAAGGTCTATTCAGGTGTACTGGAGAGGGGGCTCTGCTGGATAATCCGCTGTTAAATGCAGAATATCAGGGAAATTGACATAAATGTGAGTGAAATGTTGTCATTGTGAGGGGAATGAACATTTGTTTGGGAAAATAATGTGTCATTCATCACACACACTCAACCGCCCCGTCTTGGACTAAACAATGTGGAGACGGTCACTTGAAACAGCAACTAAACTAGCAAGAAATATCAATACCCCACAACACATATCATCTGCTTGTGTTATTGTAAAAGACATCATCGATGTAAGATCAATGTACAAACAGCAGTCGCAACTTGAGACTTGCTCTTTTTTTTAATTTTTTTTTACAACCTCAAATTGTCTTTATTTACACACTTTCTTCCTTCACAATAGCGCAATGCTCCACATTCGGTCTGACTGCACTAACAAAATTAAAGTTTTAAATAAGTACCGGTACCTTACACCAGCATAATGTACTTAAAGCACTTATGGATACATTCACACAGTTATTTATGCTTTGACCTAAAATACTGGTCAACTTTGTCCAAAGATGTATTGCACCAAAAATTTTGAGGATTTTGCATTGAATTAACCGACATATTATTACATTTTATTTGACATAAAAACACACACTCTATGGTGCTAAAATAAGTGTAAAAGGTAAAAAATGGAATAAAAAACAAAAATGTTTGCTATTGGGAATTACATTTATTGTTACTACTTTTAATATTATTTTACTCGTTACTAATTTATATCCTTTTTTTAAAGCTATATTTAAAGTTAATTTTTGGTGGTACAATAAATACTCATGTTTTCAAGTAAATGAATAAGCGTGTTATTAATCGTAATTTCAATATCAATCCAAGTAATCATGATTATTATTTTTGCCGTAATTCTTCCAGCCCTCTTGTGTGTATTGCATGACATGTATTATTAACTAACAGGACATATCTCCCAGAAACTAGTTGACTTCCTGTTGGAGTACTTTGGAGAACTGGCCTGCAGGAGTCCTCCTGAACTCACCACCATTGACAAGCTAATACCGTAAGATCCTTGTTGGCCAAGCAATAATTGTAATACTTAGTTCTCTAAATTGAATCTGTGAATATGCTTTTCTTCCATGCAGAGAGTTATACACCCTGTGTCAGATGTTTCCAGAAGAGGCCTGTAAGAGCATGCAGACCATCATTAGTGATGCTGCTCAGAGCATGGAGGAGGATGTGGAGGTCAAAAGGCATGCAGCTTTCCCAACATTAGACATGGTATTGACTATTTGCTGCGTAAACCATACATGATTCATTCTAGTCGTATCGTGCGTTCACGTTTTCATTCAGTTAGTCTTGGTTGGCCCTACGATGAGGTGGCGACTTGTCCAGGGTGTACCCTGCCTTCCGCCCGAGTGTAGCTGGGATAGGCTCCAGCACCTCCCGCGACCCCCGCAGGGAGAAGCGGTAGAAAATGGATGGGTAGTTGCAACCTACTGTATTGCTATCATTGTGTTGGCTTGTGTCATTGGGGATTTAGCATCAGCTAACAATGACTTGGCATCTTTTCTCAGTGTGATTATCTCTCCATTAGCAATGTTATGTATTACTTTTACTTTATTCAGTATGCTTTCTTCCCCATGTTGGTCATTTTTACCTTTGTGAGCATTCAGTGGGTGGCTTGAGCTGTTAGCTAGCATCAAATAGCCACATATCATTAGCCTATATTACCCGCGTTGTGTCTTTAGCGATTCAGCATCAAGTTAACATCCAGTCTCAGTGTTTGCCGTTAAATTGTTTGTATCCTGTTTTAGCCATTCTTTAGCAATGTTTTATCCACCTGTTAGTTTGTTGTCAACATGTTTGTCTTCCAGTTGGCTAAGCCTGTGTTAGCTCTACCGTAATTTAGCATTCAGTCGATATTAGTATCATTTATTTGACATGGCTACTGCCTATGCTTTGTTTGTCTTCACATATCTTCATTAGTGTGATTACAATTGAATCAAATGCATAATGATTAGAAATGTCCGATAATGGCTTTTTTGCCGATATCCGATATTCCGATATTGTCCAACTCTTAATTACCGATTCCGATATCAACCGATATATACAGTCGTGGAATTAACACATTATTATGCCTAATTTTGTTGTGATGCCCCGCTGGATGCATTAAACAATGTAACAAGGTTTTCCAAAATAAATCAACTCAAGATATGGAAAAAAATGCCAACATGGCACTGCCATATTTATTATTGAAGTCACAAAGTGCATTATTTTTTTTAACATGCCTCAAAACAGCAGCTTGGAATTTGGGACATGCTCTCCCTGAGAGAGCATGAGGAGATTGAGGTGGGGGGGTTTAGGGGGGAGGGGTAGCGGGGGGTGTATATTGTAGCGTCCCGGAAGAGTTAGTGCTGCAAGGGGTTCTGGGTATTTGTTCTGTTGTGTTTATGTTGTGTTACGGTGCGGATATTCTCCCGAAATGTGTTTGTCATTCTTGTTTGGTGTGGGTTCACAGTGTGGCGCATATTTGTAACAGTGTTAAAGTTGTTTATACGGCCACCCTCAGTGTGACCTGTATGGCTGTTGACCAAGTATGCTTGGGCATTCACTTGTGTGTGTGAAAAGCCGTAGATATTATGTGACTGGGCTGGCACGCAAAGGCAGTGCCTTTAAGGTTTATTGGCGCTCTGTACTTCTCCCTACGTCCGTGTACACAGCGGCGTTTTAAAAAGTCATACATTTTACTTTTTGAAACCGATATCGATAATTTTGAAACCAATACCGATCATTTCCGATATTACATTTTAAAGCATTTATTGGACATCTTTAATAATGATGGATAAATCCGCATTAACACCTTCATTTTGACAACCCTAATATTTATATATTTCTGTGTTCTTTAAGCTTATTCATCTGAAAGTGACGGCACTGCTGTTTCCCACGTCGGATTTCAGGCATCCTGTCACAACACCGGCGCTCCTTTATATTGGCCAAGCTCTCACTAAGGTACGAAGCACTTTGTTATCATAGCATACTTTACAGAAAGCACAAAGCAATTATTAGCAGTAAAGGTTTTTTTTGTTTATTGTACTAAAACACTCTGATGTGTGTGCAGTGTCCAGTGAGATCATTACAGGATGTGACATCAGGTTTAGTCCTGTGCTGTCTGGCTGTGGAGTATGTCTCCTTTTCCAAGCGCTTCTTGCCCGAGCTCATTAACTTCCTGACTGGAACGCTGCACATGGCCGTGCAGGACAAGAGCTCTCCAGGTACAGTTGGTTTGGGCTTCAGGACTCGATGCCACTAAGCTGATTTTATTTTAAAACATTTTCTTGCAGGTTACATAGTCGTTCCACCTTTTAGGCCCAGTGGGAAGCACAGCGATCTGTTGGTGCTGTCAGACGCTGAATCCTGGAAAAGCTGGGACAACAAAAGCCAGCTGCCACTTTCTGCTACACAGCACCTTGCGTTGAAGGACCTCGAAGGAGATCACTTCAAGTAGGTGACCACGCGAATGGAGCGGAAAATACACATGGATCTTTTTTATTTGTCTTGTGTAGTTGAAGGGACAAAACACAGGAAAGCTACCTTGTTGTATGGTATTATAGTGTGTACGAAGAACAACAATTTGGACCTTGTGGCGTTCACCTGTGCCGCCACAGAGATCATTTAGCCTTCCCAAAGACTGGTGAGCCAGCAGGCGCTTTCACACGACAGCTTTTGCGTGGGCTGTACTGCAGTGCTTGCTAAAACTTGAACATTTCAGAAAAGATTCAATGTGGGGAAAATCATGCAGTCAGTGCCTTTTTATATTATTGTCTTAAAGGAAAACTGCACTTTTTAGGGACATTTTGCCCATCATCCAGAATACAGACAAAAACGCATACATTGGAATCTTGATTTACGAACGCCTCTATTTGCGACCTTTTGTGTACCATATATATATATACACTAAATATGTGTGTGTGTGTGTGTATATATATATATATATATACACAGTACCGTATATACGTACCGTGTGTGTGTATATATATATATATATATATATATATATATATATATATATATATATATATATATATATATATATATATATATATACACCTACCGTATTTTTCGGAGTATAAGTCCCTCCGGAGTTTAAGTCGCACCGGCCGTAAATGCATAATAAAGAAGGAAAAAAACATAAGTCGCACTGAGGTATAAGTCGCATTTTTGGGGGAAATTTATTTGATAAAACCCAACACCAAGAATAGACATTTGAAAGGCAATTTAAAATAAATAAAGAATAGTGAACAACAGGCTGAATAAGTGTACGTTATATGAGGCATAAATAACCAACTGAGAACGTGCCTGGTATGTTAACGTAACATATTATGGTAAGAGTCATTCAAATAACTATAACATATAGAACATGCTATACGTTTACCAAACAATCTGTCACTCCTAATCGCTAAATCCCATGAAATCTTATACGTCTAGTCTCTTACGTGAATGAGCTAAATAATATTATTTGATATTTTACGGTAATGTGTTAATAATTTCACACATAAGTCGCTCCTGAGTATAAGTTGCACCCTCGGCCGAACTATGAAAAAAACTGCGACTTATAGTCCGAAAAATACGGTGTATATATATTTATATGTGTGTGTATATATACATAAGGTATATATATATATATATATATATATATATATACACATACACATATATATAATGTGTATATATATATATGTGTGTATGTATGTATGTATATACATACGTGTGTGTGTATGTACGTATGTATATACATGTGTGTGTGTGTCTGTCTGTGTGTGTATGTACGTATGTATTTATATATATACACACACACATACAAGCATATATATATATATATATATATATATATATATATATCTTCCTCCCACCTCCAAAGACATGCAGCTGGGGATAGGTTGATTGACAACACTAAATCCTTGAGTGAAGTTTTCCTTGAAGCCTTTCCTTAATAGTGGGGAACCTTTTTCTTTATTACAGTTCAAATTAAGTTATATGAAAATAATTTGGCCTTGCTTGGCGGAGGTCTGCACCCTCTCTTATTGCACCTGTGTGGGGTTGTCGTCATCCAGGTTGACGTGTGTGTCCACCTGCATGGACCTGCTGAAGAGATGCTGTCTGCTCTACAGCGACCTTGCCTCCTTCAGGCACATCTTCCAGCCAATCAGAACGCTGCTTTCACAACACCTGTCTTCTCAGTTATTACCCGAGCCTTTAAAGGTGAGTTCTACTGCTAGTTTTATTACCTTCACCAAGGCGTTTTGTGTGTTCCATTTACTGTTGACAAGTTTTTGATTGGAATTATTTTTTTTAATGGTCTGCATTTGTTTTCAGTTCATAGAAAAAAAATAACTATTAAAAACAATCCCACACTAAAAAAAGATATTTAACAAATTATAATCTAAATCTGTGTCAGATGTATTATTTGAATGAAAGTTCAGGGTGCACAGTCGTCCCCGACACAGTGCGCTTCAAAGTTTGCGGCTTTTATTTTTCCAAAGCATAGTCTATATATTTTGGGTCTAAATTAGGCATTTTCCATCTTAAAAAAGACTAAAGTAAAAGTGTAAATAGTACATAAGTAATGGGCACTAGATGAGACCAAACCAATCAGAGCCCAAAGTTCTGTATCATGGCCGCTGATTGGCTTAACCTCAGGCAGCATCGGATTAAACAAGTGTAAAGGTGACTAAAGGGGGTTATTTCATGTAAAAACAGTACTTACTCTTATAGTGTTACATTTTATTGTATTTTCTTACCCCACACATTTTCCTGTACATTAATATCTATGTGGTGGCTCACCACAGATAGTGTGAATAGATTTACTGCTCCTTGCTGGCTCTTGTTTGTAAACATTCTAATAGTACTCTGTGTCAGTAGCTTGTTGTTCCAACACTGAACAGTAGATGACATCATAACTCTGGTTCTTAAGACAGCTCACACACACCGGGGGCCTCATGTAACAAGCACAAAAACCTGCAGTACGCCCTAATTCACGAAAAAGTTGAGATGTATCTGACCTTGTTGTGGAAAGCCAACTCTATGGCTGCTGTACGTACATTTCTACTGGCTGGGATACTTTAGTGACACACAGAGATGATGCTGGGTAAGAGTTAACATAAAAAAGTGCCAGCTTTTGATATTTATTTAGCGAGTATTCAGACATCTCTAGATTTTTCAGACGTGCAATTAGGGACAATTCATGGAACTTTTACTTGTTTTTTTAGGAGACGAACATGGAAGCAAATATTGGTCTAAACAAAAAATTTACAACATTTCTGGCTTTTCAGTGTTTTTACTCACTTTGTCTCTCACAGCATCCATAAACATTGTAATGGCCAATTAGTCAAATTATTGCTCCTCCCCATGCAACCCACCACCACAAATAGATTGCAGTCCTGTCTGAAACAAGAATGCACTAATTAATTTTGCACAATTTTTGAAATTCCATCCATCCATCTTCTTCCGCTTATCCGAGGTCGGGTCGCGGGGGCAGCAGCCTAAGCAGGGAAGCCCAGACTTCCCTCTCCCCAGCCACTTCGTCCAGCTCCTCCCGGAGCATCCCGAGGCGTTCCCAGGCCAGCCGGGAGACATAGTCTTCCCAACGTGTCCTGGGTCTTCCCCGCGGCCTCCTACCGGTCGGATGTGCCCTAAACACCTCCCGAGGGAGGCGTTCGGGTGGCATCCTGACCAGATGCCCGAACCACCTCATCTGGCTCCTCTCGATGTGGAGGAGCAGCGGCTTTACTTTGAGCTCCTCCCAGATGACAGAGCTTCTCACCCTATCTCTAAGGGAGAGCCCCGCCACCCGGCGGAGGAAACTCATTTCGGCCGCTTGTACCCGTGATCTTGTCCTTACGGTCATGACTCAAAGCTCATGACCATAGGTGAGGATGGGAACGTAGATCGACCGGTAAATTGAGAGCTTTGCCTTCTGGCTCAGCTCCTTCTTCACCACAACGGATCAATACAGCGTCCGCATTACTGAAGACGCCGCACCGATCCGCCTGTCGATCTCACGATCCACTCTTCCCTCACTTGTGAACAAGACTCCGAGGTACTTGAACTCCTCCACTTGGGGCAGGGTCTCCTCCCCAACCCGGAGATGGCACTCCACCCTTTTCCGGGCGAGAACCATGGACTCAGATTTGGAGGTGCTGATTCTCATCCCAGTCGCTTCACACTCGGCTGCGAACCGATTTTTTAAATTAAGATTTTATATTTTTAATGCATATACCGTATTTTTCGGACTATAAGTCGCAGTTTTTTTCGTAGTTTGGCCGGGGGTGCGACTTATTATACTCAGGAGCGACTTATGTGTGAAATTAACACATTAGCGTAAAATATCAAATAATATTATTTAGCTCATTCACATAAGAGACTAGACGTATAAGATTTCATGGGATTTAGCGATTAGGAGTGACAGATAGTTTGGTAAACGTATAGCATGTTCTATATGTTATAGTTATTTGAATGACTCTTACCATAATATGTTACGTTAACATACCAGGCACGTTCTGTTTCTTTATTTTAAATTGTCTATTCTTGGTGTTTAGTTTTATCAAATAAATTTCCCCCAAAAATGCGACTTATGTTTTTTCCCTTCTTTATTACCGTATTTTCCGCACTATAAGGCGCACCGGATTATTAGCCGCACCTTCTATGAATTACATATTTCATAATTTTGTCCACCAATAAGCCGCCCCGGACTATAAGCCGCGCCTACGCTGCGCTAAAGTGAATGTCAAAAAAACGCTGCGCTAAAGTAAATGTCAAAAAAACAGTCAGATAGTTCAGTCAAACTTTAATAATATATTGAAAACCAGCGTTCTAACAACTCTGTCCCAAAATGTACGCAAATGTGCAATCACAAACATAGTAAAATTCAAAATGGTGTAGAGCAATAGCAACATAATGTTGCTCGAACGTTAATGTCACAACACACAAAATAAACATAGCGCTCACCTTCTGAAGTTATTCTTCATTCGTAAATCCTTCGAATTCTTCGTCTTCGGTGTCCGAATTGAAAAGTTGCGCAAGCGTGGGATCCAAAAATGGCCGGCTCCGTCTCGTCGAAGTCATCGGATTCAGTGTCGCTGTTGTTGTGCAGCAGTTCTGTGAATCCTGCCTTCCGGAAAGCTCGGACCACAGTTGTGACCGAAATATCTGCCCAGGCATTTACGATCCACTGGCAAATGTTGGCGTATGTCGTCCGGCGCTGTCTGCCCGTCTTAGTGAAGGTGTGTTCGCCTTCGGAGCTGTGTGAAAAAAGCCACCCGGCCTCTTCGCGTAAACTTCCCTTAACCACTCGCTCATCTTTTCTTCATCCATCCATCCCTTCGAGTTAGCTTTTATGATGACGCCGGCTGGAAAGGTCTCTTTTGGCAAGGTCTTCCTTTTGAATATCACCATGGGTGGAAGTTAGCATGGCAAGCTAGAACCACAGTGAAGGATGACTTCTCATTCCCTGTGGTGCGAATATTCACCGTACGTGCTCCCGTTCCACAGTGCGGTTCACAGGAATATCAGTTGCTGTGAAATACGGTAGTAATCCGTGTGCGGATGGAGAGATTGCGTCTTTTTATGAACCGGATCCTTGTCGCGTAGTAGGAGCCATTTTGTGGTCTTTACAGATGTAAACAGGAAATGAAACGTACGGTGATATCCGCGCGTTTTTTCTTCTTCTTCCGGGGGCGGATAGAAGAAGAAGCGCTTCCTGTTCTATGGGGGCGGGTGCTTTCCTTGGCGGTTGCTTGCGTAGAAGAAGAAGCGCTTCCTGTTCTACCGGGAAAAAAGATGGCGGCTGTTTACCGAAGTTGCGAGATCGAAACTTTATGAAAATGAATCGTAATAAAGCGCACCGGGTTATAAGGCGCACTGTCAGCTTTTGAGAAAAATTGTGGTTTTTAGGTGCGCCTTATAGTGCGGAAAATACGGTATGCATTTTTGGCCGGTGCGACTTATACTCCGGAGCGATTTATACTCCGAAAAATACGGCAATTGTATTTTGTTAGCTAAATTCAGTTTAAATATATTAATTTTATTTAGAAAACATTTTGTGATTGTGCTACTAAAATTGTGTGATCCCTAAAATGCTAAAAAAAATAAAAAAAATATTTTAATGTGAATTTTTTTTTCAGAAATATAAAAAAAGATTTTAAAAAGTCATTTGAATTAGTATACTCTCCAAAAATGCTGATTTAATCTGTGGAAAATGTTTTTTTTAACACTTATGAAATACAAAATTAAACAGCTTTACACATATAATATGAAGTCAAGAGGATGAGAAAATTCAATGTCTAGTAGGTTTAATCTGGATCTGATCCACATTGTAGACCAAGTACTCAGTAGTCATTGTTACTTTTTCAAATTGTAAAATAGGCACTGCAAACAGAGATCCTGGAGGTTATCAACAACACTCCTGCTGCTCTTAGCCGCTTGGTTTTTGACAAGAAGAAGCCTGTCCCTCTGAAGCTGTTCACACCCAAGATTGTGGAGGTGTAAGTGTAAACACAAATGTGCAGAAACACTCGAAGCTTTGGGTCTGCTGGTTTATACGGCTCGTCTTTCTCCAGGTTGGATTACGGCAAGAAGCGTGGCGTCACCAAGGAGGAGAAAGAGAAGGAGCGAGTGCGTCACAAGTACAAGAGGGAATTCAAGGGAGCGCTGCGGGAGATCAGGAAGGACACGCGCTTCCTGGCCAGGGAGAAGCTCAGCGAGGCCATGAACAGGTACGGATCCTGTTGGGCGTGGGAAGTGTTTTCACTTCCTGCAGACGCCCCTCAACTTCTATCTGGTGTTCCTTTGCAGGGATGCCGAGAGGAAGAGGAAGGTGAAGGAGCTCTTTGGCAGCTTGGCCACGCAGGAAGGAGAGTGGAAGGCCATGAAGAGGAAGAAGAGGAAGTAAACCTGGAAACTTCAAATGGTTTTGTCTTTTTTTTTAGCTCTGTCATCTATGAATTGGTGCACATTCAAGTAGACTGCAACATAATAAGCTTGTTGGAATCAGTAACTTGTCCATCACCGAAAATAACTATGGAGTCCTTTCAATCCTTTTTCATTGCCTATTTCGTATAGTTGAAACTAACAGCATTTTTACATCCTTGTGCTGATAAACATCCAATGTTCAATTACTGCTGTTTCAACTGAAGGCTGCATAAAACTCCAATGTAGGACGATTTGAAGAAGAATCCACATCTTGGCTTTGTGTTGCAGTTGACAAAGCAAATATTGTAATGTTTAATTACATTTTATCTTTAAAATATACTGAGGGCCAATAAAAACGAGTTGCGGGCGGAAAAGGCCCCAAAACAGCTCTTTAGACACAACAGTTTTAAAATGTTCATTAGTCATACTTGGTAATGTATCATGTCCAATTTCAAAATAAAAATATTTACATAAATGAGCAAATATTCAAAGACTCGTGTGTCAGGCTTACAGGCTTTATAAAAAACAGGGATCTCTATTAGATCTACTTGAATAAACATTTTTAAATTATATTTATTTTTTCGGTAGAAAAATGTGTATTAGGACTTTTTTAGATTGTATGTATTCCAGTTGGGAATCTTTGGTCACCTCACGTTCCGAATAAAAATCTATTATGGATGCGTCTTTAATTGATGTAGATTGATGCAGTTTTACATTTCGTTTCACTAAATAAGCGTTTCATTTGTAACTTTTAAAAACAGTGCATTTGTAATAGATTCATTGCCATCACATTCATTAAATTAATGGAAATGTGTGCAAAACTGTACCATAAGTGCCCGATAATAAAAGGAGCTGGTCGGCTCTCCCGGTGAGGTGGCTCCCTGAAGTCAGCCACATTTTAGAACTGTTTGCATTACTTTTTTTTCAATAAATAAACCGATTTACATTTACTAATCGATTTTATAATTGTCCATGTCGAATTGCAATGCATCCAAAAATCGACTTCCCTCACCTAGTATGTAAAGTTTAAAATATATTTATATTTAAAAAAAAAAATAGCATTTGTATTTTATATGAATATAATTATCATTGGTACTGAAACATTTTAATGCAATACAATATTTTCTTTAGCAAATGTCGCTGGATGCTTGGTACTCTCTTTAGTTTAGTAAGCCAACACCCACCAAGAGGAAATACATTAGTTTGTAATTAGGAACTCAATGAAACGTTACTACATTTTATTCAACACTACAATCCAAATAATGATGTATGGCAGTAATTTGGAAAGTTAATCTGACGAAGTTCCAAGATGGACGCAAACATTTGTATAGCATAAAACTAGAGAACTGTTCACACACACTTAGGTGGGTAGTTGTGATATATTCCAGGTGGGTACACACACACACACACACACACACACACACACACACACACACACACACACACACACACACACACACACACACACACACACACACACACACACACACACACACACGGTTAAGGTAAAGTGGCATTGTCATGTCAATGACGTTTGGTTACAAACCACACAAGACACCTGAGGTACATTTGCTGATATGCAGACGCATATTAAGAATACACAACCCACATCCAACCATAAGTACACACACACACGCACACATACAGGACCAACTTGTCAGAGCAACATGGAATGTTACGGTCATCTTTTCTTCGTAAAACGTTCACTTCAAGCCGTGTTGTCCTGCGGCAAGAGAATAAGACTTGGTTACAGTTTGTGTACTTGATGTACTAAATGTTTCTCAGTGTCTCACCACTGGTGCGTTGGCAGCGTTGGTATCAACCGGCGACTGGACCACATCCTGCCCGCCTGAGTTGTCTTCGCCCTGTGGAAGACACGCAAACAGGAAGTTGGGCTTTTAGAACCTTCTCGTTCGCTCCTGTAACCCAAAACTACTGCTATATAGTGTCCCCCTGACATTGACATTCAGCAAGTGTACTTACACCATCAAGAAACTACTCAAGTTATTACAACAAACCCTGGACTATAAGTCAAAGTATTAGGACTAAAAAAAGAAGTGACAATGAAAGAAACTGACTTTTCCTTTGCGGCTCTTCTACTTCACACTTGCAAGTTAGGGTTGCAAAATGAGGAACCATCCATTGGAAGTTTTGCAAATAAATGATATAGTAATAAACAATATGATAGCCAAATATGAGAAGTGTTTGTTTTTTAACAAAAGATTAAAAAAGGACAAAAGTCGTGAAATGAAAGTCAGAATATTGTGAGACAGTGGCAACTATAACTGGAAATAAGTCGCAATTTTTATTAAATCATGTGATACTGTTATTACAAATATTTTTTTAAAAGGTGAATACAATACACTAAAGTTACTACAAAGCTAGTATTACATTAGTTTACAAAAACTGTCATTGGTTAAATATAGTGATGAGTAAATGATAGTTGTGTTCATCTTTGGGCACCTAATGATCCCACCCCATTATTGATTCACAATTCAAACAGATTCTCCCAATGTATGATATGGTATAATAATTATAAGGAAACTTTCAAAATAGGTTACAGGTTAGACTTAGACAAACTTGATTGATCCACAAGGGAAATTGTTCCACACAGTAGCTCAGTTACAAAGGATGGAAAGGGTAATTCAGGTATAAAGTAGACTAAAATGTATCATAGTAGCAATATAAAATATGTAATATTTACATATATATATACACACAGTATATAATATATACTGATATATTATACGTTTATATAATATATAACAAATCCCAATTACCATGTGCAATATTAGAATATATGTAACAGCTGCAGCAAAAAAGTGCAGCATAACAGAGTAGATCCAGCTGAAAATATACATAATAAACAAAGAGGTAGCTAACAGAAGCGGTCAGGTAATACAGATATCTATTGCTGAATTAGAAAATATCCTGGTAGCAAAGAGATGGCCTAAAAATGTCTTAAAAAAATTATTTATACAAACCCCGTTTCCATATGAGTTGGGAAATTGTGTTAGATGTAAATATAAACGGCATACAATGATTTGCAAATCATTTTCAACCCATATTCAACTGAATATGGGTTGAAAATGTTGTAAATCATTGTATGCCGTTTATATTTACCATATTTTTCGGAGTATAAGTCGCACCGGAGTATAAGTCGCACCTGCCGAAAATGCATAATAAAAAAGGAAAAAAACATAAGTCGCACTGGAGCCCGGCCAAACTATGAAAAAAACTGCGACTTATAGTCCGAAAAATACGGTACATTAACACAATTACCCAACTCATATGGAAACAGGGTTTGTAAATAAATGATTAAAAATAACGATTCGGAGGTGATTTGATTTTTTTGTGTAGCCCTAGTAAATGATGCCTCGGTGAGTGTGTTGGCTGTATTGACGGCACCGATACGCAGTGGTGTTTCAAAGTAGCGCCATCTGCTGGATTGAATAAGTAACTGACCTATCTCGAAATAAAATGTAGCGCAAATATGTTTTTAAATGAATTGCTGTGCAGAAAGGAATATGAAATGTGCAACTCTGGTCATTGAGTCAAACAGGCAGAAAAATAACGTTCATCTTATTTGAAACTGTAAGATCAAAACTTTTCCTTAGTTCCGTTTAGATTAGGGATGTCCGATAATGGCTTTTTGCCGATATCCGATATTCCAATATTGTCCAACTCTTTAATTACCGGTATCGATATATGCAGTCGTGGAATTAACACATTATTATGCCTAATTTGGACAACCAGATATGGTGAAGATAAGGTACTTTTAAAAAAAATTAATAAGATAAATAAATTAAAAACATTTTCTTGAATAAAAAAGAAAGTAAAACAATATAAAAACAGTTACATAGAAATTAGTAATTAATGAAAATGATTAAAATTAAGTGTTAAAGGTTAGTACTATTAGTGGACCAGCAGCACGCACAATCATGTGTGCTTACGGACTGTATCCCTTGCAGACTGTATTGATATATATTGATATATAATGTAGGAACCAGAATATTAATAACAGAAAGAAACAACCCTTTTGTGTGAATGAGTGAGGGAGGTTTTTTGGGTTGGTGCACTAATTGTAAGTGTATCTTGTGTTTTTTATGTGGATTTAATAAACAAAAACAAAAAAAACGATACCGATAATAAAAAAAAAAAACCGATACCGATAATTTCTGATATTACATTTTAACGCATTTATCGGACATCTCTAGTTTAGATCTATGATGGCGATGAAAACTGTAGTCAAACGCAGCACGCCACTCCCACTTCTGTTGCTCGTGAGCCAAAAGGAGCACTTCTTGATAAAACACCGTTTGATGTTTCACAGTCAAAGGACGCAGAATCATGTTTATTGTTCTTGAACGCACAAGGAGACATGAGTGACACAGTATCATTGCTGCATCACCACTCCTTCAATGTCTTCTATAGTGTAAAGGTTCACAATTATAGGACGCTCCAGATCAAATGTTCCTGTGAGCCATCTGTCACATGAGCCACAGGTTTGGCACCTGTTTAGTCCATGGATCATGTGTATGATTTCCTGAATAGTAGCATCATGTTCCACATGGTAGGAGGACTGATACCACACCCCTTCCTCCATTTTACGCCTGCGTGTTTATCAAAATGGCTTCGTAACCTTGAGCCATTGTTCATCGTGGCTTACATGTGCTCTTCATCTTTACCGCTTGCTTCTCGGCGTCAGCCATCAGTCAGTCTGATGATGACAGCGAGAAGGTAAAAAGATGGCTCGCAATTTTCCACAAGTCGAAATGTGACAAATGATTGTCTGCTTTTCTAGTCATTATATTCCAACACTCTAAAAATCAATAATGTCTTTTCTGTACATCTGCTGTGTGCATGCCTTTAATTTGTCACACACCATTAGCATCACATGACAGGATGACCTTGCAAATGTCCTTGCCTGGTCATTAAGACACACATGTGGTGTCTCCGTCAGGCTGGTCGCCCTCCAGGGATTTAACACTACCTGCAATGTGAGCCCACTTATTAGCAGCCAAACTGGCAGGAAGAACCGATGGGCAGAAAATATAGTCATTATCGATCAGGTGAAAAGTGGGCAATGGGAACATGTCAGTGGTAGACTTTCCTGCAGAAGAAATGATGCTCGGATGGTTTTGGAGTGGAAGAACTTTACAGTTAATTGCACCGGAAAAAATACCTTCCGGCCAAAATGGTGCACAACAAATATTTACTCAAATAGTATAATTTTATGGGGGAAAGTAATTATTTTCCGTGGTACATCTGTCGTTGTGAGAAAAATATTACAAAAATTTAGTGGCGAATCTATGAACATTTTGCAAAAAAAAAGTGTCTAAATTGAAAAAGAATACATTCAGAACCTCAAAAATAAAGTCAAAAATGAGTTCTGCTTTGCAAGAAAAAGATTTAAAAGTAACAATGAAATGAAAAAAAATGTTTGTTTTAAAACAAAAAAATAGTCAACATTGTGCAAGATTTGTCATTTTACGAGGAACATGCTCGGTATAAATATTAGGGATGTGAATCTTACAATTTGAGTTTAATTCCATTATGCATACTTGCCAACCTTGAGACCTCCGATTTCGGGAGGTGGGGGGGGGGGGGGGGGGGGGGGGGGGGGGGGGGGCTAAGAGGGGAGGAGTATATTTACAGCTAGAATTCACCAAGTCAAGTATTTCATACATATATATATACACACACATATATATATATATATATATATACACACACATATATATATATATATCAATCTATCTATCTATCTATCAAGAGGGACAGAGACAGCGTGCAGTGCATATGGATCACATGTTACCATGGCGAGAAAACATGGAGAGACTGCCAGTTATCTAGTCTCCACCAGTTGCAGAAAATGTGCCATCAGTACAACAGGACAGTGCTGTTTCAGTTCCATCACCAGGACCATCAGTGAGTCAGACACAAACTAGTGTCATCATTGAACCAGATTCAAGGGCTGCTGAGTTGCCATCATCAGAACCCAGATCACCCACAACAAAAACCCCACCAGTGATCCGCAGGTACCCAGAAAGGTTTCGAGTACCACCAAAAAACGGAATCTCTGAAGACAGTATAAAAATCTGTGTTAAAGATGTACAAATACTGTTTGTATAATAAGCATGTTATTGTTTACAAATGAGGGTTAAGAGTTCAGTACTAAAAAAAAAAAGAATGTGGCTTAAGTACAGTTTTTTAATTGAGCTGCTGCATTTTGTGGTTGGGTTGTTTATTTCTTTTGAGTAAATTCTACAATTCTAAAAGGGGAGGAATTTAATAGAGTGATCTATGTTTGTCTGTTGCCATCTCCTGGTGAATGTTGGCTATAGCGTACTGGGGTTACTTTTTGGTTGGCCAACGATTTACGTGGTGTTGCGCACCTGACGTCAAGTGTGTGAGTCTGTTCTGAAGTCTACAGTAAAGAGACGTACTTCATCACCTCGCCGGTTTATTGCCTCCAACTCAATATATCACAACAACATTGCTCCATGCAGACCCTCCAGGTCCGCATGGAGCTGGAGGGGGCGTGGCCTCCAGGTCCGCCTGAATTTCGGGAGATTTTCGGGAGAAAATTTGTCCCGGGAGGTTTTCGGGAGAGGCGCTGAATTTCGGGAGTCTCCCGGAAAATCCGGGAGGGTTGGCAAGTATGCCATTATGGTTCTCGGGGTGACAATTCGATTCAAACTAAAACTTGTAATGCATTTCCTAAAAAATTGTAATACAACCTTTTCAAAACAGGTTTGAGGTTATAAAAGCTCCTCTTTGGTGCTGATGTATATGCACAAAGATGGGCTAAAAATGCATTTAAAAATGCCATCCATTTTCTACCGCTCGTTCCTCTTGGTGTCGCGGGGGTGCTGGAGCCTATCCCAGCTGCCCTCGGACGGAAGGCGGCGTACACCCTGGAGAAGTCACCACCTCATCGCAGGGCCAACACAGATAGACAGACAACATTCACACACTAGGGCCAATTTAGTGTTGCCAATCAACCTATCCCCAGGTGCAGTCACAGGGAGAACATGCAACTTATTCTTAAATATCATTAATAGATGACAAATCGCAATAATAATCCTGATTCAAACATGAATGAATCACTTTATAACAAATGTGATGTTATTTGGGTAGAAAAAAAAGTCAAGTTTATGTGAATGAAATTTAAATTGGGAGAACCAAACTAAAAACTTTTTTTTATTTTATTTTTACAAAATTACATATTAAGGTGAAGACTTCATTTAGAGGGATTAAAATAATGTGTCAAGTTTTATTTGAACATAATAGTATGACAAAAAGTAGCTTAGAGAAAATTTCTCCTTTTTTTAAATAAATATTTTGAGAATATTTAATGAGTTATTTAAAAAGTGGAACTGCAGTTTTTTCAGAACTTTGCCAATCGTTCACAATCAGGAGACAAGAACACTTTTTTTTTTTTTAAAGAGGATAAAAAAACGCTTGCAAGATGAAGCTAATGGGAGTCCCCATTGTAGACTTCAAAGCCCTCTAAAACAACATAAAAAGCCTCCATTAACGTTTTATATACCGTATTTTTCGGACTATAAGTCGCAGTTTTTTTTTCATAGTTTGGGGGTCCGACTTGTGTGAAATTATTAACACATTACCGTAAAATATCAAATAATATTATTTAGCTCATTCACGTAAGAGACTAGACGTATAAGATTTCATGGGATTTAGCGATTAGGAGTGACAGATTGTTTGGTAAACGTATAGCATGTTCTATATGTTATAGTTATTTGAATGACTCTTACCATAATATGTTACGTTAACATACCAGGCACGTTCTCAGTTGGTTATTTATGCCTCATATAACGTACACTTATTCAGCCTGTTGTTCACTATTCTTTATTTATTTTAAATTGCCTTTCAAATGTCTATTCTTGGTGTTGGGTTTTATCAAATACATTTCCCCCAAAAATGCGACTTATACTCCAGTGCGATTAATTTATGTATTTTTCCTTCTTTATTATGCATTTTCAACCGGTGCGACTTATACTACGGAGCGACTTATACTCCGAAAAACACGGAATACACTGTAAGTCTATAATATATAACGTAGTAACAGACATGTTCCCTTAGCAATCCGGCAACAAATTGTGTTCCTACTTCCGGAAACAAATGCGAGTGCGTTCTAATCATAGCAGACTTTGAAATACATACACAATGAAGATGGCAATTTTTGGACAAATGAGGATTCGCAACCTTATCTTTTTGAAGCTGAATACACAGAGGATGAACTGCTGTTTATAGAAGCGAGCACCAACAGAGGGTGAAACATTAGAGCAGATGGAAGCCAAGAGAGTCAGGGCCAGCATGACTTTACGCTGCAAAATGTGGAACTTGGAGCCAAGCTATGCAGACAAACGTAGTGCTTACCCAAAATAAACTGGAAAAAAACTTATCTGGCCAGCTGGACCAAACGGACAACTGTCCATTGAGTGAGTTACTACAATATTGATAATGATATACGCAGCACATCATACTTGTATTACAACTACAGTACATACGTTGTTGAGCTAGCAGTGTACAAACAAAACATGAAATGTGGGCTAATATTTTACAGATACTGTAATATGATTGTTCATGTTTTACAGTCAGTACAGATTGGTGTCCAGTCACATTGTGTTGTGTATTACAAACTCAAAAGCAATTTGGGTGCTGACGCACAAGCTAGCTTACGGCTAATACTGTAGCATGCAGTTGCAAGGCGAAGTGTTACTATGCTAGAAAAAAAGAGTTCCTCAGTGTTCGCTCTTACAGTAACAATGTCTCTACAGCTTGGTTATTATACAGGTTATGGAATGTAAACAAAGTGTTGGTGGGTTTTGGATGCATTTTCAAAGAGATTTAAAGGCAGAATAGATTGATACCAGTAGCTGCACTGCTAGACACCTAGAACGAGCCAATTATTACAAATTAGAATACAAAATAAAACATTTTTTGTCTTGTCTCATAAGGATTTTGATTGATAGGCAACATTCCTCCCAAAAAGTGCAGTTCCCCTTGAAAGAGATATATGTACTTTGTTGAAAATACCGGTACATAATTTAATGAAAATTGAGTTGTAACTGTGCATGAGCATAAAGTAGACAACAGTTCCAAGAAAATAAAACTATTAATAAGTTGGGTAAAAAATATTTTGAATTTTGTCTCTGGGAATTCAATCGATCATTTGAGGCAAGCCCTCAAAACCGGTGGCTTCCCCAGCTGGTCGTTTGTGAAAAGTGCATACAGTTCCAGAAATAACAAGAAAAGTGGATGAGGAAGAAAAAAGTGACAGATGCAAAAATATTGTCATTCCATATGTATCCATCTGAGAAACTCAGAAGAATTTTTAACATCCCGGTACATTTCAAATCTTACAAGACCTTGAGACAGAGGCTAGTGCATCCTAAAGACCGGACACCCCACACCCACAAAAACAACCTGGTGTATGTTATCCAGTGTATTGATGAATGCACTGATTCATATATTGGGGAAAAACAAAACGACTATGAGGCCGACACATGGCACAGCATAGACTGGCAAACTCTTCAGACCAAGACTCACCTCAGTGAGAAACAACTCTCCTTTGAGAACAAACATGTCCAGATTCTGGACAGGAAGGACGGATGGTACGAAAGAGGAGTGAGGGAAGCAATCTATGCATCAATGTCAAGGTTGAAAAACCATCCCTGAACAGGGGAGGTGGTATGCGACACCACCTATCTCACACATACAACACTGTCCTTTCAACTATTCCTAAAAGGCTCTGCAATTTGGTCCAACAAATAACAGAAGTTAGAAACATTCTGGTCACAGAAGGTGATCAAAAAGCCATTTGTGCCATTTGTTTAAGACTGAATGGAATGCTTACGTGGGGGATTCCGACTATTTTGGACTGGTAGTAGTCTATCCACAGCGATTGTTCTGCCACACAATACCTCATTGCTAACGAGGGAAAATTACACTTCAATGACTGTCGTTGGCTTTGACAATTATAATTGCTTGTATGCATCAAAACAGTTTTTCTCACTATGATACCCTCCTGCTTTTTTTGGAGTATAAACACTTGGGGTTTTGGCACCAGCCGCTAGACGAGATCTGGCCAATCTTAGTCAAAGCCTCGATCTGGCCAACCTTAGTCAAAGCCTCGATCTGGCCAACCTTAGTCAAAGCCTCGATCTGGCCAACCTTAGTCAAAGCCTCGATCTGGCCAACCTTAGTCAAAGCCTCGATCTGGCCAACCTTAGTCAAAGCCTCGATCTGGCCAATCTTAGTCAAAGCCTCGATCTGGCCAATCTTAGTCAAAGCCTCGATCTGGCCAATCTTAGTCAAAGCCTCGATCTGGCCAATCTTAGTCAAAGCCTCGATCTGGCCAATCTTAGTCAAAGCCTCGATCTGGCCAATCTAAGTCAAAGCCTCGATCTGGCCAATCTAAGTCAAAGCCTCGATCTGGCCAATCTAAGTCAAAGCCTCGATCTGGCCAATCTAAGTCAAAGCCTCGATCTGGCCAATCTAAGTCAAAGCCTCGATCTGGCCAATCTAAGTCAAAGCCTCGATCTGCCCAATCTTAGTCAAAGACTCGATCTGCCCAATCTCAGTCAAAGACTCGATCTGCCCAATCTCAGTCAAAGACTCGATCTGCCCAATCTCAGTCAAAGACTCGATCTGCCCAATCTCAGTCAAAGACTCGATCTGCCCAATCTCAGTCAAAGACTCGATCTGCCCAATCTCAATCAAAGACTCGATCTGCCCAATCTCAGTCAAAGACTCGATCTGCCCAATCTCAGTCAAAGACTCGATCTGCCCAATCTCAGTCAAAGACTCGATCTGCCCAATCTCAGTCAAAGACTCGATCTGGCCAACCTTAGTCAAAGCCTCGATCTGGCCAACCTTAGTCAAAGCCTCGATCTGGCCAACCTTAGTCAAAGCCTCGATCTGCCCAATCTTAGTCAAAGCCTCGATCTGGCCAATCTTAGTCAAAGCCTCGATCTGGCCAATCTTAGTCAAAGCCTCGATCTGGCCAATCTAAGTCAAAGCCTCGATCTGGCCAATCTAAGTCAAAGCCTCGATCTGGCCAATCTAAGTCAAAGCCTCGATCTGGCCAATCTAAGTCAAAGCCTCGATCTGCCCAATCTTAGTCAAAGACTCGATCTGCCCAATCTTAGTCAAAGACTCGATCTGCCCAATCTCAGTCAAAGACTCGATCTGCCCAATCTCAGTCAAAGACTCGATCTGCCCAATCTAAGTCAAAGACTCGATCTGCCCAATCTCAGTCAAAGACTCGATCTGCCCAATCTCAGTCAAAGACTCGATCTGCCCAATCTCAATCAAAGACTCGATCTGCCCAATCTCAGTCAAAGACTCGATCTGCCCAATCTCAGTCAAAGACTCGATCTGCCCAATCTCAGTCAAAGACTCGATCTGCCCAATCTCAGTCAAAGACTCGATCTGCCCAATCTTAGTCAAAGACTCGATCTGCCCAATCTTAGTCAAAGACTCGATCTGCCCAATCTTAGTCAAAGATTCGATCTGCCCAATCTTAGTCAAAGACTCGATCTGCCCAATCTAAGTCAAAGACTCGATCTGCCCAATCTTAGTCAAAGACTCGATCTGCCCAATCTCAGTCAAAGACTCAATCTGCCCAATCTCAGTCAAAGACTCGATCTGCCCAATCTCAGTCAAAGACTCGATCTGCCCAATCTCAGTCAAAGACTCGATCTGCCCAATCTAAGTCAAAGACTAGATCTGCCCAATCTTAGTCAAAGACTAGATCTGCCCAATCTTAGTCAAAGACTAGATCTGCCCAATCTTAGTCAAATACTAGATCTGCCCAATCTTAGTCAAAGACTTGATCTGCCCAATCTTAGTCAAAGACTAGATCTGTCCAATCTAAATCAATGAGCACTAACTGATGAAGCCTACTCAGATGAAAGGCAAAACGTCTTCCAAGACAAAGCAAACAGTCCAGTTGTGATCGATTGAATGTGCTGAGATGACAATGACCTGGATGAATGAGAACATTCATAGACACCTATAATTTAGGATTTTTTTTTTTTATTGATGAAAATAATGCAAGAGTAAAACCCCAACTTAGTCCTAATTTTACTAGAATAGCTACAATATTCCAAGGAATAAACATGTGGTATTATGACTCCAAGAACATTTTGTTCTGTTATTACAGAAATATATTCCTGTGTGTTATGTGAGGAATCAGAATACACAAACAATACAAATCAGAACACTTCCTGAAAAGTGTTGCACCAACAATGAGTTCTTACTGGTTTGGCTGGATCCTTCTTGGCCAATCCGGTGGCTGCGACAATATTGCCCGCCCCCTCCACAGTTTTTTGGGCAACATTAGTCACCCCGGTAACCACAGCTCCGCTCACTTGACTCACACCCTCCACTGTTTTACCTGCAACTGTAGGAAGAGGATTAGCATTGCAGGAAGACACAATTATAAAGACTGCTTATTGTGAGGATAACATGCATGTAGAAATATAACATTTGGATGCAACTTTCACTGAAAAAGCAATAAACACTTTATTTGCCTTTTTCCAACAACCGAAAAAAAACATTTTATAGACAGTTAAAAAGTACATATTTTTAAAAAGCAGCTCCCATGTGAATCGCTGCCTTCGATGAGGTCTCCTTGGTTTCTCCGCTTGTTTATCAAAGCAAACCTCCCTCAGGGAAATATCACACCATACTTACCTTTATATACTTTTTATTCACATGGTGACTCAATGTGCTCATTTTATTAGGTACACAAGCACAATCCAATGAGCTAAAATAAAAGTGCTCCATAGAAATAAATCACATTTACAGAAATGTTAATAATGTATTGTAGTAGTTTACTATTTAATTTACCTCATTTAGCTGTATTGGGTGCTCTGAATAGAACTTGGCATAGAATTTACAACCAGAGGACTCAGATTTTGCCCATTTAGTACCACAAGAACACCACTATGTAATAGAGTAGGTTATGAATGTACCGTATTTTTCGGACTAATTATCGCAGTTTTTTCATAGTTTGGCCGGGGGTGCGACTTATACTCAGGAGCGACTTGTGTGTGAAATTATTAACACATTACCGTAAAATATCAAATAATATTATTTAGCTCATTCACGTAAGAGACTAGACGTATAAGATTTCATGGGATTTAGCGATTAGGAGTGACAGATTGTTTGGTAAACGTATAGCATGTTCTATATGTTATAGTTATTTGAATGACTCTTACCATAATATGTTACGTTAACATACCAGGCACGTTCTCAGTTGGTTATTTATGCCTCATATAATGTACACTTATTCAGCCTGTTCTTCACTATTCTTTATTTATTTTAAATTGCCTTTCAAATGTCTATTCTTGGTGTTGGGTTTTATCAAATAAATTTCCCCCAAAAATGCGACTTATACCTCAGTGCGACTTATGTTTTTTTCCTTCTTTATTATGCATTTTTGGCAGGTGCGACTTATACTCCGGAGCGACTTGTACTCCGAAAAATACGGTAATTGTTTTCTATATAGTGCTTGTATTTCATCTTACTGGATTGTGCAAGTGTACTTAATGTTGTGGCCATTTAGTGTGCGTGTATTTTCTACTGCTTGTCCCTTTTGGGGTGGCTGGAGCCTACCCCAGCTGCACTTGGGTGAAAGGAGGGTACACCATGGAGAGGTCGATATAAGTACAAATCTACAATTTGTAATAAAAAAATAGATCATCCAAACAATGTTTTATATATATATAAAAAAAAATATGGTATGGTATGATACACAAGTATTATATAAAGTACACAATTTATATTACCATGTTTTATGAATTAAAAAAAAGGTGTGATATAAATTATATAACAAAATATATATGTATATTTTAAAAACATACATATAACAATTTACACACATACCGTATATACACAGCATACCTCAAATACAATATTTAAAAAAATATTTTTTTGTATAAGGTCTTAAATTAATCAATACCTGTTGTGACGCCATCCTTTGTTTTGGTACCTGAGGAAAAAAGTAGAAAATTGTTGCTGGTAAATTAATGAGTGAAATGATTAATAATTAAATATAAAATAATGCATAAATAAAATAATACATTAAAGTAATGCAATGTGTAAAATTTAAGGATTTCATTAAGGATAAATAAAATGCAGATAATACAAATGAAGGTGAAATGAAGCCATGAATGTGTGGATGAGAATGACCATGATAGTAATGAATGAGTGAACGCACCGACAAACACGACCCCATCTTTGGTCATTTCGGCAGCTCCCGTCACGCCCTGCTTAGTCTTCTCCGCCGCGAACACTACCCCTTCCTTAGCTTTGTTGAAACTTTTCTTAAGAGACTCCATGTTTTGACGTCCGCTTGTGTCTTCTCGTCGTCCCCAATAAGAAGTGACGAGCAGATCACTGCTCACTCCACCGCCACACCAGCGCTCTACTTTTTCCAGCGGATGTAGAGTTGTGCCACCTGTAGGGCTTAATTATAGCTGAAGGGGGGGAAAAAGAACGGTATATTAACAGTCGTCTAATTAAATAACGCACAAGACGTAATATGATGTATGTTAAAAAAAATTAAAAATTTTTTATAGGCTATATATTTGTAGCCGTTCACAGAGACACTAATCACGCACCTGTTGTGCGTTAACTTATTGTCTGACTTCCGGGTTGAAGTTTCCAGTCAAACCGGTTCGCTCAGCCCAAAACTCCATCGACACGACAACGTGTTAAGTGTGCGTGTGTGTGTGTGTGTGTGTGTGTGTGTGTGTGTGTGTGTGTGTGTGTGTGTGTGTGTGTGTGTGTGTGTGTGTTGTGTGTGTATGTGTGTGTTAGTTACAAAATCACACACGCACTTCGGTGATGCTGATGAGACAGGATGCTACCCACACGCACCCTCACGCGCACACGCGAGCACCCACGCGCACGCTGATAAAGAGACATGACGTCATGGCTGTGCGTATATATATTTCCATCCATCCATTTTTCTACCGGTTGTCCCTTTTTTGGGGTAGCGGGGGGTGCTGGAGCCTATCTCAGCTGCATTCGGGCGGAAGGTGGTGTACACCCTGGACAAGTCGCCATCTCATCGCAGGGCCAACACAGATAGACAATAATAAATATAATTCCTTATTATATTTTATGATCGTGTTTCTATTTTTTTCCCACGACACACTATGATTAAATATATACAACATATTTATTATATACTATTTTTCATATTGTGTTTATTATATAGTGCTTTTAGAGTGATCGTAATTGTTTTTTAAAATATAACCCATTGGATGTGATATAAAAGGAAGAGTGATTTTTATTGCATTTATATTTTAACATTTATATTTTGTTAGAAACATTATAAAATGTCATGTAAAAAAAAGAAAACTTGTAACACATTTTAGAATCTTTTTTTTCTATCTTGTCAGATCCACTATGAAATGTTAAAATAAATGTAATCTAATAATGTAAAAAAATAATAGAATTTTAAAAACATTTAAAAAAATATTTCAATTTTGTCGTCGAGTCAAATGTTAAAATATAAATATAATAATACCATTTGTAAATTTGTATATAATTCTTACCACTTTTAAAAACTTTTTTTTTTTTTCAATTTTGTTTTCAGATCCATTTTAAAATGTTTGATATGATAATATTTGTAGCAAAATATATATTTAAAAAAAATGTTTCCTATCTTTTCAGATTCACTTTAAAATGTTAAAATAATCACATCTAACGTAGTAATGTAAAAAAAAAAAAAATAGAATTTTCAAACTTAAAAAAAACGTTTTTCTTTTAATTTGTTTTCCGTCAGATCCATTATAAAATGTTATTATAAATACATTTGTAACACATTTTTGAATTTTTTTAATCTGGTCAGATACACTAAAAATGTGAAAAAATAGTACATGTAAACATTTTAAATATTTTTTTGGGTTTGTTTGTTTTTTATTTTGTATTTCTGTCGTCAGATTTATTATGACATGTTAATATAATCAAATGTAATACAAATAATAAAACGTGTACCAATGTTGTTGTTGTTTTTTCAAACATGAAAAAAAACGAAATATTTTTTTTATTATTCAGTAAAATGTGTCGCCTCCAAATAGGGCAACAATACAATTATTTCTATTTGTAATGAAAACATTTTTAAAACCTTGAAATGCATAAAAATGAATTTCTAGTGACATCTAGCGGTCAATGGCGGATTTGTAGGTTACATTATTTGTTGTCGTTGTGTTGCATGTCATACTGACAAATGCCACTAGAGGGCGCCACAATACAAACAATCGACATTTTCAGGCTCAGTTGTGTTTTGACAGCCACAGTAAATGATAGCATGAGCTTAAAGTTTATACAATCAAATAACTTGAAAATAAATGCCAAAAATGTTTCTAGCAGAGGATTAAAGGCAACTAACCTTTAAACATTAGCAGCTGGTACTGCGTGTAAATAATCTAAACATGAAACTTGCAGAACTTTTGGACGAGATAAGACAGTGGAGCAGATAACTGACATGACTTATTATTTTAAAGAGACGAGACGCAGACCACCTTTATGGCTTAATAATCCTCACGTACTATAAAACATGAACATTCATGCAATATTCACTGACAGGGAAAGGAAAATATTTCGTAACAATTCATGAAAAACAGCAACAACACACACTCATCACTACAAATGTCATTTTACTTTAAAAAAGCAACAAAATCATTAGTTTACAATTAAGCTCCCTAAGTAATACATTAATTTTCATTAATAAATGTAAAAACATAACTTAAATTACTTAGTAAACAGAAAAGAAAAATGGTTAGCTGTGTAGCTCAGCTAAATTGCTATGTAACAAGATCAATGGAAATGTATAACTAAGAACAATGTTACAAAGCAAAATGTAAACAACTAATTCATTAAAATACTCAACTAGCTAACTAAACAACATAAATAAGTGGCTAATATAACTAACTTTTCATAACGTAAAGACACAAGGTAACCAACTAGCGAGCTTGGTTAGCATCTTATCCATCTATGTCATTACAAAAAGGTAAAGGTTGACCAACTTGTCAACTATCAACCTAAGACAGACAACTAAAAAAAACATAAACAAACTAACTAACTAACTGAAGTTAAAGGCAATAGTCACCAAGCTAACTAACTAAATAGCATTGCTAGCCAGCTCACTCTTTCATTGACTGAAATAAATTAACTATCAAGTTAAAGAGAACTAACAAAGTAACTTACTAAAGATGAAAACAAACCAAATAGCATGGTTAGTTAGCTAGCTAAGTGACTAAACATTACCTAACAAGCTAAGACAACAACTAACATTTAAAAAAACACTAACTAACTGACTGAAGTTAAAAGCAAGAGTCACCAAGCTAACTAACTCAATAGCATTGCTAGCCAGCTCACTATTTCATTGACTGAATGAAATTAACTAGCAAGTTAAAGGGAAAAGGTCAAATGTGAACAACAAACTAACAAAGTAACTCACCAAAGATGAAAGCAAACAAAATAGCATGGTTAGTTAGTTCGCTCGCTAAGTGAGTAAACAGTAACTTCCATTGATTAGAGACAACAGGTGACTTAATAGCTAGCTGGGTTCGCTTCCTAACTAGCCATGTAATTAGGATAGAATAGGTTAATGTTATCCAACTCATCAACCAGCAAAGTTTGACAAAAACCCAAAATGAATAATACTATGTAACTAGCTAATGAACATAAGACAAAAGGTAAAACATTGCCAAGCTAACATTGCTCGCTGGATCACTATTTCACTGAAATTAACGAGCAAGTTAAAGAGAAAAGTTAAAATATGAACTCACCAAAGATGAAAGGAAACCAAGTAGTATAGTTAGTTAGTTAGTTAGTGACTAAACAATAACTAGCATTGTTCAAGGCAACAGGTAACTTAATAACTTGCTGGGTTAGTTTCTAAGTCTTAGGTGAACATAAAAGCAACCAACTAGCTAACTGGTAAGTTGCCTATAACGACCAAAATAGCACCATGTAACTAAATAACAGAATGCAAAGATAAAGATAAATTGACAAAAGTAGATAACAATGTAACAGCAACAGTAGCTAACTAGCTGAAGAGCTATGAAAGACAAAAGGAAAAATGTAGCCAACTAGTTAATAAAATGAGGAGCTAACTGAAACTAAAATGAGTGGCAAAATAGGCACGAACTAGCTAAGTAAGAAAAGATGAACATAATTGAAAAGAAGATACATTTTTTGATTGATTGATTGATTGATTGAGACTTTTATTAGTAGATTGCACGGTACAGTACATATTCCGTACAATTGACCACTAAATGGTAACACCCGAATACGTTTTTCAACTTGTTTAAGTCCACGTTAATCAACTCATGGTAATTAATTTAAAAGCTAACTAACTAACAAATTGTGGAAGCAAATAAACTATAAGCTAAGTTAGCTAACTAGCTAGGTGCTAATGCTAGCAATACACAACACAAAAGACGAATGCAGCGACAATCAAGAGGTTATGAAAATACATTTTTTTTTTTACAATCGACAGAAAGCAACACAAAAGTGATTTTAGGTTGAAGTCGGAATGTTTGGCTAAAAAAAAATGGCAACAATTTATCAGATGTCCTTGGGGCGCCATGGAAACCGCTGGCTGCTTTTCACTGCATGCCTGCTTGCACTTACACTATCTACACGCACACTCACACACACACGCACACACACACACACGCACACACACACGCACGCACACACGCACGCACGCACGGGGAATGCGTGTACTTTCAATACAGGAAAAAAAACTTGGCAACATCAGTCACTTTTGGACTTTTCCAAGCAATCAATATCCAGTCTTGTTAATGTACACAACACGTGCATCACGTGACCAGATGAGGCGCTACAGGCCTGCCACAGCCAGCTCATGATGTCATGTCAAGTGTGTGTGTGTGTGTGTGTGTGTGTGTGTGTGTGTGTGTGTGTATGTGCGTGTGTCATGTTGTTGTTGGAGGCGCTCCAGGCGTGCAGATGGCGCTGCTTTGTGTTTGCAGCGAGCGGCTGCACGCCTCTCGGCTCCCCGGCGGCCATGACTAAAGCGTGTGCGCACACAAACACGCACAAAGACACGATGGCGCGCTGGAACGTCTTCAACAAGAAGAAGAAGAAGAAGAAAAGACAAATGTCTGCGGGTTGCCACACGTCTTTGATCTTGCTTGAAACCCCTCAAGTTCACTTCATTCTTTCATGGAGACACAAAGAAATGGTTCGAACCACCATGACGACATCACTTATTACATTAATATTAGTAGTATTGCTACTATTATTATTATTATTATTATTATTATTTGCCCTTTGCATGTCTGCTTGTTTCATGCAGTATTTACAAAAACAACAACATTGCAAAACATAATAATGTAATCAAATATATCTGTGTTGGCCCTGCGATGAGGTGGCGATTTGTCCAGGGTGTACCCCCCCCCCACAACCCCGAGAGGGAAAAGCGGTAGAAAATGGATGGATGGATATTTATACAGCCTATATGAAATACTGTACGGTCTTGCGATGAGGTGGCGACGTCGAGGGTATTCCCGTGCAGCTGGGATAGGCTCCAGTCCCGTCCCCCAGCCCCATCCCGTTCCCCTTCTTTGGCGTACCACTAATGGTACACGTACCATAGTTTGAGAATCAGTAAATTAAATCATACAACAATTTGTGCAAAATAATAAAAATAAAATAAAATTGTGTACTAAATACCGTATAAATATAAATTGCTCCGGAGTATACGTCGCACCTGCCGAAAATGCATAATAAAGAAGGAAAAAAACATATATAAGTCGCACTGGAGTATAAGTCGCATTTTTTGGGGAAATGTATTTGATAAAACCCAACACCAAGAATAGACATTTGAAAGGCAATTTAAAATAAATAAAGAATAGTGAACAACAGGCTGAATAAGTGTACGTTATATGACGCATAAATAACCAACTGAGAACGTGCCTGGTATGTTAACGTAGCATATTATGGTGAGAGTCATTCAAATAACTATAACATATAGAACATGCTATAACGTTATCTGTCACTCCTAATCGCTAAATCCCATGAAATCTTATACGTCTAGTCTCTTACGGGAATAAGCTAAATAATATTATTTGATATTTTACGGTAATGTGTTAATCATTTCACACATAAGTCGCTCCTGAGTATAAGTCGCACCCCCGGCTAAACTATGAAAAAAACTGCGACTTATAATCCGAAAAATATGGTATATGAAATACTGTACGGTCTTGCGATGAGGTGGCGACTTGTCGAGGGTGTTCCCTTGCCTTCCGCCCGAGTGCAGCTGGGATAGGCTCCAGTCCCGTCCCCCAGCCCCATCCCGTTCCCCTTCTTTGGCGTACCACTAATGGTACACGTACCATAGTTTGAGAATCACTTAATTAAATCATACAACAATTTGTGCAAAAAAAAATAAAAAAATAAAAATTGTGCACCAAATAGATGTTTTCAAATAAAATCTTTGCAAAAAGTATATCGACAACATTAAAAAAAATGTTATTACACAAAAGGGTTTTGACAACAAAATACACAATTTTCTTTCTTTCATTCTTTCTTTAGTTTATTTCGAACATGAACACACTTACAGCATAATACATCACACAATTTCATATTATTCACTTTACATCATGTCCGAAAAGGAGTAGGAAGAAGCAAAGCTTATTTAATCCTACCCCTTTCCCACTTCAGAGCGTTTACAAATACGTACATACATCATTTACTGACATTTTTATAACAGAATGACATCTGTGAATTAGTATATACAACAGTTTTGGAATATGTAATGAATTAATTCAGTCATTATTAACATGCTGAGATGAAGAAAATCTTATTTTCAATAAGGTTGAAAGTAGTTCTCATAATTCTTCTTCTTTGCATTATTCATTTGAACAACCTATCATAGCAGTACAATGTTTAACTTCATTACTTAATCCATTCCATAATTAATTCCACATACTGATATGCTAAAGGTTCTAAGTGTTGTACGTGCATACAAATGTTTTAAATGAGATTTTCCTCTAAAGTTATATTTCTCCTCTTTAGTTGAGAAGAATTGTTGTACATTATTTGGTAGCAGGTTATAGTTTGCTTTGTACATAATTTTTGAAGATACATTATACTAGACATATATTATATATACATATACAAATATACTACACTATGCGCTGTTAGTGCCGGAAATTATGCGTTTTTAAGAAATGATACTTAACTTTGAATAGATGAACATTCCAGTCACACATGTTTGACAGTAAGTTAAAAACTCTATATAAATAAACACAACATTTGAGCCCCAAAATATGTATACAATATATTTTTTAATAGCATTAAAGAATACCAACATTTTGGCAGAAAATATCCACAAATAAGAAATGATGTTATATTCGGGAATAAACTCTATTAAGTAAAATAAATGGTACGGTACACTAAAAATGACTAAATGATAACTATAAATGACACTAAACTTAGAAAAGATGAATAAAACCGAAATTTTAGTCACAAAATTTGCACAAATAAAACAAATATTATGCTTTTAATCACAGTAAATTATAAGAAAAATGTGTGTTAAAAATACATGTACCTAATTTAAAATGACAAAAAATGTTAGCAAATACATGTGTACTAAATTCAAAATGTATTCACATATGTATATACATACATATATATATATATATATATATCCATCCATCCATCCATTTTCTACCGCTTAATATATATATATATATATATATATATATATATATATATATATATATATATATATATATATATGCATGTATAAATTAGTGATGAAATATTTAAAGTATGTGCTGAATCAAAAAATACACAAGATTTGTTGCAAATGGTAGCAAATACATGTGTACTAAATTTAAAATGTATTCATATATGTATATGCATATATATATATATATATATATATATATATATATATATATATATATATATATATATATATATATATATATATATATAATATGCATGTATAAATTAGTGATGAAATATTTAAAGTATGTGCTGAATCAAAAAATACACAAGATTTGTTGCAAAAAATACACACAGTTTAAAATCTATACTATATTTGAGAATAAAATATATTACCCATCCATCCATCCACGTTCTACCGCTTGTCCCTTACATTTAGAAAAATATATAATGCTAGACATATTGTTTATTACACTATATGCTGTTAGTGCCGGAAATCATACATTTTTGGAAAATAAAAAATTAAATTAAATTTTAAAAAAAGGCCAAAAGTTTGGACACCTTCTCATTTCAATGTGTTTTCTTTATTTTCATGACTATTTACATTGTAGATTGTCACTAAAGGCATCAAAACTATGACACCTGTGAAGTGAAAACCATTTCATGTGACTACCTCTTAAAGCTCATCGAGAGAATGCCAAGAGTGTGCATAGCAGTAATCAGAGCAAAGGGTGGCTATTTTGAAAAAAATAGAATATAAAACATGTTTTCAGTTATTTCACCTTCTTTTTGTTTAGTTTTGATGCCTTCAGTGACAATCTACAATGTAAACAGTCATGAAAATAAAGAAAACGCATTGAACGAGAAGGTGTGTCCAAAATCTTGGCCTGTACTGTATATAGTGATTAAATAACACATTTTTGCAAATTAAAAAGTTATATATTTTTGTAAATATTAGTGGGGAAAATATATTGCTAGAATATATAACAATATTTTAGCAAAAAATATGAAACTTTTGTGAAATTCCTTAATTAAAATAATTTAAAAAATAACACCACTAAATTGGAAAAAAATTATATTTAAAAAAGATATCCCTACTCTGTATGTAATACATTTGAGGGGGAAAACACTCTGAATTCAAACAGGAAATTACATTAAAAATGTCATCATTAAATTATAAAGAAATGTAATTGTATGTCAAAAAGTAGACAATATGTTATGAAAATAAAATCTAAATTTGAACCAAAATAATGAAACTTTTAGGACAAATAACTGATAAATGATCAGCATTTCAAATACAGGATTTCCCAGAATAAGGTATATTCCATTTGAAGAAAACATTTAAGACACTAAAAGAAAGTAATACTGAAATGTGAAGTTCATGTCAGTGTTCATGCCACACTGAGTCACTATCAATAAGTACAGTATGCTGTTGCTATGTTGTTCACATATTTCATTTGTGTAGTGGAAAACCTTTAAAAAAATATCCCATGACTTGTGACATCACTAAGGTGCGTCTGAATAAAAGAGTGTGTATTTATATCCCGTCATGTGCTAGGAGGCTCGTGGAGGTGACGTGTCTTCACCTGTACTGCCCGTCACTACTATAGCAACAACAATAACAACAACAATGACAACACGCCAGGGAACCCTGAGGACTTCCTGGGAGATCCTCGCCTCAACGTTGGCCCCGCTGTTTGTCGACTCAATTCCGGTCGCCATGGCGACCGTGGGGCCTCCGGCAAAGGGAATCCCTTATCTCGCTGACGATGTTGCACAAGCGTCACGGTTCAAAGGCTGCTCTGAAGGAATGTAAAAAAAAAAGAAAACACAGAACACACCTTAAAACGCTGCTCTTCAGTCACTATGTGTGTGTCGCCATGACAACCAGAGTGTTTGGGTGGGGTGTGTGAGCTCCACGGGGCATGAATGGTTGTAAAGCTCTGAGTCAGAACTTGCAAACATGCGGGAGATTTATGAATGAGCTGGACGCCATTCACCAACTATTGGAATCTAAAGACAACTGTAGGCGAGGTTTCAGGAAACTGCAGTTTGTAGAAATGACCACACTTTATACAAAAAAACCCCCCACAATATCTTATGTAAATAAATGGGTTATACTTGTATAGCATTTTTCTACCTTCAAGGTACTTAAAACGCTTTGACACTATTTCCACATTCACCCATTCACACACACATTCACACACTGATGGCGAGAGCTGCCATGCAAGGCCCTAACCACGACCCATCAGGAGCAAGGGTGAAGTGTCTTGCTCAAGGACACAACGGATGTGACGAGGTTGGTAGAAGGTGGGGATTGAACCAGGAACCCTCAGGTTGCTGGCACGGCCACTCTCTCAACCGCGCCACGCCGTGCCCAATATGTATGATTGTTGCACTGTCTTAACTACAAGCAGATAATTAAAACTTCAGTTGTACTAAAAAAAAAGGAAATTTTTTTACATCAATAAAAATACATGTTAATATTAGTAAACAATGTGTATGTTTTTGTAAAAAAAATAAAAAATAATTGTTAAATATAATGTATACACAATTTTATAAAATACATTGAACTAAAATTTAAGAAGACCATGCAACATTTTAGAGAATATCATTGTCATTGTGAGCAAAAATGTATGCATAAAATATTCCAATAATGTGAGCAATACAATTATTTTCCTTAACATTTATTTTATTGAACTGCTTTATAATTGTAACATGATTTAATATAATTAGTATAATTTATATTTTCTTTAACATTTTATCATTTGAATGTGATTTTATTTTGAAAATAAATGTAACTCAATTTGAGAAAAAAATATGAATTAGTTTGACAAGATAAAATATTCAACATTTCAAAAATGCAATTAAAAAAAGAAAAATTTAAAGACAGTGAAATTGAGCAAAAATATTAGGCCTGTCAAAATTAACGAGTGATTTAATCACAAACAAAGTATCCAATTTATCATAAACACATGTAGATTCCTCATGCAGTTTATTTTGATGGTACAAGCTCTTTTACTTTAACCACTATATGGTGAGTTATCAGATCAATGCATGCGTCAGTACAAAAATGAGTGAGGAGACTCCGACTGGTGTGCTCGCTGGTTAATTCCACTCCAAAATATAGCTTGAAAGAACTTAAGATAAAACTGTTCTTGAGTTTTTGTGCAAATAAATGACACGCATTCAAGTAAAACCTTTAAAAACAACCATGGATGCCATTCTGACGATAAAATTACATTTGTGATTACTTATGATTATTCCAAAGTCCAAAATGTGATCAATCTGATTTAAAAAAAATAAAAAAATGACAGCCCTAAAAAGTATGCATTTACAATATTTTCGAATATTTTTTAAGAGAAAAAATAATTCAGAGAATACGGCATACAAAATTTCAGCAAAACATGTATATATTATATGTAACAATACATTTTAGAAAACACTATACTACATTTGTGGGGTAAAAAAAAAACATCTGAGAAAAATAAAAACTGAACACAAAATTTTAGAAAAAAACATTGTTATATTGAATTGGAGCAAAAAAAACAAAACATGTAGAATATGTACAAAATATTGCATTGGTTTTTAATTTCAGAAAAAAATACATACAAAATTTTAGTAAAATACAATAGAATAGTAGTGTGTACCGATACCAATATTTTGGCACTGGTACTGGTACCAAAATTATTTCGATACTTTTCAGTACTTTCATACTTTTCTAAATAAAGGGGACCACAAAAAATGCATTATTGGCTTTATTTTAACAAAGAATCTACGGTAGGTTAAACATATGTTTCTTATTGCAAGTTTGTCCTTAAATAAAATAGTGAACATACAAGACAACTTGTCTTTTAGTAGTAAGTAAGCAAACAAAAGCTCCTAATTAGTCTGCTGACATATGCAGTAACATATTATGTCATTTTCCATTCTATTATTTTGTCAACATTATTAAGGACAAGTGGTAGGAAATGAATATTTAATCTACTCGTTCATTTACTGTTAATATCTGCTTACTTTTTCTTTAACATGTTTTATCTAAACTCCTGTTAAAATGTAATAATCACTTATTCTTCTGCTGTTTGGATGCTTTACATTAGTTTTGGATGATACCACAAATTTGGGTATCAATCCGATACCAAGTAGTTACAGGATCATACATTGGTCATATTCAAAGTCTTCATTTGTCCAGGGACGTATTTCCTGTGTTTATAAACATAATATAAATAAAAAAATACCGGTACTTTTCTGAGGCGGTATAGTACAGAATATGGTTCATTAGCGTCACGATACTATACTAATACCGGTATACCGTACAACCCTAATAGACTGTAAGAATATGTTTAAAAAACCATACTCAATTGGGGTCTAATGTAACAAACAATCCCAGGTGAGTCAATAATGTTTGTACACACTTTTCCAGTTTATCTCTATTAGAGTTTTACTACTTACGTATAAAATACTACACGGTCTCGCTGCATCCTATCTTGCCGATTGTATTGTACCATATGTCCCGGCAAGAACTCTGCGTTCAAAGAACTCCGGCTTATTAGTGATTCCCAGAGCCCCAAAAAAGTCTGCGGGCTATAGAGCGTTTTCTATTCGGGCTCCAGTACTATGAAATGCCCTCCCGGTAACAGTTAGAAATGCTACCTCAGTAGAAGCATTTAAAGGCCTACTGAAATGCGATTTTCTTATTTAAATGGGGATAGCAGGTCCATTCTATGTGTCATACTTGATCATTTCGCGATATTGCCATATTTTTGCTGAAAGGATTTAATAGAGAACATCGACGATAAAGTTCACAACTTTTGGTCGCTGATAAAAAAGCCTTGCCTGTACCGGAAGTAGCAGACGAGTAGGGTGACGTCACAGGTTGTGGAGCTCCTCACATCTGCACATTGTTTACAATCATGGCCACCAGCAGCGAGAGCGATTCGGACCGAGAAAGCGACGATTTCCCCATTAATTTGAGCGAGGATGAAAGATTTGTGGATGAGGAAAATGAGAGTGAAGGACTAGAGGGCAGTGGGAGCGATTCAGATAGGGAAGATGCTGTGAGAGGAGGGTGGGACCTGATATTCAGCTGGGAATGACTAAAAGAGTAAATAAACACAAGACATATATATACTCTATTAGCCACAACACAACCAGGCTTATTTTTAATATGCCACAAATTAATCCTGCATAACAAACACCTCCCCCCTCCCGTCCATATAACCCGCCAATACAACTCAAACAACTGCACAACACACTCAATCCCACAGCCCAAAGTACCGTTCACCTCCCCAAAGTTCATACAGCACATATATTTCCCCAAAGTCCCAAAAGTTACGTACGTGACATGCACATAGCGGCACGCACGTACGGGCAAGTGATCAAATGTTTGGAAGCCGCAGCTGCATGCGTACTCACGGTACCGTTTCTGCGTATCCAACTCAAAGTCCTCCTGGTAAGAGTCTCTGTTGTCGCAGTTCTCCACAGGCCAATGGTAAAGCTTGACTGTCATCTTTCGGGAATGTAAACAATAAAACACCGGCTGTGCTTGTGTTGTTGAAGTCGGCCGCAATACACCGCTTCCCACCTACAGCTTTCTTCTTTGCTGTCTCCATTGTTCATTGAACAAATTGCAAAAGATTCACCAACACAGATGTCCAGAATACTGTGGAATTTTGCGATGAAAACAGACGACTTAATAGCTGGCCACCATGCTGTCACAAAATGTCCTCTACAATCCGCGACGTCACGCGCTGACGTCATCATACCGAGACGTTTTCAGCAGGATATTTTGCGCGAAATTTAAAATTGCACTTTAGTAAACTAACCGTATTGGCATGTGTTGCAATGTTAAGATTTCATCATTGATATATAAACTATCAGACTGCGTGGTTGGTAGTAGTGGGTTTCAGTAGGCATTTAAGTCCCATCTTAAAACTCATTTGTAGACACTAGCCTTTAAGACCCCCTTTTTAGACCAGTTGATCTGCCGTTTCTGGGACACAGGTTCGGTGGCCATGGATGAAGTGCTGGCTGTCCAGAGTCGGGACCCGGGGTGGACCGCTCGCTTGTGCATCGGTTGGGGACATCTCTGCGCTGCTGACCCGTCTCCGCTCGAGATGGTCTCCTGCTGGCCCCACTATGGACTGGACTCTCACTATTGTGTTAGATCCACTATGGACTGGACTTTCACAATATTATGTCAGATCCACTTGATGTCCATTGCATCCGGTCTCCCCTAGAGGGGGGCGGGGGTCACCCACATATGCGGTCCTCTCCAAGGTTTCTCATAGTCATTCACATCGACGTCCCATTGGGATTGTGAGTTTTTCCTTGCCCTTATGTGGGCTCTGTACCGCGTATGCCGTTGTGGCTTGTGCAGCCCTTTGAGACACTCGTGATTTAGGGCTATATAAATAAACATTGATTGATTGATTGATTGAAGTAACAAGTGACAACTTTTAAATACATTCCAAATCCCTCAACTAAGCTTACAAGTATTGTGAAAATGTACTCAAACTGGAAAACAAAGGGTTCACCTCCTGGTGACACAATCGACATATTTGGTTTGACAATTGATGTCAGCATGAAAAAATGCTCCGGAGTCCATTGGTCAGGGAAGCCATGTTGTGTTGCGCAACGTAGCATGCTAACACTCAGCGTGGACATGAAAGATTCATGTATTTAATAAGTAAATAGACGCACACAGGTGGATGTGATCTAGCTCCGAGGCGTCCTAAGCTGACCGTTTTGACACCGCGTGCGTTCATCCCCCGCACTCGCACACTTGGCAGCTGCCGGAATCTGACAAATGTTATTCATTTGGCTCCGCCATGTGCAGCGTGTGAGAAAGAATCCGCTCACTTTGCATCCTCCGCGGTGGAAGAGTTCCGAGAGAGAAAGCACAGAGGACACTTTTTGGACGGCGGTATCAAGGAGGGAGGGAAGAAAATACACAAAAAATGTTGAGCGTTGCGCTTCGTAGCAGCAGCAACAAAAATGTGAACATGCTGAGTCACTCCAGTCAGGCTTTTAGGGATCTTTTTCTACACCAGGACTAGGACTCACAGTTAACTTTGGGCATACTTGCCAACCCTCCCGGATTTTCCGGGAGACTCCCGAAATTCAGCGCCTCTCCCGAAAACCTCCCGGGATAAATTTTCTCCCGAAAATCTCCCGAAATTCAGGCGGACTCAGGTCCTCCACAATATAAAAAAGCGTACCTGCCCAATCACGTTATAACTATAGAATGATGGAGGGCGAGTTCTTGGTTTCTTATGTGGGTTTATTGTTAGGCAGTTTCATTAACGTCCTCCCAGCGTGGCAACAACACACAACAACAGCAGCAGCAGTCACTTTTTTGTATACCGTAAAGCAGTTCGTCTGCCGTAAACAGCAATGTTGTGACACTCTTAAACAGGACAATACTGCCATCTAGTGCATTTGATGAAAGCACTTTTGTGCGTGCCACACATCAATGCATCATCAGAGAGGGTGTTCAGCATGGTTCGAAAAATAGTGACAGAGAATAGAACAAGGATGGACAATTCAACCCTTAACTCAACAATGAGTAGATGAGTGTTATGTGTGTGTATATGTGTAAATAAATGAACACTGAAATTCAAGTATTTATTTTATATATATATATATAATAATATATATATATATATTATATATATATATATATATATATATATATATATATATATATATATATATGTGATACTTGACTTGGTGAATTCTAGCTGTAAATTCACTCCTCCCCTTTTAGCCACGTCCCCGTCCCACCCCGACCACGGTTGGGGTTAATTGCGTTTATGGGGCTTGGGTTATAGTTTGGGTGAAATCTGGGCCTAAAGTGTTAGGTGTGGTTCAGGGTGGAGTTGGGGTTACATTTGGAGCTGGTTTTGGTGTAAGGGTTACATTTGGGATTAAGGTTGGTAGTTGGGGGTAGTGTTTAGGAGGTAGGGTTAAGATTGGAGTTTACGGAAATGTTAGGGTTCGGGTTGATGTTGACGTTACATTTGGGACAGAAGTAGAGTAGAGGTGGTTGGGCCTGGAAATAAGTTTTTAGTTGGAATCTAGTTTAAGGTCGGTCAAACGTCTGGGCTCAGAGTTGGGGTGAAGGCATACTTGCCAACCCTCCCGATATTCCCGGGAGACTCCCAAATTTCAGTGCCCCTCCCGAAAATCTCCCAGGGCAACCATTCTCCCGATTTCCACCCGGACAACAATATTGGGGGCGTGCCTTAAAGGCACTGCCTTTACCGTCCTCTACAACCTGTCGTCACGTCCGCTTTTCCTCCATACAAACAGCGTGCCGGACCAGTAACATAATATATGCGGCTTTTACACACACAAGTGAATGCAACGCATACATGATCAACAGCCATGCAGGTCACACTGAGGGTGGCCGTATAAACAATTTGAACACTGTTACAAATATGCGCCACACTGTGAACCCACACCAAACAAGAATGACAAACACATTTCGGTAGAACATCCGCACCGTAACACAACGTACACACAACAGAACAAATACCCAGAACCCCTTGCAGCACTAACTCTTCCGGGACGCTACAATATAGACCCCAGCTACCCCCCCCCCCCCAACCCTGCCCACCTCAACCCCCCCCCCCCCCCCCCATCTCCCGAATTCGGAGGTCTCAAGGTTGGCAAGTATGGGTGAAGGTTGTAGTTGGGGTCAAATTTGGAGCTGGGATTGGGGTAAATTTTAGCTACATTTTGGACAGGGGGGTGGTTGTTGGGGTTAGGGATGAGGTTGGGGCTAAGCTTGTGGTTGGGGTAAGGGTTAAAGGTTGGTATGGGAGTTTAGTGCTAGGTTGAGATGGTAGTTGGGGTTAAGGTTGGGCTTAGGGTTGTAGTCTCTGCATTTGACCCATCACCCTTGATCACCCCCTGGGAGGCGAGGGGAGCAGTGAGCAGCAGCGGTGGCCGCACCCGGGAATCATTTTGGTGATTTAACCCCCAATTCCAACCCTTGATGCTGAGTGCCAAGCAGGGAGGTAATGGGTCCCATTTTTATAGTCTTTGGTATGACTCGGCCAGGGTTTGAACTCACAACCTACCGATCTCAGGGCGGACACTCTAACCACTAGAGTGTCCGCCCTGAAATGATTTAAGGTTGGAGTTAAAGTTGGGGCCGAGGTTACATTTGGAGTTGGGGTATGTGTTTTAGTTGGGGCTAAGTGTGGGGCTAGTCTTATTCAGTTCAAGATTGGGCATAGGTTTGGGCTCGTAGTTGAGATTGCGGTTAGATCTCAGTCTAGGGTTGAGGTAGCGATTGACGTTAAAGTTGTAGTTGGGGTAAGATTTGGAGCTGGGGTTGTGGTAAGACTGGGGTCTGCAACCTTAACTATCAAAAAATACATTTTGCTGACTCTTCCATCAAAGAAAAATGGTATAGAGCCGCAAAATGTAACAGTTTATAACCGTTTTATTTTTATTTTACAGGACAAAGAATCTGTCCAGGTGAAATTAAACTCCCCTTCTCCCTATAAGATTGTTCTTTTTGCCAAGTATTCATGGTTATCCTACCCAAGGGGTTGCACACTTTAGAAGCTGAACTGAACCCCCAAGCTTACAGTCTCATTTATTTGCTTTCCTTTCTCCTTAGAACTCAGCCTGTGTTCATTCATGGCCTCATAGACAGTTGGAAAATGTTTAACTCTTTTAAAAAATGCTAACTTTTCTTACTCTGGGTTTTTTAACAAAATCTGAGAAGAGCCGCATTCAGCTCCAGAGCCCTGGGGTAAGAGTTTTAGTTGGGGTTAAGGTTGTTGCTGGGGTTAGGGTTAAGGTTGTGATTTGGGTTGGGATAGAGGTTTTAGTTGGGGTTGGGCTTATTGATGGGATTGGAGTTTGCTTTAGATTTAGAATTTGGGTTGGGTTGGCGTTCAAGTTGGGCAAGGGGTTAGGGTTGAGGTGGTAGTTGAGGTTAAAGGTTGGGTGTGGGGTTAGGGATGAGGTTGGGGCTAAGCTTGTGGTTGGGGTAAGGGTTAAGGTTGGTATGGGAGTTTTGGGTTTGAGTTAAATTTGGTGTTACATTTTGGACAGGTGTTAGGTAGAGATGGTAGTTGGGGTTAAGGTTGGGCTTAGGGTTGTAGTTACAAACAATTTAAGATTGGAGTTAAAGTTGGGACGGAGGTTGCATTTGGAGTTGGGGTATGTGTTTTAGTTGGGGCTAAGTGTGGGGCTAGTCTTATGGTTGTGGTTGGGTTTAAGGTTGAGGTTACTTAAAGCCACACATGTTATTCTGTCATCAATTCTGGGTTTACCCAAAATGAGGAGTAAATACAGACTTCTATCATTAATTATGAAAACCTTAATATCACTAATCAATATTACACCATGTATTCCTATGGAGTCCTCAGGAAGAAACCCTGTAGCACGGTCTAAAACATCACATGACCTTTTCCTTTGATAAACAACATTTCAAGTTTGGATAATGTTAATTTAAGCACTGAAATATTCATTAGGGATAAAACATAATCCCCTGAGCTTCCAGGCGGGGTGAAGAAGATGAGACGGGAGTGCTACCTGCTGAATTAAAGATCAAGTAAATTTACCTTTAAATATCAATCAATAATTAAACTTAGCATTAGGATTTTAGGATGTTTACTTTACAGAGCACCTTCACCATTATTTCTTTTTTTTTTAATGATACACATTAGCCCACAATTTAAGAAACAAACTCAAGGACGAGTTTGCTCTCAGGTGATTTAAGAGTGGAAAAACCGGAATCTGGTTGTAAAAGATCATTAATGCCGCCCAAACGTCTCCAAGGGTTCTTTGGAATGATTTTGTGTTGTTGACATAAACACGTCTAGTCATGTGACATGAGGGAGTGTCGCCCTAATTACTTCTCGAGAGTACTTTTAGAAAGTATGTTAAATGGGTGCCAATTGAACAATTACACCATTTACATTTGGTTTTGTTTTAGCAGACAACTTTTTAACGCCTCATTTTAACATTGACAAGTTCTTTTAGTTGGAGAACTTGAATAACCAGAACAAGCAATTTATCAGACAAAATCAGGTGTTCAAACCTTTAAATACTTTGATAAAAATGTATGAAGTTTAAACAAAAAAACTTGTTAATTGAAACCATAAAAGTTATGGAGGTCAAATGCAAACCCTAATTAAATTTAAGTTCAGATAGTCCTCATTTTACGACAAAAAAAAGAGAATTAGTTAAGTGCGTAGGTGAAGTGTTACATAATCATGCGTTGTTACACTGAGGAAGGACAATGTCGATTTTATATTTGTTGGTTGCATTTTTAACTTTAACCCTTATTGTGTCTCACAGGTGTGAGGCAGACTCTTCTGGTTGGAGTACATCAAAGAAAAGGAAAGTAAAAAAGCGAAAATCTGGTCGAAATCGACATTGGTGAAAGGATCTTCTTCTATAAAATGAAAAGTGATACAGGGCCTCCAGAAAGCATTCACAGCATTTCACTTTTTCACATTTTGTTATGTTGCAGCCTTATTCCAAAATGGAATAAATCCATCTTTGTCCTTAAAAGTCTACACACAAAACCCCATAATGATTTGTGCAAAGGGCTTCACGGTGGCAGAGGGGTTAGTGCATCTGCCTCACAATACGAAGGTCCTGAGTAGTCTTGGGTTCAATCCCGGGCTCGGGATCTTTCTGTGTGGAGTTTGCATGTCCTCCCCGTGACTGCGTGGGTTCCCTCCGGGTACTCCGGCTTCCTCCCACCTCCAAAGACATGCACCTGGGGATAAGTTGATTGGCAACACTAAATTGGCCCTAGTGTGTGGATGTGAGTGTGAATGTTGTCTGTCTATCTGTGTTGGCCCTGCGATGAGGTGGCGACTTGTCCAGGGTGTACCCCGCCTTCCGCCCGATTGTAGCTGAGATAGGCTCCAGCGCCCCCCGCGACCCCAAAGGGAATAAGCGGTAGAAAATGGATGGATGGATTTGTGCAAATTTATTACAAATGAAAAACTAAGAAGTCTTATGTACATACTGTAAGTATCCACATCCTTTGCTTAATACTTTGTTGATGCACCTTTGGCAACAAATAAAGCCTCAAGTATTTTTGAATACGATGCCAGAAGCTTGGCACACCTATCTTTGGGCAGGTTACCACATTCCTCTTTGCAGCACTTCTTAAGTTCCATCAGGTTGGATGGGAAGCGTTGGTTTTCATCCAGGATGTCTTTGTACATTGCTGCATTCATCTTAGTCTAGTCAGGGAGGTGACTAGACTAAGTCACCTCTCTCAGAGCTACAGTATTCCTCTGTAGAGAGAGAACCTTCTAGAGCAGGGGTGTCAAACTTGTTTTCATTGAGGGCCACACCTCAGTCATGGCTGCCATTAGAGGGCCGCTTGCAACAGTAAATAATCAATGAATTTGCCTATGAATTTAAATATTTTAAATTTTAAGTAAAAAAAATCTGTGGAGTTTACCACTGTTTTTTTACAATCTGGCAGCTTAGTTGCCAGACTTTTACTGTAAAATATATGGTGTTTTACTATTTTATTATTATTATTTTTACAACATATTACTATTAATATATTATTATTAAATAGAAATGTGGTTCGAGTGTCCGCCCTGAGATCGTCGGTAGGTTGTGAGTTCAGACCCCGGCCGAGTCATACCAAAGACTATAAAAATGGGACCCATTACCTCCCTGCTTGGCACTCAGCATCAAGGGTTGGAATTGGGGGTTAAATCACCAAAAATGATTCCCGGGCGCGGCCACCGCTGTTGCCCACTGCTCCCCTCACCTCCCAAGGGGTGATCAAGAGTGATGGGTCAAATGCAGAGAATAATTTCACCACACCTAGTGTGTGTGTGACAATCATTGGTACTTTAACTTGAACTTAAATACAGTACTGCTGTTTAATTTAATTTTGGCAACTCAGCTGCCAGTTTTTTACCATAATAAAATGTGGTACCATAAAATCATCAACCATGGATTTTACAGTAAAAAAATAAAACTAATCAAAACTGACAGCTCAGTCGATAGCATTTTACTGTAAAAAAACAAACATTGGTTGTTTTTTTTCAACTTACAGTAATATGCTGTAAAAAAAAAACTCCCTAAATTTGACATTAAAATCTATTGGTCATTTTTACAGTTTATAATTTGATGGATAACTTGCTTCGAAATCATAAGTTAAGGAGATAATTAAGTATTTATTTGGATTTTGACCAAAAAAGTTAATATTGCAATATTGGACACTATTTTTTTCCTTGTCAAACTAGAAAAAAACCCTCATACCTTTAGTAAAAAAAATAAGAAAGCAAAGAAAGAAAATATAAGGTATTTTATTGACAAATATTATTTCCAGGCTTTTGCGGACCATATAAAATGACGTGGGGGGCCAGATCTGGCCCGCGGGCCTTGAATTTGACATCTGTGTTCTAGAGGGACAACCATCTCTGCAGCAATCCACCAATCAGGCCTGTATAGTGGATTGCTGCAGACTGCAGCCATTTCTTGGTTACCGGTAAAAAAAAGTTAACCAAAATGCACCTGAAAGATTTTTCTGGTCTAACGAGACAACGATTGAAGACTTTGGTGTGAATGCCAGGCGTCATGTTTGGAGAAAACCAGGCACCGCTCATCACCAGGCCAAAATCATCCCTACAGTGAAACATGGTGCTGGCAGCATCATGCTGTGGGGATGGTTTTCAGTGGAACTGGCAGACTGGTCAGAGACAGAGAGACATCTCGGATGAAAACCAACACTTCTCATTTTTAGTTCTTTTTTTTTTTTCAATATATTAGCCAAAAAAAAAAAAACTTTTCACATTGTCATTATGGAGTATTGTGTGGAGAATTTTGAGGACAAAAATGAATTTATTCCATTTTGTAATAAGGCTGTAACATAACAAAATGTGGAATAAGTGTCCATTCCAGTGTGTAAGACAACAACGGGGATAAAAGTACAAAAGTTAACAATCACTACATTTAAATGCAAAACCCAAAACCAGTGAAGTTGGCACGTTGTGTAAATCGTAAATAAAAACAGAATACAATGATTTGCAAATCCTTTTCAAGTTATATTCAATTGAATAGACTGCAAAGACAAGATATTTTAATGTTCGAACTGAGAAACTTAATTATTTTTTGCATATAATCATTAACTTACAATTTAATGGCAGCAACACATTGTACAAAAGTTGGCACAGGGGCATTTTTACCACTGTGTTACATGGCCTTTCCTTTTAACAACACTCAGTAAACTTTTGGGAACTGAGGAGACCAATTTTTGAAGCTTTTCAGGTGGAATTCTTTCCCATTCTTGCTTGTTGTACAGCTTAAGTTGTTCAACAGTCAGGGGTTTCAGTTGTGGTATTTTAGGCTTCATATTGCGCCACCCATTTTCAATGGGAGAGAGGTCTGGACTACAGGCAGGCCAGTCTAGTACCCGCACTCTTTTACTATGAAGCCACGCTGTAAAACGTGGTTTGGCATTGTTTTGCTGAAATAAGCAGGGGCGTCTATGATAACGTTGCTTGGATGGCAACATATGTTGCTCCAAAACCTGTATGTACCTTTCAGCATGAATGGTGCCTTCACAGATGTTTAAGTTACCCATGCCCTGGGCACTAATACACCCCCATACCAACACAGATGCTGGCTTTTGAACTTTGCGCCTAGAACAATCCGGATGGTTCTTTTCTTCTTTGTTCCGGAGGACACGACATCCACAGTTTTCAAAAACAATTTGAAATGGCGACTAGTCAGACCACACAGCACTTTTCCACTTTGCATCAGTCCATCTTAGATCGGGCCTAGCGAAGCCAACTGCGTTTCTGGGTGTTGTTGATAAATGGTTTCGCTTTGCATAGTAGAGTTTTAACTTGCACTTACAGATGTAGCGATAAACTGTAGCTACTGACAGTGGTTTCCTGAAGTGTTCCTGAGCCCATGTGGTGATATCATTTACACACTGATGTCGCTTTTTGATGCAGTACCGCCTAAGGGATCGAAGGTCCATAATATCATGGCTTACGTGCAGTGATTTCTCCAGATTCTCTGACCCTTTTGATGATATCACGGGCCGCAGATGGTGAAATCCCTAAATTCCTTGCAATAGCTTATTGAGAAATGTTGTTCTTAAACTGTTGGACAATTTGCTCATGCATTTTGACTGGGAAGCTGCTTTTACACCCACCTGTTCTCAATTAGCCTGTTCACCCGTGGGCTGTTCCAAATAAGTGTTTGATGAGCATTCCTCAACTTTCTCAGTCTTTTTTGCCACTCGTGCCAAATTTTTTGAAACATGTTGCAGGCATAAATTTCCAAATGAGCCAATATTGGCAAAATTTAACAACGTTTTATCGTTCGAATGTTAAGTATTTTGTCTTTGCAGTCTATTCAATTGAATATAGGTTGAAAAGGATTCGCAAATCATTGTATTCTGAATGTTGTCTGTCTATCTGTGTTGGCCCTGTGATGAGGTGGCGACTTGTCCAGGGTGTACACCGCCTTCCGCCCGAATGCAGCTGAGATAGGCTCCAAAAGGGACAAGCGGTAGGAAATGGATGGATGGATGTATTCTGTTTTTATTTACGATTTACACAACATGCCAACTTCACTGGTTTTGGGTTTTGTACATAACATCCGATGTTTATTCTTTTTCTTCAGTTCTCGCATTCGTCTTCTCTCCCTTTCTTTTGGTAGGAGTGATGCCAGAAGGCCAGAGAAAAGGCAGAAGAAAATATCGGCCTCATTTCAAATCGTATAAGTGATCCGATGTAGTTTGACACAGATCACACAGATGCTAAGCTAACTAGGCTTCATTCCTGCCTTGACCTAACGTTGCCTCTTCAGTGAACCGACCTTCCGTCTTACTGCTCTCGGGGTCACTCGTGGGTCACAATTTGAGAGCTTTTTGTACATTATTTCCAAGCTGCCACACAACCTTGTGCATTGTATTCCCCACCAAAAACGCCTTCAATCAAGGCGCTGCAAAATGCAGAGAGGAGGTAAACAGTCTGGTTTTATGATTGGGCCCCTTCTTACAGCGAGGCCGGATAATTGAAAAGCCTTGAGTGGGTGGCTATTTTGAGACGCCAGTGGGAACAGGCTGGGAACGGGGATCTGCGTTCACTAAAACACGCCTTTTTTTGTCGGAGAGGAATATACAAAATAACAAAAAACAAATACTAGTCGTCTCTCTAGGTCATTTGAGCTGTCGATTTATATATAATAAGAATTAGCCAAAGAGAGACGGATCCCGCCGTTTGCTTATGTGTGTTTTCAAACAGGTTTTTCCACTGGGACCAGCTGTTCCTTACACGGCACCGCCATCCCGCGACCGCCAACATCCCACAAACCCAAATTACCGTTGTTTGACTGCGGGTTTAAAGTTTAAACAAACAAGAAATATCAGCAGTCAGCGTCTTCGGGAGCGCACGTGTGGACAACGCGAAAGCTGATGTTTGGACAAAGATTTAAAACTAATATGTTTCAATATTCATAGGATGAAATGACTGTTATGTAATGTCACCTGGAGTGAACCTGCATGGTACCATATTCATAATAATCATGGAGTAGATTTATATATCGTTTTTCTAGAGACTCAAAGCGCTTCACAGAGAAGTGAGAAGCCATCATTCTTTTACCCCACGTTCACATTGATGGTGGTAAGCTACATTTGTTGCCACTGTTGCCCTGTGCTGTTGAGTATCACAACATTCAGTATACAGTTGTCAGGACATGGACTTTGGCGCAGTTTCCTGCGAGGATTGCTTTCCCAAGAAGTTATCACAATTTCAGAAGGGTTAACCATTAAAAATCAGTTCCCAGTGGCTTATTTTATTTTTCGAAGTTTTTTTCAAAATTTTACCCATCACGCAATATCCCTAAAATAAGCTTCAAAGTGCCTGATTTTAACCATCGTTATATACACCCGTCCATTTTCCTGTGACGTCACATAGTGATGCCGATACAAACAAACATGGCGGATAGAACAGCAAGGAATAGCGACATTAGTTCGGATTCAGACTCGTATTTCAGCGGCTTAAGCGATTCAACAGATTACGCATGTATTGAAACGGATGGTTGTAGTGTGGAGGCAGGTAGCGAAAACGAAATTGAAGAAGAAACTGAAGCTATTGAGCCATATCGGTTTGAATCGTATGCAAGCGAAACCGACGAAAACGACACGACAGCCAGCGACACGGGAGAAAGCGAGGACGAATTCGGCGATCGCCTTCTAACCAACGATTGGTATGTGTTTGTTTGGCATTAAAGGAAACTAACAACTATGAACTAGGTTTACAGCATATGAAATACATTTGGCAACAACATGCACTTTGAGAGTGCAGACAGCCCAGTTTTCATCAATTAATACATTCTGTAGACATACCCTCATCCGCTCTCTTTTCCTGGGGGTCTGGCGGCAGATTTCTTTGACTTTATCGTTGGAAATGCATCTGCTTTGAGTGTCGCAGGTTATCCACACATTCTTGCCATCTCTGTCGTAGCATAGCTTTTGTCGGTAAAGTGTGCGGAACAAACGTCCAATTTCTCGCCACTTTCGCATCTTTGGGCCACTGGTGCAACTTGAATCCGTCCCTGTTCGTGTTGTTACACCCTCCGACAACTCACCGACGAGGCATGATGTCTCCAAGGTACGGAAAACAGTCGAAAAAACGGAAAATAACAGAGCTGATTTGACTCGGTGTTTGAGAAAATGGCGGATTGCTTCCCGATATGAAGTCACGTTGTGACGTCATCGCTCCGAGAGCGAATATAACAAAAAGGTGTTTAATTCGCCAAAATTCACCTATTTAGAGTTCGGAAATCGGTTAAAAAAATACATGGTCTTTTTTCTGCAACATCAAAGTATATATTGACGCTTACATAGGTCTGGTGATAATGTTCCCCTTTAATTTTACTATAACAAAAAGAACAAACTAAAGGCGCGCACAAGGCGGAAGTACAAACTTGGCTAAGAAAACAAAACTAGCACTTGGGCAAAAACTATGAACATGAAATAAATAACACTTGCTAACTGTGACATGAATAAACAAACACTTACTTGAAAAGCATGGAACTATGGCATGGAACACGTAATCAATGGAGTAACAGGGATAACAGAGTTAATGTCGCCAGGCTGACTTCCTGACAACTGCGAGCCTAAATACTGGTGACATGATTAGTGACAGGTGTGTGAGTCCAAACGTGGAACAGGTGAAACTAATGGGTAAACAAGACAAGGGACTGAAAAAAGCAGGAACTAAAAAGAGTCTAAAAACCAAGCAGAACATAACTTAAACAAAACATGATACCAGACATGACAAAATTCCGAAAGTTTTAGCATTCTTACTAGCTAAATCATGTTCGACAAATTCTTATTACTACAACTGTCGCAGAGGGTGTACGGCATCTCACAAGATACTCCCTATTTCAGCTATCATTTTTCTTAGGTGTGTCCCGATTCGATATTGACATCAGCAAAAGTATCCGATTATATCGGCTGATTTTATAAAATGTCTAATACAAGAAGTCCTGCAGAGCAAAGCTGGACATCCAGTAAACATCTAAATGTTCTCCAATAAGCACACAAGGTTGTTTTTGTTTTGTATTTTAGCCAAGTACTTTACAAAATATAAACATGGTAGGCTATAGGCTACTAAGAGCTAGCAGTTACGCAACAGCTAAGCCCAATAGCACACAAGCTAGACGTATGTTATAAGTGTCCTTAATTCAGTGCTTCTTTTTTATTTAATTTTTTAAATTTTTTGTCCTGTCCAGCTTCTCAGGCAAATCATATAGTTGATGTAGATGCCCATGTCGGCTGTTCAGATTTACTTTACAAAAGAGAAGTGTAGGATACTTCTCTTGTTGCCTTATTTGTATTTGATTTTATTAAATGTATTTATATTATCATTTGGTGCAGCCGGGCCGGAGCAGGAGGGGATAGAAAGAGAAAAAAAAAGAAGACAGAGGGGGAAACTGTGGGGACAAGAGGGGGATTAGACAGAGAGACAAAAACAACAACAGCAAACACAACAACAACAACAACAGCAACAACAATAGAGCAACATCAGCAAATACGACATGTACAAATATGATGGTAAAAGTGATAGCAAATAAGCAGTTAGCGAAAATAAAAAAATAATACAGAAATGACAATGAGCATTATTACACTACAAATGGAGCAATACAAATACCAATAGAAATAGCGCTATTGATAATGAACAATACCAATTATTTACCTCTATTATCAACAATACAGTTGTTCAAATGCAACAATACATATACGTAATGATAACTAGAGATACGAAAGAATGCAGAAAAATGGAGGGGAAGAAAGAGAAGCAACCTATATTAACCTTGTAGATTGTTATAGTAACAATAGGTTAAGCTTTGTCAGTGGGCCATGTGTTACCCAGTTTACCCTAGGGCAACAACGTTAATATATGTTTGATGAAAAGTGATTATGTATGTATATGTACTTGTATATGTGCAGAATGTGTATTTGTGTTTGTACAGTGAATGTATATGTACAGTATGTGTATGTGTATGTTTGTGCAGTGAATGTATATGTACAGTATGTGTATGTTTGTAGCGTGAATGTACTGTATTTGTGTATGTATGTGGGAGCGTAGGTACCTATGTATGTATGTATGTATGTGAGTATATGTGTATTTGTATGTACAATATATTTGACTCCCAGTGTGTGTGGGAGCCAGAGTACGGCCCCAGCCACCCAGAGAGCCCAACCCACAAACAGCAGGTGTGGCGCTCAGGGAACCAGGGACCAATTCAGTGCTTCTTAATGAATTTCTGTTATGCCCCCCCCCCCCCCCCCCCCCACTCTCTGCCGCGACTATAAATAGTATAATTAGTCTATCAAAATGTCATAAGTACACCTCTGCATAATATTGTATCCCTTTTAACATTACAAACAACAAAAAGAACAAATTAATCGGTATAAAAATGACTTGATATTGTTTTCATTAAAAAACTGCTGATCTAAATGTGTCCACTGGATGTCGCCATAAGAATTCTGTTAGGCAAGCAAGAGGTACACAGTAAAGCGCATATAGCTATGGTAACGCATGGCTGTGGCTCCGCCCCCTCAGCCCAAATGAAACGTAAAAACCTGCTGCAATGTCTTCTGCTTCGAACACATTGTTCTTTGGCACACTCGTTGCCCCAAAATGTTTCTGTCAAAAATGAGAAAAGTGAACACAAAGTGTAACTCAACCCTCTTTAATAGTTTCTACCTCCGTTTTTATAGTTTGTTGAGTTAGCACAGAATTAATACGTGGACATGACACATGAAGTATTTGATACCTTGGAGTTTTTATCTATTTATTATTTATTTTGTTCAATTCCAGATAAGCTGTGAACAGTGTTTAATGGCTTTGTCGATACACTGAGACAACGTCTAAGTTCATGGTGTTTTTCAAACTGCACACATTTTTCCTCAGAATTTGAAGTGTTTAGAGGATTATTTTGTGATTTGTGCATTTTCAGAATGTGATTTTTCTATTTTTGACCAAAGTAAAACAAAGAAAACAATCTGAAGTTGTCTTTATTTTTAAGTTATTACGCCATGATTTTACCAATCCGGCCCACGTGAGAATAGATGTTTCTCTATGTGGCCCCTGAGCTAAAATGAGTTTGACAGCCTTGGTCTACAGTATTTCCTTCTGTTTAGTGCACTGAATCGGAAGTACAAGTGCCATTCTGTCTACTAGTCGGCCATAGCGTTTCTACTCCTATGGTTTTCTTCATTCATCACTCCAAGCATTGTTTGTAAGGTTTACAATATAACTAAAACAATTAAACTATGTTTAATAGCTGTGTTTTCATGCATATCTGTATGTGCTAATGTGATCAAGCTAGCGCCGTAAGCATTAACAAATAAGTTCACACGTTTCCGAGTGTCTATGTTAGTATTATTAACTTACAATGGCATTCTTTTTGTATTGTTCCAGTTTTTTAAATTCACCAAAACGTCACTGTGGACTTATTGAGTCTGTTTAGCTGACTGGAGAGCTAGCGTCCGCAGCTAGTGGGTCAACGACAATGACTTCTGTTTTGTTTGATCAGCCGTTTTACTGCCGTGTTACAGGCACCGCTGTAAATAAACATTTACATTATATTTCTGTGGAGGGGGCGTGGCCTGCGGGCCTGCAGCGGAACAGGGTGTGCCAGGACCGGCCTCGAAGTCAGCGACAGGTGCGTAGATGGCCCAGGTGGGCCTTGTCATCTAATCATCTGTCGCTCTGTATAAGGAGAGACAGTGTTGGAGCTTGGGGACAGCGAGAGCAAGACGGACAGCCACAAAAAGACAATTGCTGAAAAGCAACACAGAGACTTCATTGGAAAAATAAAACTGTATTGTGAACCTGAACCGGGCTCTCATGTCGGTGTTTGGTGGTCCAAAGAACCCCCTGGAGGGCAACCTTCACACTTTCTGTGTAAATAACTAATTTCACAACGTAAAAATCTTTTTTTTCTTCTAAAATTTAGTGGGTACGGCTTATATACTGGTGTGCTCTATCGTTCGGAAAATACGGTCACCAAAAGGGTCTGTACTCTAGACATGAAAAATCAATATTCATTAGAGTAGTCCGTGTACAGCTGGTATAACGGTGTAGATTTGTGACCATAATGGTTATTATTGTTTAAAACTGCCATGCCGCCCGGTTTCCAAAGAGAAGCACCGTGTGACAGTGTGAGTGAACCATTCATGCTTCCTCAGGGCAGCACTCATGCAGCCCCAGAGCATGGAGCTACCACCACCTCGCTATGTAGAGAGTAACAGCTGTGTGTGTTCAGTAGTACAGTAGATATAGTAAATATATACTGCTATACAAGCATGTTTATGTTATCCACTTCCTAAAGTCGCCTTACTGATGTGCTATCTATTTACATCAAGTTAGTGTCTGTGCCTAACAGTAAACATCTAATGTAATAGCAAAGGTTGTTACTTTGTCAGGAAGGAAGCTCAACATTCAAAACAAGCATCTCACTCTTTTAGTTTTTTTTCTTCTTTTGGGCTCTCGTGAGGAGACTTTTTCCTGCCATCCTGCAGCTCCGTCTGATCTTTTTCTGGAATCGCATGTAATGATTGTGGCTGACGTTGAAATGTGCAAACACGCTCGCCGGGGAGCTCCTTTTGCACGACTTTTAGTCAGTGGAAACGCTGCACGCTGAGCTAGCAGGGACGCTTTAGTACGAGGAAGTCTTTGCAGAGAAAAGAAGCTCTTTTTTGTGGATGAAGACTTTATCAGTAGAAACCATTGTGTTGATACACCACCCTCCGCTGGCCCTCATGAGCACAATCTAACTGATTTAGGTTTATTTGTGGGATCTGAACCGAGGATGTCGTTGTGGCTTGTGCAGCCCTTTGAGACACTTGTGATTTAAGGCTGTATAAATAAACATTGATTGATTGATTGATTATTTCAGTTTTTAATAACCCTGCACACATCCTAAGTGCACCTGACACATTTGTTCCTCGTATGACAAAAAAAAATGTCCCAAATGACCATACTTGCCAATCCTCCCGATTTTCCCGGGAGACTCCCGAATTTCAGTGCCCCTCCCGAAAATCTCCCGGGGCAACCATTCTCCCAAATTTCTCCCCATTTCCACCCGGACGACAATATTGGGGGCGTGCCTTAAAGACACTGCCTTTAGCGTTCTCTACATCCTGTCGTCACGTCCGTTTTTCCTCCATACAAACAGCGTGCTGGCCCAGTCACATAATATATGCAGGTTTTACACACACATAAGTGAATGCAACCCATACTTCATCAACAGCCATACAGGTCACACTGAGGGTGGCCGTATAAACAACTTTAACACTGTTACAAATATGCGCCACACTGTGAACCCACATCAAACAATGACAAACACATTTCGGGAGAACATCCGCACCGTAACACAACACAACAGAACAAATACCCAGAACACCTTGCAGCACTAACTCTTCCGGGACGCTACAATATACCCCCCCCCCCCCCCCCCCCACCTTCCCCATCTCCCGAATTCAGAGGTCTCAAGGTTGGCAAGTATGGTCTTGACATAAACTAATAAATAATCCTTAACGTTAATTTAGACTGCTGCTTACACATGCTTACATTTGTCCACCAGAGGGCGCCCCTTTGTTCCCATTCAAAGCATACAGCTAAATGTCTGGCAGGATGCTTTGCTTAAACTAATAAAGTTAAAAGTAATATGTAGGGCAACAACAATTAATCTATTCATTCAATTAGAAAATAGCTTTGATTTATATTCTGTTTATATGTGATTTATCGTTTAATGAGTGTAACTAACAAATATTTATTAAATCCAGAATGCGTGGAGTGCCCGGAACTTTAAATAGGCGTGCATAGTTTCCGCACGGTCGCTGCATTAGCGCACACATGAGAGCGGTGGTGTGTGAGTGGATCTGTGTGGAGTTTTGTATTATTTGTTATTAATGCATACATGTTAAAAGCGCATTTTCAATGTTGATGATGTAGTGCACACTTCCAAAAGCTGTGCACTACAAACGTGCTCATTGTAGCCATTATTCCTGGTATTCGCTATCTATTTTCTACAGCTTGTCCCTTTTGGGGTCAATGGGGTGGCTGGAGCCTATCGCGGCTGCATTCTCCTTTTGAATTAAAAAAATGAGCACACATTTTTTTTAATTTCATTCTTGTTCTTTAGGTTAAAGGGTTTTATATACAATGGAACCTCGATTTATGAACGCCTCTATTTGCGTCCTTCTCGGTTTCCAACTCTTTAAATCGCGCCAAATATGCCTCTGTGTGCAAACCATGTCTCGGTGTACGAACGATTCATTTTGCATGCTCATTAAAGTCATCGGGGACTGCCATTTTGATGACATCACTTCCTGTACACGCTTTAAATGCGTTCAAACTTTCACAGTCTCGCTGTGTTGCTTCGGTTTGCCAGACAACCGCTTTGAGTTAGCATTTTAGCCTCCAGCTTGCGGCCCTTCTCAGGTCGGCAAAGGAGGATTTATTCCGCAGAGAGTCTTTAATTGTGATGAGACGTGATAAGATGAAGGATTACATCACACTGCTAGTTTGTGCTAACGCTAGCGGTAACTCTGTGAAGCCATGGATCGTTGATCACTCCGAAACTCTCAGAGTGTTCAACAATGCCACACATACTCAGACACAAAGTAAAATTATTTACCTTTTTTATTTTTTGTTTCTGGAGCACACCAACGCATGTTGACATTTAAGCTTGCTGTAATGTTGTTGTGTTGTTTGGATAAAAACAAGATTGTTGAGCTATTACCCCCTTGTTATGTTGGTTTGATATACAGTACAGGCCAAACGTTTGGACATACCTTCTCATTCAATGGGTTTACTTTATTTTCAAAACTATTTACATTGTAGATTGTCACTGAAGGCATCAAAACTATGAATGAACACATGTGGAGTTATGTACTTAACAAAAAAAGGTGAAACAACTGAAAACATGTTTTACATTCTAGTTTCTTCAAAATAGCTACCCTTTGCTCTGATTACTGTTTTGCACACTCTTGGCATTCTCTTGATGAGCTTCAAGAGGTAGTCGCCTAAAAAGGTTTTCACTTCACAGATGTGCTTGAAGCTCATCGAGAGAATGCCAAGAGTGTGCAGAGCAGTAATCAGAGCAAAGGGTGGCTATTTTGAAGAAACTAGAATATAAAACATGTTTTCAGTTATTTCACCTTTTTTTGTTAAGTACATAACTCCACATGTGTTCATTCATAGTTTTGATGCCTTCATTGACAATCTACAATGTAAATAGTCATGAAAATAAAGAAAACGCATTGAATGAGGAGAAGGTGTGTCCAAAATGTTGGCCTGTACTGTGTGTATATATATATATATATATATATATATACATACATACATTATAATGCTTGCTTCGTTTTTGGCTGTACGAATCCTTCAAATCGTGAAATGGATGAACGTTTCTCCAGAATTTCTCGAGAGGTAATCAAAAAGGGCGGGAGAGTTCACAAAACAACCGCAAGAAAAGCATGTAGCACACACTCCAGTCTTTGGGAGCAGATTCGAAGAATGCATTAGTTTGCAATGATCACTTTGTTAAAAGTTTGCTTGATATTCTTAAAAGATAAGTATATATGTAATTTAGTAAAGGGCACATTTATAATAACATTAATATTTACGTATTTTGATAATTTTAAGCATATGCGGCGCACTCATTTCAAAAACAGGTCACAACGTTCGCTTTTTCCTTCAACAACATCACTGATTATTACTCACTGCACACTTCATGAGAGCCAACAAACTAAATAAAACATCACTTACTGTACAACGTCTGCTGTCATTAGGATGCTGACTGATAGAATTTTGTTAAATTCCCGTTTTAGATGAAAAATGACTCATAATCTTCACGAAGAAAAGAGGGGTGGAACCAAGCGTGTTTTTGTGTCTTTCCCGCCATTTTCTGGTCTCAATTGGCTGTCAAAGTGTACCAACTTGACGGAATACGTCCCTATCTTTCTACTATCAAGGTGAGAGGCATGATTAATGGTCTACAATAAACTTTTACGAGCAAAGGAAGCGAGGAAGCACCTTACCACTTGATGATGTAAACATAGGCACACACGCTGGTGATAACGGCACCACTATAAATAGTCTGTCTGTGTTAGCGCTTATAATAACAATATCACTAATACTTGGGTAATATTTAAGTCATGAAATGTATTGTTGGCGCTTTTTCATGGTTATTTATTGGATTTTATGGGCAGAATAGAGGACCTCTTATTGGCTCCGCTGTAAGCGAACTTTTATTTACGTTTATTTATGAGTTAGAATGCATTAAAAAAAATACATCTGTCGTCTTGTCTTTCATAATGACTGTAAACGATAGGCAAAATTCCCAAAAAGTGCAGTTCCCCTTTAAGTTTTTGTAGATTTTAAAGAAGACCTTTTGCTGAATTCTATTGTCCAGCCTGGTGCACAACTCGTCTTTTGTCCCAGCAGTTAAGAAGCACAATGTATTTGACAGGACCATCCCACTGGCGCTACTTTCCTTAAGTGGAACGGGATGGTGTCACACACACATTTGCACTCTGTTATTTAGTCCAACGTCAGAACTGCCAAGATGGTTTGCAGCTGGGCCCGTGTCATGAGTCGTGTTGTCGTGCAGATATATATCCACGCTAGCCGCCGATCACAGCCATGCTTGGTTTACGTCCAACGTGTAATTGTAATAATTGCAGCTCTGAGCGCGCAGGAATCTATATCTGTCATAATTGGGCATAATGAAATTCGCATATTTTCAGTCTTAGCGCGAGCGGCGTTGGGTTACACGTTCCAGGACACCAAGTTTGATTTGGAATTGCTTAAGGAATGTGTTGATTTGATAGACGCCGCGACATCACCTGATATTTCTCCTGTTTGTTTTACTCATTTAAAAGAGAATAATCCGTAAGGCAGTTCTTTGCTTGTAGCTTTTACTGGCAGCGACACGAGCAATGACAGAAACTTGGGAAAACAAAGGCGTTGACAATACAATCCGAATTAGCCGCGGGCAACTATGATTGTATAAAAAAAAAACAGTCTAGACCAGGCGTGTCAAACTCGTTTCTATTAAGGGCTGCATCACAGCCCTGTAAAATGTGAAATATATATATGAATATAAATGTATCATATTATCATATTTTTACACAAATGCCTCAAACTTTTTTTCACCAAGAACCACGTCAGAAAAAAACGTTGCTCTCCAACTACCATCATAATGATCGACATTACAATACAGTCGCAAAGTAGGCCTAAGTATTCATTAAAAACAAATAGAGAGGTTATATTCAACAAGTATTTAATTTTGGCCACTGTAACATTAAACACAGTTTGACTATAGGAAAATACAACAGTGTACTTTGGTCAAGAGATTCTTTGGCGTTCCACTAGTGGTACACGTGGCAGAGTTTGAGAATCATTGGCCTATGCATTTGATTTTTGTATATATTTTTAACGCACACTGTAAAAAATAAAAAAAGATTCAGATTTTGTGGTAAAAAAACGACAGAATTTCACAGTAAAATTAGTGTTTTTTTTTTGTTTTTTTTAACAACATATGGAGAAAGGATACCACTGTTTTGTTTTTTTTACGGTGAAATTCTGGCAACTGAGCTGCCATTTTTTTTTTACCCTAAAATCCATGGTTGTTGATTTTTTACAGTGTATTGATAAAAAAACAGCATCATTGTTTTTAAAAAAAAAAAAAAGTTAAAGTTAAAGTACCAATGATTGTCACACACACACTATGTGTGGTGAAATTTGTCCTCTGCATTTGACCCATCTCCTTGATCACCCCCTGGGAGGTGAGGGGAGCAGTGGGCAGCAGCGGTGCCGCGCCCGGGAATCATTTTTGGTGATTTAACCCCCAATTCCAACCCTTGATGCTGAGTGCCAAGCAGGGAGGTAATGGGTCCCATTTTTATAGTCTTTGGTATGACTCAGCCGGGGTTTGAACTCACGACCTTCCGATCTCAGGGCGGACACTCTAACCACTAGAACACTGAGTAGGTGGACTAAAATACTGGGGATTAACCTGACAGTTTTTTGACGTAAAATCATCTGGCATTTTTACAGTTTGACAACAACAATTTACAACAATGTGATGGATAATGTGTCAAGTCAAACAGATATTTAAATATTTATTTTTATTTGAACAAAAAAATGTTTGGAATGTATTTTAATATAATATTTGTTGTATTATTAGATAATATTAAAGTATGCTGTAGATATTTTTTTCTGTCAAAAAGGAGATTAAGTATTTTGTTGAGGCATATGTCCAGGCTTTTGCGGGCCACATACAATGATGTGGCGGGCCAGATCTGGCCCCTGGACCTTTGGATTTGACACCTGTGCTCTAGACATTGATTAAAACAAGCAAGGGAGAAAATGTGTCAATGTTTGTGAGGGGGCGTGGCCTGCGGACCTGCAGCGAAGCGGGGTGTGTGAGATTAGCGACAGGTGCGTAGATGGCACACCTGGGCCGGTTTATCTAATCACCGGTCGCTCTGTTAAAGAGCAGCAGCCGGGAAGGACAGGGGTTGTTGATGATGGAGAACGAGTACGAGCACGAGCATGAGAGAGAGCGAGGACTGACACGTAACGCAATGACTGAAAAGGAACACAAAGAACATTAATTGAAAAATAAACTATTGTTCAGAACTATGAATGAAGCTGTCACGTCCGTGATTGGTGGTCTGAAGAACCCGGAAGAGCAAGTCTTCAACAATGTTATTGTCTGCAGTGGCAGCTAATAAGAATTAAATGTATAAATAAAAACAAGTTGTTGATTACTGATGTCAGGGAAAAATGGCGTGTTGGAAACAGCTCAGCGTTTCATGTCTTTATTGTCTCTGCAGCGGCGGCTAATTGTACAGTAGATACGTCGTAATGGAGAACCAGCAAAGTCGTCGCGGTGGCGCACTCCGCGGTCGCCCATAAACGCCACGGCTTGCTATTTACGTTCAAAGCTAAACGACATGATGAACTCTTTGCTCTAATACTTTATCAGAACTGTTTTTGTTCCAGTCATAAACGGTTTACTCAACATTGAAAAGCCAAGCTAATCTTGTGACCTAGAACTTGTGTTTGAACAGTAAAATACCAACAAAGTTGAACCGCTTGTGGACGTTTTCAGAATATTCTAAACATTTGAGGCAGGAATATTGAAGCTACAAGCTACATGCTAACAGGCAGATGCTAAGCTAGCGGTGTCATGTTTCAGTTTTGCCACCATGTCTGTATATATATTCCTATTTGGCCTGCTGATGCTCTGTTTACCTTGTTTTTCTTTTCGAATGAAAAACGCCAGCCGGCTGCTCTCCACTTCACAGCTGTTGGTTGCAGAGTGGAAGATGTGACTCTTCCATACCATTCCCCGGGGAACAACTGCCATTTTGGATGGCGGGGAGGTAAACAACAGGTGTCATATGAGGGATGGCCTACGGGGGGGAGGTTTACTAAATAGCATGTAGCATATTGGATGACCCAACAAGCGAGTTGAAGCGGTTTATTCGGACAGTGTGAAGGCCTGGTTGGGGTCCTGTGGACATAAACATATTTATTATAGGTGTAACTAGAGATGTCCGATAATGGCTTTTTTACCGATATCCGACATTCCGATATTGTCCAACTCTTAATTACCGATACCGATATCAACCGATATCGATATATACAGTCGTGGAATTAACACATTATTATGCCTGATTTTGTTGTGATGCCCCGCTGGATGCATTAAACAATGTAACAAGGTTTTCCAAAATAAATCAACTCAAGTTATGGAAAAAAAATGCCAACATGGCACTGCCATATTTATTATTGAAGTCACAAAGTGGGTAGGGGGTAGGGGGTAGCGGGGGGTGTATATTGTAGCGTCCCGGAAGAGTTAGTGCTGCAAGGGGTTCTGGGTATTTGTTCTGTTGTGTTTATGTTGTGTTATGGTGCGGATGTTCTCCCGAAATGTGTTTGTCATTGTTGTTTGGTGTGGGTTCACAGTGTGGCGCATATTTGTAACAGTGTTAAAGTTGTTTATACGGCCACCCTCAGTGTGACCTGTATGGCTGTTGACCAAGTATGCTTTGCATTAACTTGTGTGTGTGAAAAGCCGTAGATATTATGTGACTGGGCCGGCACGCAAAGGAAGTGCCTTTAAGGTTTATTGCCGCTCTGTACCTCGCCCTAGGACCCTGTACACAGCGGCGTTTTAAAAAGTCATACATTTTACTTTTTGAGACCTATACCGATAATTATGAAACCGATACTGATAATTTCCGATATTACATTTTAAAGCATTTATCGGCCGATACAGTCCGATATTATCGGACATCCCGATGTGTAATGACTTGTTTTAACAACGATTCGATTCAGAATTTGTGGCTGCCGATACGATTAAGGGACTGTATTCAGAATTTTAGAACGATACGATCTCAAACGATTCAGTGAGTTGAAATCAATTCCATAACGTTTTAGAAAAAAATGTAACCAGTGTTATTGGAAAATAAATTCTTGTATTATCGTAGATTACAGTTGTTAAAACCACCCACAAATAATTACAGCGGCGTATGTATTTTCATACTAATTGATCTTGTCATGTACAAAACCCAGAACCAGTGAAGTTGGCACGTTGTGTAATTCGTAAATAAAAACAGAATACAATGATTTGCAAATCCTTTTCAACCTATATTCAATTGAATAGACTGCAAAGTCAAGATATTTATTGTTCAAACTGAGAAACTAATTTTTTTTTTGCAAATAATTATTAACTTGTGTTACATGGCCTTTCCTTTTAACAACACTCATTTGGGAACTGAGGAGACCAATTTTTGAAGCTTTTCAGGTGGAATTCTTTCCCATTCTTGCTTGATGTACAGCTTAAGTTGTTCAACAGTCCGGGGTTTCTGTTGTGGTATTTTAGGCTTCATAATGTGCCACACATTTTCAATGGGAGACAGGTCTGGACTACAGGCAGGCCAGTCTAGTACCCGCACTCTTTTACTATGAAGCCACGCTGTTGTAACACGCGTTGGATGGCAACATATGTTGCTCCAAAACCTGTATGTACATTTCAGCATTAATGGTGCCTTCACAAATGTGTAAGTTACCCATGCCTTGGGCACTAATACACCCCCATACCATCACAGATGCTGGCTTTTGAATTTTGCACCTAGAACAATCCGGATGGTTTTTTTCCTCTTTGTTCCGGAGGACACGACGTCCACAATTCCCAAAAACAATTTGAAATGTGGACTCGTCAGACCACAGAACACATTTCCACTTTGCATCAGTCCATCTTAGATGAGTTCGGGACCAGCGAAGCCGGCAGCATTTCTGGGTGTTGTTGATAAATGGCTTTCGCTTTGCATAGTAGAGTTTTAACTTGCACTTACAGATGTAGCGACAAACTGTAGTTACTGACAGGGGTTTTCTGAAGTGTTCCTGAGCCCATGTGGTGATATCCTTTACACACTGATGTCGCTTTTTGATGCAGTACCGCCTGAGGGATCCAAGGCCCGTAATATCATCGCTTACGTGCAGTGATTTCTCCAGATTCTCTGAACCTTTTGATGATATTACGGACCGTAGATGGTGAAATCCCTAAATTCCTTGCGATAGCTTGTTGAGAAATGTTGTTCTTAAATAATTTGCTCACGCATTTGTTGACAAAGTGGTGACCCTCGCCCCATCCTTGTTTGTGAATGACTTTTCACATTTCATGGAATCTACTTTTATACCCAATCATGGCACCCACCTGTTCCCAATTAGCCTGTTCACCTGTGGGATGTTCCAAATAAGTGTTTGATGAGCTGATATTTGCAAAAAATAACAACGTTTTCTAGTTTGAACGTTAAGTATCTTGTCTTTGCAGTCTATTCAATTGAATATAAGTTGAAAAGGATTTGCAAATCATTATATTCTGTTTTTATTTACGATTTACACAACGTGCCAACTTCACAGGTTTTAGGTTTTGTACTTCCTTCCTTAGCGGAGGAGGCAATCATGTACACGACACTCACAATAATACATTTTAGCTCTCTGGGCGTATAAAATGGCCTCATAACCTTAAAGTCAGATATTCCACATTTTAAGAGCAGGAGTTTGAAATCATTTTACTGTCCAGGCACCGTGGTTTTTTTTCCTCCCCGAGTCTTTCCGCTGAAGAGTTCCTCCATTATATTTTCCAGACTGAACATTTGCCAGTCGTATAACCGGAGGAGTTAGTCTTCCTTTGCTAACCAAGCGCCAAACGGAGTCTATGATCAGCTTCTCCTCGTTTCGGCTGTCGGCCCCGTCAGCAGCAGCCTGAGCGTCAGGTTAGCATAACATGCTAGCTTAGAAAAGGACTCCAGCGCAGAAAGGTCGAAAAGTCTGAAATTGCTGCGCTTTTTCATCTCTATTAAGATCGCCCGATCATAAAAAAAAACTTTTTTGGAGTATGTCCTTCGAGGTCTGCACAAGAAGGTGAGGAATATAAGTAAAAGTTGACTTGAACACCTCTGCGACGTCGTCCTTTGGGCAGTGCCATCTTGGACCGTTTCATGTAAGTTTTTTAGTCTTTATATATCTAAAAAGGGCTAAAAACAACTTCATATAAAGTCTGCTGTTCTTAAAGCCAATGTTTTCATTTCTAGTATCAATAAAATCCACTAATTGCCTTTTTAATCCATATATATCTTCTGGAAGCCAAACTAACCGAGCACAGATTGATTTTCTTCGATCTTAGTAACATAAATCGATCTATGGATACACCACTAATAAATAGAGATGTCCGATAATGGCTTTTTTGCCGATATCTGATATTCCGATATTGTCCAACTCTTAATTACCGATTCCGATATCAACCGATACCGATATATACAGTTGTGGAATTAACACATTATTATGCCTAATTTTGTTGTGATGCCCCAGGTTTTCAAAAATAAATCAACTCAAGTTATGGAAAAAAAAATGCCAACATGGCACTGCCATATTTATTATTGAAGTCACAAAGTGCATTATTTTTTTTAACATGCCTCAAAACAGCAGCTTGGAATTTGGGACATGCTCTCCTTGAGAGAGCATGAGGAGGTTGAGGTGGGCGGGGTTGGGGGGGGGGGGGGTTGAGGTGGGGAGGGGTAGGGGATAGCGGGGGGTGTATATTGCAGCGTCCCAGAAGAGTTAGTGCTGCAAGGGGTTCTGGGTATTTGTTCTGTTGTGTTTATGTTGTGTTACGGTGTGGATGTGTTTGTCATTCTTGTTTGGTGTGGGTTCACAGTGTGGCGCATATTTGTAACAGTGTTAAAGTTGTTTATACGACCACCCTCAGTGTGACCTGTATGGCTGTTGACCAAGTATGCTTTGCATTCACTTGTGTGTGTGAAAAGCCGTAGGTATTATGTGATTGTGCCGGCACGCAAAAGCAGTGCCTTTAAGGTTTATTGCCGCTCTGTACTTCTCCCTACGTCCGTGTACACAGCGGCGTTTTAAAAAGTCATACATTTTACTTTGTGAAACCGATACCGATAATTTTGAAACCGATACCAATAATTTCCGATATTACATTTTAAAGCTATTATCGGCCGATAATATCGGCTGTCCGATATTATCGGACATCTCTACTAATAAATATTGATTCTTATTTAACGTCCTGCTTGTTTTCACCTGTTTATATTACAAATGCAAAGACAGTGGAGACAAAAAACGAAACAATAAAACGAGTCTAAACACTAAGTTGGTGATGTCAACGCTTGTGTTTTTCCGGATGTAAACAAACACACGCAAGTTACTGCGAGCGTTATTAGCAGCAACAGGAAACAAAATGGCTCTAGCCATTAGCAAAAAGGTTAAAAACATTGAAAGTATGGAAATATTTTATCCCTAAACGCATCAAAGTGGACCTTGCTTTCATAGCAGTACATATATTACAGCGGAGACATGTCGGATATCTTCTCAGTAAGATAGTTAGCTTGTTAGCTAACAACACAGAGAATTGATTCAACTATCATTTTAGCCAAAGTCTGCTCGCTAAACTGTGCCTTTTTCTAAACACATTATCACAAATTCCTCTTTTATTTTTGAGGAAGTGTTTTATTGTTTATTTTTATTGCGGCTATTTTGACTGTCCTTTGTTTACATATAAATTGATACTTTGTTTTTATTAGCACTCTGCCTGTCCTTGCTTTGAAATGGACAAGGTTAGTTTAATAGTAGCAATGTAATAATATCAAGATCTCATGGTACAACGGTACTAACGCCGCGGTGTGTGTAAAATGAAGTGGCAGGAATCTTAATGGTAACTAGGGCTGCAAATCTTTGGGTGTCCCACGATTAGATTCAATATCGATTCTTGGGGTCACGATTCGATTCAAAATCGATTTTTTTTTTTTCAACGCGATTCTCGATTCAAAAACGATATTTTTCCGATTCAAAAGGATTCTCTATTCATTCAATACATAGGATTTCAGCAGGATCTACCCCAGTCTGCTAACATGCAAGCAGAGTAGTAGATTTTTGTAAAAAGCTTTTTATAATTGTAAAGGACAATGTTTTATCAACTGATTGCAATAATGTAAATTTGTTTCAACTATTAAATGAACCAAAAATATGACTTATTTTATATTTGTGAAAATATTGGACACAGTGTGTTGTCAAGCTTATGAGATGCGATGCAAGTGCAAGCCACTGTGACATTATTGTTTTATTTTTATTTTTATAAATGTCTAATGATAATGTCAATGAGGGATTTTTAATCACTGCTATGTTGAAATTGTAACTAATATTGATACTGTTGTTGATAATATTCATTTTTGTTTCACTACTTTTGGTTTGTTCCGTGTCGTGTTTGTGTCTCCTCTCAATTGCTCTGTTTATTGCTGTTCTGAGTGTTGCTGGGTCGGGTTTGGTTTTGGAATTGGATTGCATTGTTATGTTATTGCTGTGTATTGTTTTGTTGGATTGATTAATAAAAAAAAAATTAAAGAAGATAAAATAAAAAAAATATGTACAAAAATAACCAAAAAATAAATAAATAAATAATCGATTTTTTAAAAATGAGAATCGATTCTGAATCGCACAACGTGAAAATCGCGATTCGAATTCGAATCGATTTTTTTCCCACACCCCTAATGGTAACACACTTCAACAGAAACATTTTGCACAAAAGTTCAGATCATTACTACCGTATTTTTCGGACTATAAGTCGCAGTTTTTTTTCATAGTGCGACTTATACTCAGGAGCGACTTATGTGTGAAATTAACACATTACCGTAAAATATCAAATAATATTATTTAGCTCATTCACGTAAGAGACTAGACGTATAAGATTTCATGGGATTTAGCGATTAGGAGTGACAGATTGTTTGGTAAACGTATAGCATGTTCTATATGTTATAGTTATTAGAATGACTCTTACCATAATATGTTACGTTAACATACCAGGCACGTTTTCAGTTGGTTATTTATGCCTCATATAACGTACACTTATTCAGCCTGCTGTTCACTATTCTTAATTTATTTTAAATTGCCTTTCAAATGTCTATTCTTGGTGTTGGGTTTTATCAAATACATTTCCCCCAAAAATGCGACTTATACTCCAGTGCGACTTATATATGTTTTTTCCTTCTTTATTATGCATTTTCAGCCGGTGCGACTTATACTCCGGAGCGACTTATACTCCGAAAAATACGGTACCTACAAGTATTTTTAAGTATTTTCATGTTTAGTTTAGTGTCTTACAACTTTTACTTTATGAGAAGCATCGTCCTCTGCAGTAGACATTTTTGTATTCGTTAGGAGAATGCTAACTCTCAGGAGGTTAACTGACAAGAGACATTTTTTAATAATGTAAATACCTAACAAATTGATGTTTGGTTGAGCTGGTTTCTTATGAAGAACATTTTCCAGGTGATAGTTCATCAAGTGGCCTATTACATCGTGACTGTGTGAAGTGTTTTTGGATTTACGCCAAAAGGACAGGACTGCTCGTATGCTCATTCATCAGACTGACAACAGACTCCAATCCCACGTTTGCTCCTCAATTGTACATGTGTTCATCGTAAAACCAAGATGTGTCGATGTTTCTGATTTTAAACTTCGCAGAAAGTTCTCCACTCCGCTTCCCGGCACTGGGCATGGGATGATGAGATATGTAGTTGACTTTTTAGACCACACACAGTATCGTAAATAATTTGAGGATGCCCAATGGGATATGCTGGCGTCACCATTGATAATTGATTGTTAGAAATATATATTTTTTGTGTGAAGAACACAGGTTGCAGTTTTATTTGGATCACTTTCAAATTTTGTGAATTAGTAACATTACCTTAGATGTCAACATGTGCCAAAAATGGTATCTTTTTCTTCAATTTTGAAGAAGTTATAAATGTTTTTCTCATCGATTAAACATTCTAACGACAGTTAAGCTGAATGTTTTGTTAGAAACGAATGCTACATTTATTGTACACATATATACAGTACAGTAAATAATTAGAAAATGCCCGATGGGATATGCTGTGGTTGTCACATTTTTTTAATTTTTGGTTTGTTAATACAATATTTTTTGTGCGGAGAACACAAGTCACAGTTTTGAACGTTTAATCGACGAGGACAAAAATGTATAACTTCATCAAAATTGAAAAAAGAGATACAATTTTTGGCCCATGTTGATATCTCAAGAGATGTTACTAACACACAAAATTTGAACGTGTTTCAAAAAAACTGACTTGTGTTCGCCGCACAAAAAATATTGTATTAACAAACCGATAATTACAAATGTTGGGACGACCACAGCATATCCCATGGGCCAAAAATTGTATCTCTTTCTTCAATTTTGATGAAATTATACATTTTTGTCCTCGTCGATTAAACTTTCAAAAGACAGTTAATAAACGTGTTATTGGAAATGAATGCTACAGTTATTGTACACATATATACATATTGTACAGTATTGTAAATAATTTGAGGATGCCCAATGGGATATGCTTGGGTCGTCACACCCTTGATAATTATCTGTTTGTTAGTATGATATGTTTTTTAAGCGCAGAACACAGGTGATTTTTTTTTTGGATCGTGTTCAGATTTTGTGTGTTACCTGGGATGTCAACATGTGCCAAAAAGTGTATCTCTTTCTTCAATTTTGATAACGTTATGATGTATTTTTTCCCCCCGATTAAACATTCTAAAGACAGTTAAGATGAGTATCATTGGAAATGAATGCTACATTTATTGTACACACACACACACACACACACACACACACACACACACACACACACACACACACACACACACACACTGACTGGTATACACACACAATACATACTGACTGGTACACACACAATACATGTATACACACACACACACACACACACACAATACATACTGACTGGTATACACACACAATACATACCGACTGGTACACACACATAATACATTCTGACTGGCACACACACACACAATACATACTGACTGGTATACACACACACACACACACACACACACACACACACACACACACACACACACACACACACACACACACACACACACACACACACACAATACATACTGACTGGTATACACGCACACACACACACACACAATACATACTGACTGGTATACACACACACACAATACATACTGATTGGTACACACACATAATACATTCTGACTGGCACACACACAATGCATACTGACTGGTATACACACACACACACACACACACACACACACAATACATACTGACTGGTATACACACACACACACACACACACACACACACACACACACACACACACACACAATACATACTGACTGGTATACACACACACACACACACACACACACACAATACATACTGACTGGTATACACACACACACACACACACAGACACACACACACACACACACACACACACACAATACATACTGACTGGTATACACACACACACACACACACACACACAATACATACTGACTGGTATACACACACATTCACACACAATACATACTGACCAGTATACACACACACACACACACACACACACACACACACACACACACACACACACACACACACACACACACACACACACACACACACACACACACACACACACACAATACATACTGACTGGTATACACACACACAATACATACTGACTGGTATACACGCACACAATACATACACACACACACACACACACACACACACACACACACACACACACACACACACACACACACACACACACACACACACACACACACACACACACACACACACTACATACTGACTGGTATACACACACAATACATACTGACTGGTATACACGCACACAATACATCCTGACTGGTACACACACACACACACACACACACACACACACACACACACACACACACACACACACACACACACACACACAGACACAATACATACTGACTGGTATACACACACACACACACACACACACACACACACACACACACACACACACACACACACACACACACACACACACACACACACACACACACACACACACACACACAGTATTGTGAATAATTTAAGGATGCCCAATGGGATATGCTGTGGTTGTCACACCATTGATAATTATCTCATTGTGCGCAGAACACAAGTTTTTTTGGATCAAGTTCAAATTTTGTGTGTTAGTAACAATACCTGACATACCAACATATGTTTTTCTTTAACTTTTGAGGAATTTAAGACATTTTGTTCCATTTTCCACACCCGAGCATTACAAAGAGCCATGGTGAGAAGAACAACTTGGAATGTTAGACGATATACACTATTGTTGTTTCCTTGTCACCATCATGTGTTATACATTATGGTAGTCTACAACCAAACATGACCAATTTTAGCCTTGAAAATATCAAGATGTGTTTCTCACGTGAAATCACATGACCCGTTATGGACACCCATAGAGCTTCCAGCACACTCTTTAAAAAAACGTTGACAAAAGTATCCAGAACCCGCCCTGTTCAGTTCATAGAGGGTCTTCATCGTCACAATGAGCCACGTTTGGTGCCTAAACGCCTCTAATCCCGCCTCAGGGGCCTGAAACAGCTCCAGTTATCGCTCCCTTTTTATACTCAATGACAAAAAAAAACTGAGGTGGTAACTCAAGTTTCGGACCTGCGTGGCTCTGGATAGCGTGCTGAATGTGAGGAAGGCTTAGATTCTGTCGCCAGGATTGAAGGAGGAGGTGTCTTGTATCAAACGCTCTGGTTACTTGTTGTGGGAAAGTAGGACAAACTTACTAAATACGACAAAATATGTTCTAAAGCACGAATAGACAACTACTGGCTACATCTTTCATTGTTCTCTTGTTATCTTCTTGAACGCATCGTCGTCACGTTGTGAGTCATGCTATACCTTCCTTTGGGAAGGTCGGGATAAGGTGACCATGGACGATGTCCCGGTATAAAGTGACACAAAGCAGCAGGTGTGGGAAAAAAAAACGTCCTGGGCTATTCTTTGCCCCAGAAACACTGGCTTTTCCCAAGGCAGCCACCGATTGTTTGGATTTCTAGCCTTCTACCTGACCTAGTAGGTGAACTTCAAGTCCTGTGTGAGTAACAGAGAGCGATACGAAGTACACATTTAGTTGTATGTGCACTGTGTTAGCATCACAGTCAATGGTAACACGGCATGGATAGCAACTCGTAACAATTACTCTGATTCAGAGGTTTTCAAACTTTTTATTACCAAATACCACCTCAGGAAACACTTGGCTTTTCAAGCATACTTGCCAACCCTCACGATTTTCCCAGGAGACTCCCGGATTTCAGTGCCCCTCCCGAAAATCTCCCGGGGCAACCATTCTCCCGAATTTCTCCTGATTCCCACCCGGACAACAATATTCGGGGCGTGCCTTAAAGACACTGCCTTTAACGTCCTCTCTCACCTGAAACCTTCACCCGCATGCTGTACAGGCATCCGCTTTTCCTCCATATTAACAGCGTACCGGCCCAGTCACATAAAAATGTAGCGTTGGAAGGGTTTGACAATGATCTTTACTCGAAGATGTCAAGAAATGCTGACACGTATGATATTTTAACTGAGAACGCAAGGCATACTTGCTCAACAGCCATACAGGTCACACTGAGGGTGGCCGTATAAACAACTTTAACACTGTTACTAATATGCTCCACACTGTGAACCCCCACCAAACAAGAATGACAAAACACATTTCGGGAGAACATCCGCACCGTAACACAACATAAACACAACAGAACAAATACCCAGAACCCCTTGCAGCACTAACTCTTCCTGGACGCTACAATAACATCTACGGCTTTTGGAGCTCAGTGCACAACTGCACACACAACAAGAAGGAGACGAAGCAGAAGAACGAAGAAGAGACATGGCGACGACGAGTAAGAAGAAGAAATACACTTGCAAGTTCCAAAATGATTGGAAAAAATTATTTCATTTCACACAGAAAAGCTCGAAGGGGAAGGGGTATGCTGCCTGCACCTCAACCCCGCCCCCAACACCCCCCACCCCCATCTCCTGAGTTCGGAGGTCTCAAGGTTGGCAAGTATGTTTCCAAGTACCACCAAGATCAACATTAAAATAGGGCTGGAAAGTGTAACGTGGAAAAGCATTGCATTGTGGGTCTTGTTGGACTCTGACTCGCCGAATGGAAGTTATTTTCTTTTTCTTTGAAGGGGAGCTGCACTTTTTTGGGAATTTTGCCGATCGTTCACAATCATTTTGAGAGACAAGAACACATCTTTTTTTATAGGATTCAAACGATGATAAAAAAACGCTTGGAAGATGCAGCTAATAGTCACCGCTATAGCCTTCAAAGCCCTCTAACACAACTTCAAAACCCTCTATCAACGTTTATATAACATTTTATTTTTGAAGCTGAATATACGGAGGATGAACTACTGCTCTCGATGCGATCACAGAGGAAGAGTGAAATGTTGCTGAGAGAGTGAGATGAAAATGACTCGAAGCCGCAAAATGGGGAATTTGAAGACAAGCTATTTCGACATAAATGGAGTGCTCACCCAGAAAAAACGTCCCCGGCCAGCTGGACCAAACAGACAACTGTTAATCGAGTGAGTCACACTTTATATTGCTCATGATACATGCAGCACGTTATGTGTGTATCATGCCAAACAGTGTATGCTACACTGTCTGTCATGTGTACAAAAAACATGAAATGTGGGCTAATACTTCACAGATACTGTAAAATGATTGTTCATGTTTTTCAGTCAGTACAGATTGGTGTCTTATCGCATTGTGCTGTGCGTTAAAACTCAAGGTGGTGTTGTGTTGATGCAGAAACTGGCTTATCTCTTGCCGTAATGAGCTTTTACGGCTAATACCGAAGCACGCCAATGTGTTACGATAGAAAAAGACTTCCTCAGTGTTCGCTCTTACAATGTCGCTACAGTTTGGTTATTATACAGGTCACGGAATGTAAATGAATTATTGTTGGCGGCATGAATGCATTTTTAAAGTGATTTAGAGGTAGAATGAATTGCTCCCATTAGCTGCATTGCTAGCCACCGAGAACAAGCCGATTTTTACATGTTAGAATTAAAAAAACCTCAACGTTTGTCTTCTTGTCTCTCATAAAGACTGAACAATATGCAAAACTCCCAAAAAAAGTGCAGTTCCCCTTTAACAAGTTGAAAACATGGCGCGAATGTGCAACATCATTAACTGTCACAATTGTGGCCATGATCACTTTAGCGAAAAACATGATTTTTAACGCCATCACCTGGTACATGTTGGTATGTTAGTAACAATGGGCCTATTTTTTCGGGGAAACCTGCCAGTGGAAAAAAGGCGGTGGGACCTCACGCATCCCGAACACAAAAGAGATACAAGCCATATATTTGAATAAAGGATAATGGGCCTTAAAAGACTTTGCATTCTGAAAATATTCTAAAAATTACTGTAGAAGAAATATAGAGAAATTTTACTTGATTCAAGTCTCTCGTCTTCTCAGTGGCCTAGTGGTTAGAGTGTCCGCCCTGAGATAGGTAGGTTGTGAGTTCAAACCCCGGCGTGTCACACCAAAGACTATAAAAATGGGACCCGTTGCCTCCCTGATGGCACTCAGCATCAAGGGTTAGAATTGGGGGTTAAATCACCAAAAATGATTCCCGGGCACGGCCACCGCTGTTGCCCACTGCTCCCCTCACCTCCCAGGGGGTGAACAAGGGGATGGGTCAAATGCAGAGAACAAATTTCACCACACTTAGTGTGTGTGTGACTATCATTGGTACTTTAACTTATATTACACCATTGTTTATTCATTGTAACCAAAGCCCTTTCATCCAACAAGTATGGCTACCTAGCCCCACAATGCATTGCAAAATCACATGGCCTTTCGAGCCATATACAGTTGCTTGAAAGCCTACTGAAACCCACTACTACAGACCACGCAGTCTGATAGTTTATATATCAATGATGAAATCTTAACATTGCAACACATGCCAATACGGCCGGGTTAGCTTACTAAAGTGCAATTTTAAATTTCGCGCGAAATATCCTGCTGAAAACGTCTCGGTATGATGACGTCTGCGTGTGACGTCACGGATTGTAGAGGACATTTTGTGACAGCATGGTGGCCAGCTATTAAGTCGTCTGTTTTCATCGCAAAATTCCACAGTATTCTGGACATCTGTGTTGGTGAATCTTTGCAATTTGTTCAATGAACAATGGAGACAGCAAAGAAGAAAGCTGTAGGTGGGAAGCGGTGTATTGCGGCAGGTGTTGTGCCGGATAACGCACCCCCGCCGTAGAATGCACCCCCTGACTGTCGGTGTTTCATTGTTTACATTCCCGGAAGATGACAGTCAAGCTTTACCATTGGCCTGTGGAGAACTGGGACAACAGAGACTCTTACCAGGAGGACTTTGAGTTGGATGCGCAGACGCAGTACCGTGAGTACGCATGCAGATGCGGCTTCCAAACATTTGCATGTCACGTACGTAACTTTGGGGACTTTGGGGAAATATATGTGCTGTATGAACTTTGGGGAGGTGAACGGTACTTTGGGCTGTGGGATTGAGTGTGTTGTGCAGGTGTTTGAGTTGTATTGGCGGGTTATATGGACGGGAGGGGGGAGGTGTTTGTTATGCGGGATTAATTTGTGGCATATTAAATATAAGCCTGGTTGTGTTGTGGCTAATAGAGTATATATATGTCTTGTGTTTATTTACTGTTTTAATCATTCCCAGCTGAATATCAGGTCCCACACGCCTCTCACAGCATCTTCCCTATCTGAATCGCTCCCACTGCCCTCTAGTCCTTCACTCTCACTTTCCTCATCCACAAATCTTTCATCCTCGCTCAAATTAATGAAGAAATCGTTGCTTTTTCGGTCCGAATCGCTCTCGCTGCTGGTGGCCATGATTGTAAACAATGTGCAGATGTGAGGAGCTCCACAACCTGTGACGTCACGCGCTTATCGTCTGCTACTTCCGGGACAGGCAAGGATTTTTTATCAGCGACCAAAAGTTGCGAACTTTATCGTCGATGTTCTCTACTAAATCCTTTCAGCAAAAATATGGCAATATCGCGAAATAATCAAGTATGACACATAGAATGGACCTGCTATCCCCGTTTAAATAAGAAAATCGCATTTCAGTAGGCCTTTAATAGGCCTAAGCATTAATTGAAAAACAAGGCAGAGGTTTTAAAAAAACAAAAAAGTAGATTTAAAAAGTTTGGTCTCTGTAACATAACACACAATATGCGGCCCACTATGTCATTTATGTGGCCTCCAAAAGGCTGGAAATAAAAATTCACTTTCTGACTAAAAGTATTTGCACATACAATTGCATATGTTCTACACTTTAATATGATCTGATGTTCCATACATTTTTTTGTTATCAAAAATAATCACTTACTCTAAATATCTGCTTGTCATCTTGACTTACGATTTCAAAGCAAGTTACCCATCAGTCTACAACAAAAATATACCAATCAAAATCAGTTGCCTTTGCAAATTGTGTTACAAAGCAATTATAGGATTATATTTATATAAATTCACGGTTACATGTGGCCCTTTGAGGGCAGCCATAATTGCGATGCGGTCCTCAATAAGTATGAGTTCGACACCGCCGCACTAAAGCAACTTGAGTCCTAAATAAAAACAGCAAACATGTCACATTTGTTAGGCCTTGGCAAAAATGAGGACTCAGTTGCAGACGGGAAACGATTGACGCAGGCTTTTGTTCAACAGTTTCTAAGAACTCTCTTCAGATAGAGTGAATAAACCAATGGCTATAAACTCTATACTAGACACACTAGAGTAAAAAGGAAAGGTTGCACAGGGCAAAAAACAATAAACGGAAAATCACTCCCGAGTAGAGATGTTCGATAATATCGGACTGCCGATATTATCCGCCGATAAATGCTTTAAAATGTAATATCGAAAATGATCGGTATCGGTTTCAAAAAGTTAAATTTATGACTTTTTAAAACGCTGCTGGGTACACGGACGTAGGGAGAAGTACAGAGCCCCAATAAACCTTAAAGGCACTGCTTTTGCGTGCCGGCCCAATCACATCATATCTACGGCTTGACACACACAAGTGAATGCAATTCATACTTGGTCAACAGCCATACAGGTCACACTGAGGGTGGCCATACAAACAACTTTAACACTGTTACAAATATGCGCCACACTGTGAACCCACACCAAACAAGAATGACAAACACAACACCGTAACACAACAGAACAAATACCCAGAACCCCTTGCAGCACTAACTCTTCCAGGACGCTACAATATACACCCCCCGCTACCTTGCCCACCCCAACCCCGCCCACCTCAACCTCCTCATGCTCTCTCAGGGAGAGCATGTCCCAAATTCCGAGCTGCTGTTTTGAGGCATGTTAAAAAAAATAATGCACTTTGTGACTTCAATAATAAATATGGCAGTGCCATGTTGGCATTTTTTTCCATTACTTGAATTGATTTATTTTGGAAAACCTTGTTACATTGTTTAATGCATCCAGCGGGGCATAACAACAAAATTAGGCATAATAATGTGTTAATTCCACGACTGTATATATCGGTATCGGTTGATATCGGAATCGGTAATTAAGAGTTGGACAATATCGGAATATGGGATATCGGCAAAAAAGCCATTTTCGGACATCTCTAGTTCTAATAATAATACAAAACCTGACAATCTACGATTAACTACACCAAAAGAAAATGGCTCACGAAGAGGAGACAAAAAGCTTCAAATAAACTATACTATAAAGGGCTAAGGAAACTACAAAATAAAGCGCTCTAAGAGGAGGGAAAAAAGAAGGCAGACTGACCAAAAAACTTTAGCAAATCAAAATCACTCTTCTTCAGAGGGTACAAAGAAATTAAGGAATAAAGCGAGGCAATACTTAACAAAGCTGGACAAAGCTGTAGAAGACGGCTGGAGGTACACGACGAGACGATATATTCTGACAGGGGAAGACGAGGGCTATATACACATGAGGGAGGATGACACAGGTGGGCACAATCAGGCAATCAGGAAAGACATCAGACCAGTGACACAGGAGGAAAAGCAAGTGGCCTGAAACGAGAGGAAGATTTGACTTTCAAAATAAAACAGGAAGTTCGCCAGACAACCCCAAAACAGGACTTCCCTCACCGCAGTGTGACAACATTTTTGTTTGTTTGTTTGTTTTATAACCCTTTGAATGCCCATTTAATCTAAATATGTCAGTTATTTGAAGGGCTGGGAAACTGGTGTAAAAATCAGGCCTGAATATACCAGTAATACAACTAATTCTGATGCATTGTTTTATTTTTTAGGGTTAGGGTAACTCATTTTATGCACCTCAATAAAACAAAACTAACATAATTCGAGCAAATGAGCATTTAAAGGGTTAAAATAAAATTGAAAACATTACAAGTTAGCGTTTTTTTTTTTTTTTAGGACAGAAGATAACTGAGAGATTTGAGCAAAAAAAATATCAGAAAAAATAAATAAATCCAAAACATGTTTTGTCCTGCTATTACTAGTGATGTGCGATACCACTGATTGTCTTTCCGATCCAATACAAGTAAAGTTCAGGCTGGTATTGGCGATACCGATCTGATACCGATACTTTGTGCAAATGTACCTGATGTGTCTGCTAAAATTTTAAAACTTGTGTATTTCAACTAATACACATAGCATAAAGAATAATTATTTATTTATTATGATTGTTTGTATTGTATTATTATATATTATGTTTTACTATTATTAAGTTTATTTGGGTTTTTTTCAAACTCTGAAGTATATTGAGGTAGTGGCGTGAATAACAATATAGCCAAGCTAATACAACAACAAAAAACAGAGGACAAAATTGTACAGAGCGTACGAAAATGTTTTTTCAAACCGTGACAAAATGAAAAAAGTAACATAATAAAAGCATTCAAACAAATTAATGAATAGAAACTACTATTAGAATAAAAGGTAAGTCACTTTCTTATACTATGTTCCTGTTAATGATACACATTATCTCAAATGACAAAAGTATCAATATTTTAATTTGAGAATCAAAATTAGAGCAGAAAGATCTGGTATCAGCGGTATCAATATTTCAGTATCGATCCGAACATTACTATTGACAAAACCCAACACCAGTGAAGTTGGCACGCTGTGTAAATCGTAAATAAAAACAGAATACAATGATTTTCAAATCCTTTTCAACCTATATTCCATTGAATAGACTGCAAAGACAAGATATTTAATGTTCGAACTGGTAAACTTTGTTATTTTTTGCAAATATTAGCTCATTTGGAATTTGATGCCTGCAACATGTTTCAAAAAAGCTGGCACAAGTGGCAAAAAAGACTGAGAAAGTTGAGGAATGCTCATCAAACACTTATTTGGAACATTCCACAGGTGAACAGGCTAATTGGGAACAGGTGGGGGCCATCATTGGGTATAAAAGCAGCTTCCATGAAATGCTCAGTCATTCACAAACAAGGATGGGGCGAGGATCACCACTTGGTCAACAAATGCGTGAGCAAATTGTCCAACAGTTTAAGAACAACATTTCTCAACGAGGAATGTAGGGATTTCACCATCTACGGTCCGTAATATCATCAAAAGGTTCAGAGAATCTGGAGAAATCACTGCACGTAAGCGGCAATGGCCATGACCTCAGGCGGTACTGCATCAAAAAGCGACATCAGTGCGCAAAGGATATCACCACATGGGCTCAGGAACACTTCAGAAAACCACTCTCAGTAACTATAGTTTGTCGCTACATCTGTAAGTGCAAAAGCAAAAGCCATTTATCAACAACACCCAGAAACGCAGCCGACTTTGCTGGGCCTGAGCTCATCTAAGATGGACTAATGCAAAGTGGAAAAGTGTTCTGTGGTCTGACGAGTCCACATTTCAAATTATTTTTGGAAACTGTGGACGTTGTGTCCTCCGGACCAAAGAGGAAAAGAACCATCCGGACTGTTATAGGCGCAAAGTTCAAAAGCCAGCAACTGTGATGGTATGGGGGTGTATTAGTGCCCAAAGCATGGGTAACTTACACATCCTTGAAGGCACCATTAATGCTGAAAGGTACATACAGGTTTTGGAGCAACATATGTTGCCATCCAAGCAACGCTACCATGGACGCCCCTGCTTATTTCAGCAAGACAATGTGTTACAACAACGTGTTACAACAGCATGGCTTTATAGTAAAAGAGTGCGGGTACTAGACTGGCCTGCCTGTGGTCCATTGAAAATGTGTGGCACAATATGAAGCCTAAAATACCACAACAGAGACCCCGGACTTGACTGTTGTACATCAAGCAAGAATGGGAAAGAATTCAACCTGAAAAGCTTAAAAAAATGTTCTCCTTAGTTGCCAAATATTTACTGAGTGTTGTTAAAAGGAAAGGCCATGTAACACAGTGGTAAAAATGCCCCTGTGCCAACTGTTTTGCAATGTGTAAATTCTAAGTTAATGATTATATGCAAAAAGAAAATACGTTTCTCAGTTCGAACATTAAATATCTTGTCTTTGCAGTCTATTCAATTGAATATAAGTTGAAAAGGATTTGCAAATCATTATATTCTGTTTTTATTTACGAATTACACAATGTGCCAACTTCACTGGTTTTGGGTTTTGTATTATATGATGTACTTCTTTTTACACTTGCTACTTCAAACATGACCTATATGGGGCAATACAAGTGTGTAATGGTAAGAGTTTGACCCTGGAACAGATGATTTCCATCCTAATGTGAAAATAAGGAGAATAGTGGAACACATTGTGTTTGTATCTCTGAAACAGCAGGACTTTGTCACTATCCTTCATCCTCACTTTGCTTTGTTTACGTCATCTTGCACAATGAAGTTGTGAGTAAACCACAAGAAGAAAAAAGCTTGTAAATGTCCCTAAAAGACGCCGAGGCTGTTGTACAGTACGTACGTGGAGGAGACACGTTTGGATGCAACATCTGTTACTTCATGACGCACATTTTTTTTATGCGTTGGACGGCATTTTGAGGTCCAGGGCGGACATGTTGCATGGAAAACTGACAAAGGGAGTCATCTTTGTTGTGCCTGGTCCAACACACGCCCTTTAGGAAAGACCTTTAAGCGTAATGGACTTGATGTAAAGCATGCCGCTATGTGTTTGCATACACAAAAACATGTGTGACTCAACATGTCGTCAGCGTGGCGTCAAGCCCGGTAATTCCGCGTCCTGCGCTTTCGCCTTGGTGCCAAAAAGACGACTCCCAATGCGATGTGCTCTGAGTCAGCAGCGCTGTAGATTTAGTGCACATTTGGGGCCACAACATTAGGTACACACGCACGATGTAACGCGACCCCAAAGATAACAGTGCTCAGCTTTGAATGACACTGGCATTAACCCACCCAGTTGTAAAAATATGTGTGCGAGCCACAGTTTTATTTGGAATATTCTCACATTTCGATGGAGTACGGACCTAAAATATATACCGTATTTTTCGGACTATAAGTCGCAGTTTTTTTTCCATAGTTTGGCCGGGCTCCAGTGCGACTTATATATGTTTTTTTTCCTTTTTTATTATGCATTTTCAGCAGGTGCGACTTATACTCCGAAAAATACGACATTGGTGGTTCGGTGGCCACGGATGAAGTGCTGGCTGTCCAGAGTCGGGACCCGGGGTGGACCGCTCGGCTGTGCATCGGTTGGGGACATCTCTGCACTGCTGACCTGTCTCCACTCGGGATGGTCTCCTGCTAGCCCCACTATGGACTGGACTCTCACTATTATGTTAAATCCACTATGGACTGGACTTTCACAATGTCAGATCCACTCGACGTCCATTGGTCGCCCTAGGTGTGGGGGGTGCCCCACATCTGCGGTCCTCTCCAAGGTTTCTCATTGCCATCCCACTGGGTTGAGTTTTTCCTTGCCCTGATGTGGGATCTGAACCGAGGATGTCGTTGTGGCTTGTGCAGCCTTTTGAGACACTCGTGATTTAGGGCTATATAAATAAACATTTATTGATTGATAAACATTGAACCAGTTGTTCTTAACCTGGGTTCGATCGAACCCTAGGGGTTCGGTGAGTCGGCCTCAGGGGTTCGGCGGAGCCTCCGCCGCTGAAGTCAAGACACACCCGACTCATCGTGTAAATAAAAACTTCTCCCTATCGGCGTATTATGGATACCCCCAAACAATTTTCCCTCTAATTTTCCATCTGATTTGCAAGTGTGTAATTTGCTGTGTTTGTGTTGTTCTTTGAACAAGGTGATGTTCATGCACGGTTAATTTTGTTATCATACAACGTGTCAGCATTTCTTGACAATCTTCGACTAAAGACAATTGTCAAACCCTTCCAACGCTACATTATTATGTGTCTGGGTCGGTACGCTGTTTATATGGAGGAAAAGCGGACGCCTGGACAGCATGCTGTTAAGGGGTGAAGGTTTCAGGTGAGAGAGGACGTTAAAGGCAGTGCCTTTAAAGCACGCCCCCCATACTGTTGTCCGGGGTAGAAATCGGGAGAAATTCGGGAGAATGGTTGCCCCGGGAGATTTTCGGGAGGGGCACTGAAATTCGAGAGTCTCCCGGGAAAATCGGGAGGGTTGGCAAGTATGGGATAGGTTGATTGGCAACACTAAATTGGCCCGAGTGTGTGAATGTGAGTGTGAATGTTGTCTGTCTATCTGTGTTGGCCCTGTGATGAGGGGGAGATTTGTCCAGGGTGTACCCCGCCTTTCACCTGAATGCAGCTGGGATAGGCTCCAGCAAAAAAACTAGCATAAAATGTTAGCATGTTAAAGTTCTCACAAGTATGCTAACAGTTAACGTGCATTGCCATACTTGCATGACAGCACCGAGATAAAGCGTTAGCATTGGAGATGTCCGATAATATCGGACTGCCGATATTATCGGCCAATAAATGCTTTAAAATGTAATATCGGAAATTATCGGTATCGGTTTCAAAATGATCGGTATCTGTTTCAAAAAGTGAAATTCATGACTTTTTAAAACGCCGCTGTCTACACGGACGTAGGGAGAAGTACAGAGCGCCAATAAACCTTAAAGGCACTGCCTTTGCGTGACAGCCCAGTCACATAATATCTACGGCTTTTCACACACACAAGTGAATCCACGCATACTTGGTCAACAGCCATACAGGTCACACTGAGGGTGGCCGTATAAACAACTTTAACACTGTTACAAATATGCACCACACTGTGAACCCACACCAAACAAGAATGACAAACACATTTCGGGTGAACATCCGCACCGTAACACAACATAAACACAACAGAACAAATACCCAGAACCCCTTGCAGCACTAACTCTTCCGGGACGCTACAATATACACCCCCCGCTACCCCCTAGCCCCCCACTCCCCACCTCAACCCCGCCTCCCCAACCCCACCCACCTCAACCTCCTCATGCTCTCTCAGGGAGAGCATGTCCCAAATTCCAAGCTGCTGTTTTGAGGCATGTTAAAAAAAATAATGCACTTTGTGACTTCAATAATAAATATGGCACGGCCATTTTTTTTCCCATAACTTGAGTTGATATATTTTGAATAACCTTGTTACATTGTTTAATGCATCCAGCGGGGCATCACAACAAAATTAGGCATAATAATGTGTTAATTCCACGACTGTATATATCGGTATCGGTTGATATCGGAATCGGTAATTAAGAGTTGGACAATATCGGAATATCGGCAAAAAAGCCATTATCGGACATCTCTACATATAACCAAAGTATTAGATTATTACTACACATGACATCCACTGTAATGATACCAAGTACAAGAGCGTATCTAGTCGATACTACTATGATTACATCAATATTTTTTTAGCATCACAAAATCCTTTTTCCTTTAAAAAAAATTTATATTATGTTTATAAACTCAGGAAATACGTCCCTGGACACACAAGGACTTAAATCATGACCATTGTATGATCCTGTAACTACTTGGTATCGGATTGATACCCAAATTTGTGGTATCATCCAAAACTAATGTAAAGTATCAAACAACAGAAGAATAAGTGATTATTACATTTTAACAGAAGTGTAGATAGAACATGTTAAAAGAGAAAGTAAGCAGATATTAACAGTAAATGAACAAGAAGATTAATAATTAATTTTCTTCCGCTTGTCCTTAATAATTTAAAAAAATAATAGAAAGGAAAATGACACAATATGTTACTGCATATGTCAGTGGAGAAAATTAGGAGCCTTTGTTTGCTTACTAATAAAAGACAAGTTGTCTTGTATGTTCACTATTTTATTTAAGGACACACTTGCAATAAGAAACATTTGTTTAAGGTACCGTAAGGTTTTTGTTAAAATAAAGCCAATAATGACATTTTTTGTGGTCCTTTTATTTAGAAAAGTACCGAAAAGTGTAAAAAAGTATCGAAATATATTTTGATACCAAAATATTGGTATCGGGACAACCCTAATAACCACATTTGTGAATGCTGAAAATAAACCTGGAATAATCCACAGAGACAATGTTAGTTGCAGTAGTATGACCAAGTGATGGCACACGCACATAGAGTCGAGCCCCATGGCGATCCTGACTCTTGTTTAGTCGGACGTCACGCTGCTCGTTGAAGACGAGGAGGGAAAGGAGAAGCAGATGCTCGCTCGGGAGGAGGCGCCATGTCCGCGCTTCCTCTTAGATAGCAACAGCATATGGGGAGAGCACAGGACAAACAAAAGGGTTGCAGCCAAGAGACGGAGAACATGCGGCTTTGCCCTCGGAATGTGGAGCTGGAACGCGGGGCGAAGGAGATCCGTGCATGAGGAAGGGTGCGGCGGGGATCCACTTGACTTAGCATGCGCTCCTTTCGCGGCCTGCGTTTCATCACAGAGCCTCTGAGGCTTACTGTCGCTTGAATAACACGGGATGCTTGGACATGTCGCCAAGCTGGGCAGAAGTAAAGCATCCCGTTCCATGCAGAACGTTCTGCACACTTGGAGTTCAACTGCTGGGTTGGCAGTGGCGGTACACAACCATACTGTATGCCACTGGGCATTTGGTGCCGGCATTCCAATGAGTGGATGAAAGCATCTTGTTTGTTTAGGCTGGAGAGATGTTTGTAACATTTTGGTCAAATAAAACAATTACATATAACTAGAGATGTCCGATAATATCGGACTGCCGATATTATCGGCCGATAAATGCTTTAAAATGTAATATCGGAAATTATCGGTATCGGTTTCAAAAAGTAAAATTTATGACTTTTTAAAACGTCGCTGTACGGAGTGGTATACGCATGTAGGGAGAAGTACAGAGCAGTTGCGTCTCCCAGTCATACTTGCCAACCCTCCCAATTTTCCCGGAAGACCCCCGAATTTAAGTGCCCCTCCCGAAAATCTCCCAGGGCAACCATTCTCCCGAATTTCTCCCAATTTCCACCCAGACAACAATATTGGGGGCGTGCCTTTAAGGCACTGCCTTTGCGTGCTGGCCCAATCACACAATATCTATGGCTTTTCACACACACAAGTGAATGCCATGCATACTTGGTCAACAGCCATACAGGTCCCACTGAGGGTGGCCGTATAAACAACTTTAACACTGTTACAAATATGCGCCACACTGTGAACCCACACCAAACAAGAATGACAAACACATTTCGGGAGAACATCCGCACCGTAACACAACATAAACACAACATAAACACAACAGAACAAATACCTAGAACCCCTTGCAGCACCAACTCTTCCAGGACGCTACGATATACCACCGCCCACCTCAACCTCCTCATGCTCTCTCCCAAATTCTAAGCTGCTGTTTTGAGGCATGTTAAAAAAAAAATAATGCACTTTGTGACTTCAATAATAAATATGGCAGTGCCATGTTGGCATTTTTTCCCCCATAACTTGAGTTGATTTATTTTGGAAAACCTTGTTACATTGTTTAATGCATCCAGCGGGGCATCACAACAAAATTAGGCATAATAATGTGTTAATTCCATGACTGTATATATCGGTATCGGTTGATATCGGAATTGGTAATTAGAGTTGGACAATATCGGAATATCGGATATCGGCAAAAAAGCCATTATCGGACATCTCTACATATAACCAAAGTATTAGAAACAGCTCTCAATAATGGAGGGGCAAAAAAGACATAATTAAATAAATATTTATAGATAAATTTGTCATTTTGTATTAGTGAAGTGAAGTGAATTATATTTATATAGCGCTTTTCTCAAGAGACTCAAAGCGCTTTACATAGTGAAACCCAATATCTAAGTTACATTTAAACCAGTGTGGGTGGCACTGGGAGAAAGTGGGTAAAGTGTCTTGCCCAAGGACACAACGGCAGTGACTAGGATGGCGGAAGCGGGGCTCGAACCTGGAACCCTCAAGTTGCTGGCACGGCCGCTCTACTAACCGAGTATTGCTATGATTATATTGTGTTTTATTTCATTGCTATTAATTGTTGGCATTTTATACCGTGCTCATGCAATACAATTATTGCATTAGTTATTTACAAATTAATTAATTATTTGAATATGTATTCATTTGATGAATTTTTTTCACATTTTATTTCTTTCACAAATTAAATATTTGGTGTTTTAATTATTTTATGATTTAGATGATTTCATGAACCTGTGTGGCAGTGCTTCTTGAATGTATTTCATCAGACAAAGTCACTCATAATAGTCAGTGGGCGGGGCTAAAAGGAATATTTTCCAATAATTGCTTTGGCCTGCAAGTCTTTCAAAACAACGACACGCCAGACCCGGAACATGTAGCAGTTGAAATAAATGAACTTATTGAAGTTGTCTGACTTATTTCCGCACTTTCAGCCCAAGTTATCGTCTACGACTCCTCGGTTTTTCTGGTAGAAGTTCCACAGGCAAGCGAGTAACCAATCAGGTGTTAGGACCCGCCCACTGACTTTGATGGCCGAGTGTGACGGCTACAATAAATTCATAAAGACTTCCAGTGCTACCACACAGGTTCATCAAATACATCATTAAATAAATCATGAAATTATTTACTAAATAATAAATTGCATTGCAAAATAATTTGATGATTAATTAAAACATGAAAAAAATAAATAAATATTTAAATAACTAATTGAATAGTTGAACAAATAATATACTTTTACATTTAATTAATAATAACAATAATGATTAAAGCTCAATACAATAATAGTAAAATATATTGCTAAACTGTTTGTGTATGCATCCATCCTTAATCTATTTCCATATAATTTAATATTTAATAAAATAACTGTACCTAACATTTAATTTTTATTAAATATCTATAATACACAAATATGGTAAAATATTGATAATACATCAAACATAATAATTTAATATTAATAATATATATTCAATATTTTATAGAATAGAATAGAAAGTACTTTATTGATCCCTGGGAGGAAATTCAGTACCACAGTTCGCTCACAATAAACAATAAAGACTTAGGCATTTTTTTACATGTGAAAAATAAAAATACAGTCTATTATACAGCATTATTCACATGTGAATAATATAAATACAGTCTATTATACAGCATTATTCACATGTGAATACTATAAATACAGTCTATTATACATTCAAGTACAGTCAAAAAGGAACATATGCATTATACAGTCTGATTGCTGTCGGTATGAAGGACTTCCTGTGTCGTTTCGTGTTGTTATATTTAAATAAAATATATTTAATATACATATATATATATATATATATATATATATATATATATATATATATATATATATATATATATATATATATATAATATGGTATATAATATTAATTTATATATATATATATATATATATATATATATACAGTATATATATATATAGATATGTATTTTCAATTATACATATTTATAATCACTGGCTGCTCTCTCCCCTCCCTAGATGAACTGTACAGTGCCAGGTGCCTCAAAAAGGCCCAAAACATCATAAGGGACCCATCTCACCCTGGACATAAACTTTTTGAACTGCTGCCCTCGGGCAGGAGATACAGGACAACAAAATGCCGGACAAACAGACTTAAGAACACTTTTTACCCGAGAGCAATAGCGTCGCTGAACACAAGACGCCAAAAATGACTGTGCATGTGAGCTGTGTGCATGCTATTTTTATGTATTTTTATCTATTTATCTATGTTCTTATGGTTTTATGTGTTATGAATTTGCACTAAATTAGTTTTGCTTACAATTTTGTTGTACAATGTACAATGACAATAAAGATATATTCTATTCTATTCTATTATCTAATAATAAATATTGTGCTGCTGGAGTGGAATTCAATTGTATTGCCGGAGATGTTATGTGCGAGGGAATGATGTGTCCTATACTTGACATCTAGTTTATTATTATATTTCCTTTATTCATATTAATAATCATGATGGTAATGCATAGTTTATTTTTTTCCATTTATTTTTACCATCTCTGATCTATTGACGTGATGCATCCTTACTATTTATAAGATTAAAGAAATATTCTGTATTTATTTTAAAACGGTGAAAATGTATCAGCATGTTGCATTCACTGTCAGAAGATCAACGATTTTTTTTTTTTTTTAGCTGATAATATATAAATCATCTTCTGCTAAAGTACAGTTACTGGATTTACAAAGTACTCGTCTACTTGTGTCGCTCTGCAAACAAAACAGGAACATCAAGGCTTCACATCAAGGCTAATGCAGTTTAAATATCCCCCGGTAACACTTCATGGAAGTGGCCGTCATTTTTATTTTGGTTTATTAGAATAGCAAACGAAAGGCAGTGCTTCGACTTAGACTTGCATACAAACACTGCAGGCACCTTCCGTTCCTGTATAGAATATGCATGCAGTTGAAATATCACTCACAATGTATGTTGTGTATTCATGTGTCATAATGGATGCATCAGAGGCCCTATGGACTTGTGTGAAGTCCACATCTCCCCAAACTTGTCCCAACAATAGTGCTGCAAAAATGTTTGATTGTGCATTACAGTTTTTAACGTTTTATGGTATTAATGTGTAATTAATCATAACTACGCCCCAACGATGATGTCCAAATCTCCCCAAACTTGTTCCGTTTGTTTGTACTTTGTGTGTGCTTGTTTGTGCTGCAAACATTTTGGTCTAACTATCATAGTTTTTAAGCTATTAACGTTTTATGAATCTGGTTATGAATCTTACTGTGTTAATTATTTAAAAACTATACAAGTTATCTTTTTTCAGCACAAACGAATGGATCAAGTTTGGGTAGATTTTGACATAGTTGGGTGAGGGCCTGGGGGGTGGCATAGCTATAATGGATAACATGTTAATTACACAATAACAAGTTAATAACTTCAAAAACGTAATGGCATAAAAACATTTTTTGCGATTGGGACAAATTTGGGGAGATTTGGACAAGGTGGAATCACAAAACCTTAATAACTTAAAAAACTGTAATAGTTACACCAAACAAATGTTCAGCACAAACAAGCACAAACGATTGGGACAAGTTTGAGGACAGTCTGACATATTAAGGGTCTAATTATGATTAATAACACATTAATAAATACACGTTAATAACGTAAAACAATAAAACGTTGATAACTCAATAAATGGAATAGTCACACAACATTTTTTTACAGCACAAAAAAGCACAATTGATTGAGACTGGTTTAAGGACAGGCTGACATATTTAGGGTCTAATTATGATTAATAACACATTAATTACATAAAACACTAAAACGTTAATAACTCAATAAATGAAATAGTCACACATGTTTTACAGCACAACAAAGCACAATCGATTGAGAATGGTTTAAGGACAGTCTGACATATCTAGGGTCTAATTATGAATACTAACACATGTACTACATGTTAATAATATAACAATAAAACATTAATAACTCGATAAATGGAATAGTCACACAAGATTTCTTTTACAGCACAAAAAAGCACAATCGATTGCGACTGGTTTAAGGACAGTCTGACATATTTAGGGTCTAATTATGATTAATAACACATTAATTACACAATAACAATATACAACAATACAATATTAACTCAATAAATGGAATAGTCACACAATATTTTTTACAGAACAAAAAAGCACAATCGATTGAGACTGGTTTGAAGACAGTCTGACCTATTTAAGGTCTAATTTGATTAATAACACATTAATTACACGTTCATATTATAAACCAAAAGAAATGTTAATAACTCAATAAATGGAATAGTCACAACATTTTTTACAGCACAAACAAAATCACAATCGATTGAGACTGTTTTAAGGACAGTGTGACATATTTAGGGTCTAATTATGATTAATAACACATTCATCACACATTAATAATATAAAATAATAAAACAATAATAACTCAATAAATGGAATAGTCACACAATATTTTTTTACAGCACAAAAAAGCACAATCGATTGAGACTGGTTTAGGTACAGTCTGACATATTTAGGGTCTAATAATGTATAATAACACATCAATCACACATTAATAATATAAAACAATAAAACAATGATAACTCAATAAATGGAATAGTCAGACAAGATTTTTTTTACAGCACAAAAAAGCACAATCGATTGAGACTGGTTTAAGGACACTGACATATTTAGGTCTAATTATGATTAATAACACATTAATTACACAATAGTAATATAAAACAATACAATATTAACTCAATAAATGGAATAGTCACACAAGATTTTTTTACAGCACAAAAAAGCACACTCGATTGAGAATGGTTTAAGGACAGTCTGACATACTTAGGGTCTAATTATGTTTAACAACACATTAATACCGGTAATATAAAACAATGAAAAATAATAACTCAATAAATGGAATAGTCACACAATATTTTTTACATCACAAAAAAGCACAATCGATTGAGACTGGTTTAAGGACACTGACATATTTAGGGTCTAATTATGATTAATAACCCATTAATTACACAATAATAATAAAAAACAATACAATATTAACTCAATAAATGGAATAGTCAGTAGGTGGCAGCCGGTAGCTAGGTGTCTAATGCTTTAACCAAAACTAAACAGAAGGTAAGTGCCCCTAAGAAGAGGCATTGAAGCTTAGGGAAGGCTATGCAGGCTACAAAGTAAACCAAAACAGAATGCTGGACGACAGCAAATACTTACTGTGGAGCAAAGACGCCGTCCACAAAGTACATCCAAACATGACATGACAATCAACAATGTCCCCACAAAGAAGGATAAAAACAACTGAAATATTCTTGATTGCGAAAACAAAGCAGGTGTGGAGAATAGCGGTCAAGGAAGACATGAAACTGCTACAGGAAAATACCAAAAAAAGAGAAAAAGCCACCAAAATAGGAGCGCAAGACAAGAACTAAAACACTACACACAGGAAAACAGCAAAAAAGTCCAAATACGTCATGGTGTGATGTGACAGGTGGTGACAGTACACCTACTTTGAGACAAGAGCCATAGTGATACATGCTTGGTTATGGTTTAAAGTCTTATCCAACAATTGCGACAACGACTTTTTATTGTTAATACCGGCTGCTGAGTTTAATTTTCTAATGATTTCTGCTGGTGGTGTGCCTCCGCATTTTTTCAATGAAAAAAATGTGCCTTGGCTCAAAAAAGGTTGAAAAACACTGCCCTATGGTACCGTATTAAACTTGCATTATGGAGGCTTTCTAAATGCGTTTTGCCTTGTAGAAAGTGTAGTGACGCTGCAGCAGCACATCACGGTTACTGAAAGAAGGACACCAGCGGAGACTAACCTAAGGCTATGCCGGATAAGGTTATCCAGGGTAAATCACACCTAACCTTATCCGTGTCCACACACAACAATGCCACCGTTAAAGACCCGTCCGCCGGCGCAACGCGACCTAGTACGCGTGCGCGGAAAATGGCACGTCATAGTTACCTCCCTCCAGTGTTGCTTTGTGTGCAAGTTCTTACATTTAACTTATCTGAACAATATTCACTGTTGTGGTATTTCAATTAACTGGAATCCAGTGTGCTGTGGGGCCCAATTGTAGTGAATCACACCTGAGACATCATAAATTAATCAAATCTTGATTAGACACGTAAACAATGTGATGAAGAACATTTGACAACAATCAATCTAGGGATGTAGATATCTGGTCAGGACACTCCTCACTCTTTTGCCTTCACCTTCATTGTCCATTCCTTTTTGGTGACTTTATATACTCTGGACCGAGACCTTGAGTCCGCGACATACATTGCGGACAATAACTGATACAAGCAAAAACTGAAATCTAAGTAAGATTAAATATCTCAAATAAGGGTGATATTTGCTTATTTTCTGTCTGATAAGATAATTCATCTCATTAAGCAGATTTTATGTTAGAGTGTTTTTCTTGTTTTAAGAGTTTTGGTCCTAAATGATCTCAGTAAGATATTACAGCTTGTTGCTGAGATTTTATGACCTATATTGAGTAAAACATGCTTGAAACTAGAATATCAACTGTTGCAAAGCTGTGTCATCAACACTCACAAGTATAAAACTGCTTTTTCAAAGTAAAATTGTCTTATTTCAAGCATGAAATAAAAAAATCATGACTTTGACACAAATGTGTCTCATAATTAAAACAGATGAAGTAGGTAAGTATAGGTAAATGAAGGTAAAAAGTAGGTAAACATTGATAAAAGGTAAAAAGCAGGTAAACGTAGGTAAAAAAAAGAAGGTATAAGGTTGGTAAATATTGCTAAAAGAAGGTAAAAAGTAGGTAAGTACAATTGGCACAGTACAGTGAACTGACAGTTAATATTTAAACATTTAACATTTGACATTTCAAACCATTTTTTAACAGAAATAGTTCATGCAAAAAAAAAAAAAAATATATACATATATATATATATATATATATATATATATATATATATATATATATATATATATATATATATATATATATATATAAAATGTCAAGATAATGGCACTAGCATTTACTTAATTCAAGAACATTTTACAACATATTGAGCAAAAAGGTCTCATATTTGTTTTTTCTACCAAGAAAAGTGCACTTGATATTAGTGAGAATATACTTATTTTAAGGTATTTTGGGGTTCTTTGAGGTTAGCTAATTTGACTTGTTTTGGAAAGTCTTGACAAGCCAGATTTTCTTGTTCTATTGGCAGATAATTTTGCTTAGTTCAAGTAAAATACTCCTAATTTTTGTTGTTTTTGAACACTGACTTTTTGCAGTGCACAGTCTGCTTTGCCAGTCCAAATGCATCCGATGCTTTCCGTAGTCTTCCCTCGTCGGCCAGGTAATACAAAGCACACGCTATCTTTTTTTGTCACATCCACGGGAGCTCGCATTCTCGTTGTCTCTCCTTTTTCGCTTAGTAGAATCACAGCTGACCTGGACTTTCGAAAGTTCTCTTGCCGTCTGAGAAGTGTTGTATCCCAAATAGCTGCAATCGCTTTCTCTTAAAGGGGAACATTATCACCAGACCTATGTAAGCATCAATATATACCTTGATGTTGCAGAAAAAAGACCATATATTTTTTTAGCCGATTTCCGAACTCTTAATGGGTGAATTTTGGCGAATTAAACGCCTTTCTATTATTCGCTCTCGGAGCGATGAACGTGATGTCACATCGGGAAGCAATCCGCCATTTTCTCAAACACATTACAAACACAGAGTCAAATCAGCTCTGTTATTTTCCGTTTTTCGACTGTTTTCCGTACCTTGGAGACATCATGCCTCGTCGGTGTGTTGTCGGAGGGTGTAACAACACGAACAGGGACGGATTCAAGTTGCACCAGTGGCCCAAAGATGCGAAAGTGGCAAGAAATTGGACGTTTGTTCCGCACACTTTACCGACGAAAGCTATGCTACGACAGAGATGGCAAGAATGTGTGGATATCCTGCGACACTCAAAGCAGATGCATTTCCAACTGGACTGGACAGATCAGCTTTCAGGAAAAGAGAGTGGATGAGGGTATGTCTACAGAATATATTAATTGATGAAAATTGGGCTGTCTGCACTCTCAAAGTGCATGTTGTTGCCAAATGTATTTCATATGCTGTAAACCTAGTTCATAGTTGTTAGTTTCCTTTAATGCCAAACAATCACATACCAATCGTTGGTTAGAAGGCGATCGCCGAATTCGTCCTCGCTTTCTCCCGTGTCGCTGGCTGTCGTGTCGTTTTCGTCGGTTTCGCTTGCATATGGTTCAAACCGATATGGCTCAATAGCTTCAGTTTCTTCTTCAATTTCGTTTTCGCTACCTGCCTCCACACTACAACCATCCGTTTCAATACATGCGTAATCTGTTGAATCGCTTAAGCCGCTGAAATCCGAGTCTGAATCCGAGCTAATGTCGCTATATCTTGCTGTTCTATCCGCCATGTTTGTCTGTATCGGCATCATTATGTGACGTCACAGGAAAATGGACGGGTGTATATAATGATGGTTAAAATCAGGCACTTTGAAGCTTTTTTTAGGGATATTGTGTGATGGGTAAAATTTTGAAAAAAACTTCGAAAAATAAAATAAGCCACTGGGAATTGATTTTTAATGGTTTTAACCCTTCTGAAATTGTGATAATGTTCCCCTTTAAGGTATTCAAGTGTGATTTCCACAAGCGTCTGTACAGACGGAAGGAGAAACACGGGCATGTCTGGATGACTCGTCTCCAAATGTCCAGTGGTTCGCTCCGAGTTACGAAACCGCTTTATTATGAAGCTGGGGCGTGGTCTTTATGGCGTCACTTCCTCTCCGAACTCAGTTCGTAAACAATCAATGAGTCCATGCAAAGCTAAAAGCCGGAGATTCAAGAAATAGACGGCGCACTTACCCGTGTAAAATTTGTCCGTTGAGGGGGACCTTCAACGCTGGTTTAGTGTGGCTGAAACGGGGCTTAGGCTAAATAATTATTCGTTTAAGGCAGGGGTCGGCAACCCAAAATGTTGAAAGAGCCATATTGGACCAAAAATACCAAAACAAATCGGTCTGGAGCCGCAAAAAAAAATTAAAAGCCATATTACATACAGATAGTGTGTCATGAGCAGTGTTGGGTTAGTTACTGAAAAGCAGTAACTAGTTACAGTTACTAGTTACTTCATTTCAAAAGTAACTCAGTTACTAACTCAGTTACTTACACCAAAAAGTAATGCGTTACTGTGAAAAGTAACTATTTAGTTACTTCTTTTTTCTTTTTTTTTTTAAAGCTCCAATTAATGCCCTTTTAGCCTTCATTTCAGTACTGTTATTGCACTGGAGAATAATACAATCTGTTGATCAACTTGACATGCATTTGCATCACTCAACTCTGCTAAGCCATGTGGTCTACATACAACACACAAAGACAAAGATATGTTACAAAGGCCAATTTGTTTCTGGCCAGAACAAATTGACAAAACTATTTTAAATAGCTGCAACATAACATACATAAGTAACAAACAGCATAATAACAGCATAGATGTAAACCAAGAAAGGCACACACTACATACACAAAGTCTAACCAGGCATTTTCTTCCTCAAGTAATTCTTATACAAAATCATGTCTGAAGCCCAGAACACTACACATTTCCCCAGTTTTAGTTTAGAGATAAGGAAAGATTGGCCTGGCCCACTAGGATCCCTCTTTATGTTTGTGAACTTTATAGTCTATACATTTAGAGTGATGTGATAATCAAACACTCTAGAAGTCTAAAATGAAAGAGTATATAAGAGAATTGACAGCAACGTTCCCTCTCAGGAGCGCGCATGTGCAATTGCGCACTGCTCAAGCGTCCTCTGCGCACGGCAAATCTATGCCATGCACAAAATCAAATTAAAAAATAAGCGCATAACAATTTTCGACACGACACGGACACGACAGAGAAAACCGTTTTCGTCAGCATTGTTCAAATATTGTAACGTCTGTCGAGACGCTTTGAGGACATGAATTCCATCCATCACTTTACTGAGCAAAACTCTTTACTGTTGGCCATAAACACATCACCAAAACATTAGTAAAAAAAATGATATCTAGCAAAACTGGTCATTTTCTGCAGTACAAACCAGACCAAAAGCAACTTTGTTATATCAACAGCAGCCGCTCGCTCTCTCACGTGCGCCAACACTTGCACATATGGCACTTAGCCAGTGATGCGTTTACAGCCACACAAAAAGTCGGACAACTCCAACACCACACATAAAGTGTCATTCCAGGTCGTTACACTATGATTTACCAATCAAATGTGTGCTTATTCTAGTGTCATTTATTAGGAATCTTAATTTATAAATATTAATCATTAAATGCTGTTAGTATATTAAATAAATACTAATAAAAATATATTTTTTACAAACAGGAAGTTGCAGGAATGTACCGTATTTTCCGCACCATAAGGCGCCCTGGGTTAAAAGCCGCGCCTTCAATGAACGGCATATTTCAAAACTTTGTCCACCTATAAGCCGCCCGGTGTTGTAAGCCGCATCTAACTGCGCTAAAGGAATGTCAAAAAAACAGTCAGATAGGTCAGTCAAACTTTAATAATATATTAAAAACCAGCGTTCTAACAACTCTGTTCACTCCCAAAATGTACGCAAATGTGCAATCACAAACATAGTAAAATTCAAAATAGTGCAGAGCAATAGCAACATAATGTTGCTCGAACGTTAATGTCACAACACACAAAATAAACATAACGCTCACTTTCTGAAGTTATTCTTCATTCATAAATCCCTCGAATTATTCTCCTTCGGTGTCCGAATTGAAAAGTTGGGCGTATGTCGTCCGGCGCTGTCTCCCTGTCTTAGTGAAGGTGTGTTCGCCTTCGGTCATCCACTATTCCCACGCAGTTAGCAGTCTAGCTTCGAATGCCCTGTTGACACCAATATCTAGCGGCTGGAGGTCTTTTGTCAATCCACCCGGAATGACGGCGAGTATTGAATTAAGCGCGTAAGCGTGTCTCTTAATGTGATGTTATGAGCTAGCAAATATAACAACTACACTACCCAGCATGCAACGATAGTGACGAGCATGCGCGGTAGCCCTGAGAAGCGTTGTTGTATGTGCTGGCAGTTAGAATGTGGTTATGAGCACGCTGTGAGTAAACGTTGAGAACTCAGTTAACACGCCTCGTCTGCATTATTTATAATTAGACAGACAACACACTTAATAGGAGCCATTTTGGGGTCTTTACATAAACACACAAATGGAAATGAAACGTCACATATCCCAGCATGCACCGCGCACTTCTTCTTCTTCCGGGGCGGGTGGTTGCTTACAGTAGAAGAAGAAGCGCTTCCTGTTCTATGGGGGCGGGTGCTTACCTTGGCGGTTGCTTGCTTAGAAGAAGAAGCGCTTCCTGTTCTACCGGGAAAAAAGATGGCGGCTGTTTACCGTAGTTGCGAGATCGAAACTTTATGAAAATGAATCGTAATATTAATCCATATATAAAGCGCACCGGGTTAAAAGCCGCACTGTCAGCTTTTGAGTAAATTTGTGGTTTTTAGGTGCGGCTAATAGTGCGGAAAATACGGTACACATGATCCCCTGCTTACATCTCATTGTGCAACATGTGAATGTTTTAATGGGAACTAAATGCAATGTCTGAAAGGGGTACAAATTATTTCCAAAGCAGGACCTCCACCCAGACAAACAATACAAGTACACAGTTCATGAAAAACAATATTTTTTGTTATTGTCATTATAAGTGGGCCTAAACACTTATATTAGAAATGGAAATGACTGCTGTCATTTGATTATAATAATAAGAGAATGTTGTCTGTCTATCTGTGTTGGCCCTGTGATGAGGTGGGGACTTGTCCAGGGTGTACCCTGCCTTCCGCCCGAATGCAGCTGAGATAGGCTCCAGCGACCCCGAAAGGGACAAGCGGTAGGAAATGGATGGATGGATGGAGATGTAAGTTGTTATTTAGTGAGGTTTGGGACAGGTGTGCTGCTGGTGTAGCCACAGTGTGCACGTCTAAAGTTGCTCACATGGACTCCACTCAATGCTCAGGGAGTTTTTGCATTTGCTCACACATGAACAATTAGAGGGAACATTGATTGACAGAGTGTGTACCTTTAGCGGTGAATGGTGGTGGTGGTGGTGGAGGTGAAGTGGCATCAGAGTCTCTGTCACTCTTTACTAGCTTCGTCGAAGCATGTTGCTATGTAGCTTGTTTCAGCAGATTTGAATTGCTGTTTTGGGCAGTAGATGGCATCTTTGATCCAAAGCACAATTTACATTTAACTAAAATGTTATTTTCTTTGTGCTCGACAAAAGAAAAGTAGTGAAAATATCTCCATGTTAGCAAACTCGACTTCTGGCTCCGCCATGATCAGACACGCCCCCCCCCCCCCCCCCGGCGTTACAGTAACGCATTACTTTGTAACGCGTTAGTCCCAACACTGGTCATGAGATATAAATTGAAATAAGAGGACTTAAAGGAAACTAAATGAGCTCAAATATATCTACAAATGAGGCATATTGATGCAATATGTACATATAGCTAGCCTAAATAGCATGTTAGCATCGATTAGCTTGCAGTCATGCAGTGACCAAATATGTCTGATTAGCACTCCACACAAGTCAATAACATCAACACAACTCACCTTTGTGCATTCATTCACAACGTTAAAAGTTTGGTGGACAAAATGAGACAGAAAAAGAAGTGGCATAAAACACGTCTGAGAAAGTTATACATGTAAACAAACTACGGTGAGTTCAAGGACCGCCAAAATTAGTGGGACAAAACGGCGCTCGCCAAATACTCGAATCAGTGAAGCATGTTTAATACAACCAGTGTGCTTTATAACAATTGGGGAGGTTTGTGTCATGTTTGTCCTCCTTCAGAAACCATATTAACACAAAAAATTTATTTTTTTCCCCTCGTCTTTTTTCATACATTTTCGAAAAAGCTCCATAGAGCCACTAGGGTGGCGCTAAAGAGCCACATGTGGCTCTAGAGCCGCGGGTTGCCGACCCCCGGTTTAAGGGGTTAAACGACTTAGTGTAGACATAGACACAGTTATATTTGCGTTTGGCGCCCAACAAAGATTCATAGCATTTCTCAAATGTCCTCCAGGGGGACATAAGTATGTGCAAACGTGTCACTCTGCCAGTCAAAATACATTGCAGTGTGCTTCAGATGGAGCCGATTGCCTCGAAAATTATTGCAGTTGAGGAATTTTGAAAGGCGTAGATCAACGTCACAACCTAATTGGACAACTGCTATGACAAACGTCGCCATGAATCCTCGTTGCGTCAACACAACCGCCGTCTGACTGACATCAATCTTCTCACAGGAGGGCGGATCTTTATCTCTGCATCATACCGAGACCCGTCGGCGACTTCAGAAGTGCCGTCATATGAAAGGAGTGATGATCTCAGGCTACGGTTGTGATCATGCACGCTTAATTAAGTCCGGTTTAACCGGTTGGACGGCCGCGTGCGTAGAAAATTTAAGAAAGTCGTTGTATTTTTAATGATAGCAATTTGCCTCAGCAAACGTCTGTAATGTAGTAGGTGCACTTTACCACTGCCTCAGTGGGTTAACTTCACCGGCTTTAAAAACACACAACAAGCTAACTTGAAGTTCATATTTTCTGAATACTGTTGCCTCACAATGATGCTAGTGAAGTGCAATGACACGACAGTCATATTGTAAAATACAAAACATGGGAAAAACAAATATGAAATAAAGTCAATTTGACATATTGTTGACCGGCACAAACGATGCCTTAAGGCAGGGGTGAAAAATGAAAAAATGCCACTTTGATACATTTTGTCCACTGAAAACCAATTTAATATACAAAACCCAAAAACCAGTGAAGTTGGCACGTTGTGTAAATTGTAAATAAAAAAAGAATACAATGATTTGCAAATCCTTTTTAACCTATATTTGTCATGTCTGTGTAATCATGTTTTGTTTTAGTCATGTTTTGTTTAGTTATTGGACTCTTTAGTTTCTGGCTTTTCACTCCCTTGTCTTGTTTCCATGATTACCCATTAGTTTCACCTGTTTCACGTTTGGACTCATTGTGCACTCTTGTTTGTCACCATAGCAACCCATTAGTTTTCACCTGTCACGTCACGCACCTGTTTCACGTTTTGAGTCACGCACCTGTTTTCGTTAATCATGTCTGTAGTATTTAAGTTCATTGTTTTCAGTTTGTCTTTCTGGTGACATCCCGCATTCATACCCCTGTCACACTCTGTCTACCTCTGCGCACTTCATGCCTTGTCCAAGTAAGTTTTTTTCTATTAATGCCACAGTTAGTGTTTTTGTTGAATTGTTCACAGTTTTTTGCCCACGTGCAAGTCTTTTTGTTTCGTTAGTCAAGTTTGTACTTCCGCCTTGAGCGCGCTTTTTGTTCCTTTGAGTGTTATAAATAAATATGTATTTACCTTCACGTCATGACCAGTCCAGCTTTACTTGCATCTCGGGAAAACAAACACACCAAAGTCCACGTCTTGACAATATTCAGTTGAATAGACTGCAAAGACAAGATACTTAAGGTTCGAACTGTAAAATGTTGCTATTTTTTGCAAATATTAGCTCATTTGGAATTTGATGTCTGCGACATGTTTCAAAAAAGCTGGCACAAGTGGCAAAAAAGACTGAGGAAGTTGAGGAATGCTCATCAAGCACTTATTTGGAACATTGCACGGGTGAACAGGCTAATTGGGAACAGTTGGGTGCCATGATTGGGTATAAAAGCAGCTTCCATGAAATGTGAAAAGTCATTCACAAACAAGGGTGGGGCGAGGGTCACCACTTTGTGAATAAATGCATTAGAAAATTGTTTAAGAACAACATCTCTCAAGGAGCTATTGCAAGGAATTTAGGGATTCCACCATCTACGGTCCGTAATATCATCAAAAGGTTCAGAGAATCTGGAGAAATCACTGCACGTAAGCGATGATATTACGGACCTTGGGTCCCTCAGGTGGTACTGCATCAAAAAGCGACATCAGTGTGTAAAGGATATCACCACATGGGCTCAGGAACACTTCAGAAAACATATTGCCGCTGTGAAATGGAAACATTTCAAGCAAGACCAAGTACTGGACTGTATATTGTTTAGTCTTATGCAGGAAAAACATGGACATACGGTGGTTTTCATCGTACTGCAACAATATTATGAATCGTATTTTTGAGTGGTATAATGGATGGTTCATAACGAAAATGAAATTATTCTAAACCAAAATTACATTTTTTTATTTTTATTTTTATGCACAATGACAAAAGTAATTTTAACTTAAGAATAAACAATCTGGAAAATGTCACACTAGAACACGTTTTTTTGTTTGTTTTGTTTTTTAAATATAATGAATATTTAAATAATAAATATTTTTCATTGGAACACACGCATATTATAAATTATTCTAATTTTCTTATTTTTTTTTTTTACCTCTACAAACTATACATACAACCACAATAATAAACACATTTTATTCTACATCTGCTGGGACAAGCTCCGCCCCCTTATAAACCTTGCACATAAGTAATGTAGTGGATGTGTAAAGCAAAATACATTTGAACTGACATACTTAAATAAAAACAAGTTACATTTGTTCTTATAATCATTATGATCATTATTATTTGTATTATTGTTTAATCATTCTCTTTCCCGACTAAAAAGAAGCAGACACGTATTTTTTATAAGGCATCAACAAGGCGACAACTTGAATTCTAAAAACTATTATTATTTTTTATTTTATATTCAGTCATATTATGAATATAATATTTACCATACAATCATTTATTTTAAGGGTAAACAAATGTGTTAAACAAGTCATTAACCATGTTTTGTTTTTGTTTTGTTATTGTGAATAGTGCTGTGTGTGTGTGTGTGTGTGTGTGTCTGTGTGTGTTTTTTTCTCTTTTTCCTCTTTGTGTTTGCCATTCGCCTGCGTATGAAAAGTGTTATATATATAAAGTTTGATTTGATTTATCTCCTCTGGCCTGCAAAACCGCAGAGTATCTCTGACAGCAAAGATATTTTGGTGAGCACATAAACAATATGTAAGACAAACGTATGAATGGAACTTAAAAATCCTCGTATGCAGCGGACCAGTGATTCTCTAAGTGTGGTATGCAGGCTCCATGTAGTAGTACACCAAATAATCACTTAAACAAATACTCAAACACAGTGTTACTGTTCAAACTGGGTGTAATGTTATAGTATCCAAAAATATTAAGTACCGTACATTCCGGACCATAGGACGCACCGGATTATAAGGCGCACTGCCGATTAATTTTCTATCTTTTTTCACGCAAAATGCGCACCGCATTATAGGGTGCATTAAAGGAGTCATGTTATTATTATTTTTTTCTAAATTGAAAACACTTTCTTGTGGTCTACATTAGGGGTGTGGGAAAAAAAATCGATTCGAATTCCAATCGCGATTCTCACGTTGTGCGATTCAGAATCGATTCTCATTTTTAAAAAAATCGATTTTTTTATTTTATTTTTATTTTTTAATTTTTAAATTTAAACTTTTTTTTTTTTTTTTTTTTTAATTAATCAATCCAACAAAACAATACACAGCAATACCATAAAAATCCAATCCAATTCCAAAACCAAACCCGACCCAGCAACACTCAGAACTGCAATAAACAGAGCAATTGAGAGGAGACACAGAACAAACTAAAAGTAGTGAAACAAAAATGAATATTATCAACAACAGTATCAATATTAGTTACAATTTCAACATAGCAGTGATTAAAAATCCCTCATAGACATTATCATTAGACATTTATAAAAAAAAATTAAAAAAAGAACAATAGTGTCACACTGGCTTACACTTGCATCGCATCTCATAAGCTTGACAACACACTGTGTCCAATATTTTCACAAAGATAAAATAAGTCATATTTTTGGTTCATTTAATAGTTAAAACAAATGTACATTATTGCAATCAGTTGATAAAACATTGTCCTTTACAATTAGGGTAGGGGGGTGGGGGGTAGAGGGTAGCGGGGGGTGTATATTGTAGCGTCCCGGAAGAGTTAGTGCTGCAAGGGGTTCTGGGTATTTGTTCTGTTGTGTTCATGTTGTGTTACGGTGCGGATGTTCTCCCGAAATGTGTTTGTCATTCTTGTCTGGTGTGGGTTCACAGTGTGGCGCATATTTATAACAGTGTTAAAGTTGTTTATACGGCCACCCTCAGTGTGACCTGTATGGCTGTTGACACACTTGTGTGTGTGAAAATCTGTAGATATTATGTGATTGGGCTGGCACGCAAAGGCAGTACCTTTAAGGTTTATTGGCGCTCTGTACTTCTCCCTACGTCCGTGTACACAGCGGCGTTTTAAAAAGTCATACATTTTACTTTTTGAAACCGATACCGATCATTTCCGATATTACATTTCAAAGCATTTATCGGCCGATAATATTGGCAGACCGATATTATCGGACATCTCTAATATGTATGCCTACTACGCTACAGTATGTTAATGTTGGTCATTATGGTGGTACTTGGAGAGCCTGGTGTTTTCTGAGGTGGTACTAAGTTTGAGAACCACTGTCGTGGACTAATATATTAAAAATGTTTCTCTGCTGAATTTTTTCTCTAAAAAAAAAAAAATCACATACGGAAACACAGCGGATTACGCCTTGGTATGTGCGGGGGAATGAAACCTGGGTCACCAGAGTTTAAGGCCGCGCCGACTACCACCACCCCCTCTAACCACAACACCCTCACTTTCCACCATGTTGGTTCAGGGCGAAAAACCACCGGCTGCTTCCTTCCCCGGCTAATCCTGCTCCTGCGGTGGGTGGGAGAGACACCCCTGTCCCATAAATGTGTTTCAGAGCGTGATGTGTTTAAGTGCAAAGATAGAAGACTAGTCTGGGATCCAAGCTCCAAAATCACAGCACCCTTTCCTTAAATGTTGAATAAAGTGGATATTTTGCGCTTTTTTTTTGCTAAGTATTTCTCCCATGAAACGATCCCATTTGTGCACTTTGCCTTCATCGGCCTGTCGAAAATGCTAAGAAGAGACTTGTAAGCGAAAGTAAATAATGAGAGCTGACAGAGAAAACAAGGCGAAGACAAAGAGGTCTTTTCATCTAACTTAAGGCCTCAGTATAAACAGCGACTTGTATGAAAGCTCATCGGACTTTTATTAGTGTTGCCTTTTTTTTTTCTTTTACCCACACGTGCTTTCCATTTGGGAGAGCGGGGTCAAGGGTCATCGTACGTCTTAATCAGCCGATAATAAGTGTCAGCATGAACTCTCACCTGCGTCGTCCGAGGCTCGCGGCTCGAGTGGCGGTGACTCGATCGCATTAGATAAGCGCCTTATTCATATCCATAAAGATGTGCTGGCGATAACCTTCCCTCAGGCCCAGGCTGGTCCTGTTCCAACTAAGACCACATTTAATTCCACATGCATGCTGGTAGATAACCATGATGTACCCCACCGGACGTGTTGCAAAGTGAAAGCGCAATTAGCACGTCATTAGTAAATCAAACATCGTCACGTTTTTAGCGAAACAATCAATTTGCCGCCAGAGCCCGGTTTTCTTTATGAACTAAGTCGGCACATATTCCTCCTCTCGCCCTGACTTGGCTTCATTGGGGGGCTTTTCAGGGTCTCTGGGGGGAAAATACAGATTTATTTATTTTTAGCGCCGCCTTCCTGCGTTGTCATTGGCTGACCTGTCAGTGACTCTCGACGCGTCATTGGACATAACAGCATTTTCTTACAAAATGTCAATTTCACATCATACATTGAAACGAGAGATGTCCGATAATGGCTTTTTTGCCGATATCCGATATTCCGATATTGTCCAACTCTTAAATACCGATTCCGATATCAACTGATACCGATATATACAGTCGTGGAATTAACACATTATTATGCCTAATTTTGTTGTGGATGCATTAAACAATGTAACAAGGTTTTCCAAAATAAATAAACTCAAGTTATGGAAAAAAATGCCAACATGGCACTGCCATATTTATTATTGAAGTCACAAAGTGCATTATTTTTTTTTAACATGCCTCAAAACAGCAGCTTGGAATTTGGGACATGCTCTCCCTGAGAGAGCATGAGGAGGTTGAGGTGGGCGGGATTGAGGGGGCGGGGTTTTGGGTAGCGGGGGGTGCATATTGTAGCGTCCCGGAAGAGTTAGTGCTGCAAGGGGTTCTGGGTATTTGTTCTGTTGTGTTTATGTTGTGTTACGGTGTGGATGTTCTCCCGAAATGTGTTTGTCATTCTTGTTTGGTGTGGGTTCACAGTGTGGCGCATATTTGTAACAGTGTTAAAGTTGTTTATACGGCCACCCTCAGTGTGACCTGTATGGCTGATGACCAAGTATGGCTTGCATTCACTCGTGTGTGTGAAAAGTCGTAGATATCATGTGATTGATATAAGGTTTATTGGCGCTCTGTACTTCTCCCTATGTCCGTGTACACGGCAGCGTTTTAAAAAGTAATACATTTTTCTTTTTGAAACCAATACCGATAATTTTGAAACCGATACCGATAATTTCCGATATTACATTTTAAAGCATTTATCGGCCGATAATATCGGCAGTCCGATATTATCGGATATCTCTCATTGAAACTCTGCATGATTATAGACACTAATATTATACTATAACCAATTATTTGTAAATCACAATAACTACTAATCAACTGTTTTGATTTTTGTCGAACGGATAATATTGCCACGTTTAAGTCAAAACTGGGCGGCTAAATGACTAATTAGACTATGAATTATGCTGATTTTGATGTGAAATATGGCACTAATTCTAGTCCTTAGGCTGACAAGCGCCCAGCAGCTAATTACACTATATTGCCAAAAGTATTTGGCCACCTGCCTTGACTCACATATGAACTTGACGTGCCATCCCATTCCTAACCCATAGGGTTCAATATGATGTCGGTCCACCTTTTGCAGCTTCAACTCTTCTGGGAAGGCTGTCCGCAAGGTTGCGGAGTGTGTTTGTAGGAATTTTCCACCATTCTTCCAAAAGCGCATTGGTGAGGTCACACACTGATGTTGGCCGTATAAACAACTTTAACACTGTTACAAATATGCGCCACACTGTGAACCCACACCAAACAAGAATGACAAACACATTTCGGGTGAACATCCGCACCGTAACACAACAGAACAAATACCCAGAACCCCTTGCAGCATTAACTCTTCCGGGACGTTACAATATACACCCCCCCCCCCCCCCCACCTGCCCACCTCAACCTCCTCATGCTCTCATGTTTTGAGGCATGTTAAAAAAGATTATGCACTTTGTGACTTCAATAATAAATATGGCAGTGCCATGTTGGCATTTTTTTTCCCATAACTTGAGTTGATTTATTTTGGAAAACCTTGTTACATTGTTTAATGCATCCAGCGGGGCATCACAACAAAATTAGGCATTATAATGTGTTAATTCCACGACTGTATACATCGGTATCGGTTGATATCGGAATCGGTAATTAAGAGTTGGACAATATTGGAATATCGGATATCGGCAAAAAAGCCATTATCGGACATCTCTATCCAGTTCCAATCCAATCCCCTTTATTTATATAGCACTATTAACAATAAAACTGTCTCCAGAGTGCTGCACATAAAAAAAGAAACAATAAAAGTAATAAAATTACAATGAAACAAGTAAACAATAAACAAACAAATAATAAAAGACATCAATAAAATAGAATAAAACAATAAAAATAAATCATTATGATAGAATAAAACAATAAAAGACACAGAGGAACCACAAGACTCACGCCAATTTAAAAGTTAATGAATAATGCCTCTCACCTTGATAGTAGACTAATATAAGGACATGATCTGACAAGTTGGTCAACTTTGGCATCTAATTTAAACCCGGAAATGGCGAGAAAGACACAAAAGGATGCTTGTTTTTTTTCCCACGAGGATTATGATGGGAATATCCATCCATCCTTTTTCTACCGCTTGAGTCATATTTAATCAAAATGGGAATATATTTAAAACTGCACTGAAACAGTGGTTGAAAACTAATCAGACATGCACGCATAATTAGATTATTCACTTTTTTTTTTTGTCCACGGTCTGTGCTTATGGTGTGCTTGTAACGGTTAATTTCTTGTGATTTATGTATTATTTTGTATCATGACCTGTTGAATGTTTACTGTATGAACCTGCCTTAGGACAACGGATGAAAATGAGCTATTGTGCTAACTCCATATAACTCCATATTTACATTGTTGCTCTATGTTGATGAATATGCATAATGTCCTAATTCAAATAAATAAATAAAATAAAAAATAAATAAAAAAGTGAACTTTGTGATGCGTTTTTGAAATGAATGCGCCGCGTATTCTTAAAATGATCAAAATACGTAAATATCAAATGTTATTATGGATGTGCCTGTTACTACACTGCAAAAAAAGTCAGTGTTCAAAAACAAGGGAAAAAAATACAAAAATGGGGGGTATTTTATTTGAACTCAGCAAAATGATCTGCCAATAGAACAAGAAAATTTGGCTTGTCAAAACTTTCCAAAACAAGTCAAACTAGCTAACCTCAATGTACCCAAAAATACCTTAAAATAAGCATATTCTCACTAATAACAAGTGTACTACTATATGAGTACGTATTGTCTATTGTTTCATTAAAAATAAAACAGCAAAGTCCATTTGGCTGTCATCTGTTTTAATTATGAGCCACAATTGTGTCAAAGTCATGATTTTTTTTTTCATGCTTGAAATAAGAAATTAGTACTTTAAAAAAGTAGTTTTATACTTGTGAGTGTTGATGACACAGCTTTGCAACAGTTGATATTCTAGTTTCAAGCATGTTTTACTCAATATAGGTCATCAAATCTCAGCAACAAGCTGTAATATCTTACTGAGATCATTTAGGACCAAAACACTTAAAACAAGTAAAACACTCTAACGTAAAATCTGCTTAGTGAGAAGAATTATCTTATCAGACAGAAAATAAGCAAATATCACCTTTATTTGAGATATTTATTCTTACTTAAATTTCAATTTTTGCAGTGTACATTACATATATACTTACATCATGTGTATATATATATATAACACTAATGGAGAGCAAATCTCCCGGGGGCAACCATTCTCCCGAATTTCTCCCGATTTCCACCCGGACAACAATATTGGGGGCGTGCCTTAAAGGCACTGCCTTCAGCGTCCTCTACAACCAGTCGTCACGTCAGCTTTTCCTCTATACAAACAGCGTGCCGGCCCAGTCACATAATATATGCGGCTTTTACACACACACACAAGTGAATGCAATGCATACTTGGTCAACAGCCATACAGGTCACACTGAGGGTGGCCGTATAAACAACTTTAACACTGTTACAAATATGCGCCACACTGTGAACCCACACCAAACAAGAATGACAAACACATTTCGGGAGAACATCCGCACCGTAATACAACATAAACACAACAGAACAAATGCCCAGAACCCCTTGCAGCACTAACTCTTCGGGGACGCTACAATATACACCCCCCGCTGCAACCTACAGCCCCCCCCAACCCCGCCCACCTCAACATGCTCTCTCAGGGAGAGCATGTCCCAAATCCCAAGCTGCTGTTTTGAGGCATGTTAAAAAAAAAAAAAAGCACTTTGTGACTTCAATAATAAATATGGCAGTGCCATGTTGGCACTTTTTTCCATAACTTGAGTTGATTTATTTTGGAAAACATTGTTACATTGTTTAATGCATCCAGCGAGGCATCACAACAAAATTAAGCAAAATAATGTGTTAATTCCACGACTGTATGTATTGGTATCGGTTGATTTCGGAATCGGTAATTAAGAGTTGGACAATATCGGAATATCGGCTAAAAAGACATTATCGACATCTCTAGTTGTGATGCGTTTTTGAAATTAACGCGCCGCGTATTCTTAAAATGATCAAAATACGTCAATATTAAATGTTATTATGGATGTGCCTGTTACTACATTACATATATACTTACATCATGTATATAAAACACTAACGGAGGTGTTTGGATCTGTTTTAAGGGCTTTATAGGCGGAATAGAGTGACTTCTATCGGCTCCATTGTTAGCTGACTTTTGCTTGCATTTATTTACTAGTTAGAATGCATGAAAAAAAAAGGAAAACATGTCTTCTTAACTTACATAAGGACTGTGAATGTGCGGTTCCCCTTTAGGTCCTGTTTTAAACGTGCTCCAAATAAAAGCGTGACCTCCACCCAAACAATCCAACATATCCCAGTGGGCGACAATAAACTTAGTGAGCTGTAAAAGAAACACCGCGGATGCACTTGTGAGGCCCGAGCAAACGGGACACCCTCAGGAGGGAGACGTCCAACACGAGCCGTGGTCCTCACCACCGCCACCCCTGAAGACGTGTGTGTTCAGTAAATGCGATTAAGCGTCGACTGCGGAGGAACATTTGGACACATGTCTTATATTTGCACGGAGATATCAGTGACACTCGATCCACCGCCAGATTTTAGGAGTCCAGGTTGCACCTTATGGGTTTTCTGGCCAAATGTTTTTTTTTTAACTTCATTTAAAAGTGGAGTTTCTATTGTTGTTTGGTTGTTTGTTTTGGTCTGTTATTTGGACACATGTCTTATATTTGGAGGGCGATATCAGTGACATTCGATCCACCGCCAGATTTTAGGAGTCCAGGTTGCACCTTATGGGTTTTCTGGCAAAAAGAGTTTCTTTTACGTCATGTAAAAGTGGAGTTTCTATTGTTGTTTGGTTGTTTGTTTTGGTCTGTTATTTGGACACATGTCTTATATTTGGAGGGCGATATCAGTGACATTCGATCCACCGCCAGATTTTAGGAGTCCAGGTTGCACCTTATGGGTTTTCTGGCAAAAAGAGTTTCTTTTACGTCATGTAAAAGTGGAGTTTCTATTGTTGTTTGGTTGTTTGTTTTGTTTGTTTGTTTGGTCTGTTATTTGGCCACATGTCTTATATTTGGAGGGAGATATCAGTGACATTCGATCCACCGCCAGATTTTATGAGTCCAGGTTGCACCTTATGGGTTTTCTGGCCAAATGGGTTTCTTTTACGTCATGTAAAAGTGGAGTTTCTATAGTTGTTTGTTTTGGTTGTTTGTTTGGTCTGTTATTTGGCCACATGTCTTATATTTGGAGGGAGATATCAGTGACATTCGATCCACCGCCAGATTTTAGGAGTCCAGGTTGCACCTTATGGGTTTTCTGGCCAAATGGTTTTTTTTTTACGTCATGTAAAAGTGGAGTTTCTATTGTTGTTTGGTTGTTTGTTTTGGTCTGTTATTTGGACACATGTCTTATATTTGGAGGGCGATATCAGTGACATTCGATCCACCGCCAGATTTTAGGAGTCCAGGTTGCACCTTATGGGTTTTCTGGCAAAAAGAGTTTCTTTTACGTCATGTAAAAGTGGAGTTTCTATTGTTGTTTGGTTGTTTGTTTTGTTTGTTTGTTTGGTCTGTTATTTGGCCACATGTCTTATATTTGGAGGGAGATATCAGTGACATTCGATCCACCGCCAGATTTTATGAGTCCAGGTTGCACCTTATGGGTTTTCTGGCCAAATGGGTTTCTTTTACGTCATGTAAAAGTGGAGTTTCTATAGTTGTTTGTTTTGGTTGTTTGTTTGGTCTGTTATTTGGACATGTCTTATATTTGGAGGGAGATATCAGTGACATTCGATCCACCGCCAGATTTTAGGAGTCCAGGTTGCACCTTATGGGTTTTCTGGCCAAATGGTTTTTTTTTTACGTCATGTAAAAGTGGAGTTTCTATTGTTGTTTGGTTGTTTGTTTTGGTCTGTTATTTGGACACATGTCTTATATTTGGAGGGCGATATCAGTGACATTCGATCCACCGCCAGATTTTAGGAGTCCAGGTTGCACCTTATGGGTTTTCTGGCAAAAAGAGTTTCTTTTACGTCATGTAAAAGTGGAGTTTCTATTGTTGTTTGGTTGTTTGTTTTGGTTGTTTGTTTGTTTGTTTGTTTGGTCTGTTATTTGGCCACATGTCTTATATTTGGAGGGAGATATCAGTGACATTCGATCCACCGCCAGATTTTATGAGTCCAGGTTGCACCTTATGGGTTTTCTGGCCAAATGGGTTTCTTTTACGTCATGTAAAAGTGGAGTTTCTATAGTTGTTTGTTTTGGTTGTTTGTTTGGTCTGTTATTTGGACATGTCTTATATTTGGAGGGAGATATCAGTGACATTCGATCCACCGCCAGATTTTAGGAGTCCAGGTTGCACCTTATGGGTTTTCTGGCCAAATGGGTTTCTTTTACGTCATGTAAAAGTGGAGTTTCTATTGTTGTTTTTAAAAAAGTCCAACTTGTGCAGTGTGAGGGAAGCGATCCAAACTTAGTGACGTGGCCCGGCGTCGCCTCATTGCGTATGTTCCGCGGGGGTTTCCTACGTCAGCGCTACAACGCAACATCTTTGTTTTGGTAAACACTCCTCTAGAAACCACTGCGATCAGAATGCGGTTCGCCGGGGCCCGCCGCCAAAATGAATACGCGGTTAACGACACGCTTTGGCCCGCCGCCCCGCTGCTATTGATCCAATGTGGATTCTTCCAGGCCACTTTATTGCTCTAATGCGAAACATCCATCACGGAGGATTTCTGCTGTCCAACTCAGCTGAAAATGCAGGATTTCCCCTCCGACAGCCACAAAGCGAACTGCATATTTGAGATCATCACATTTACATTGGAGCGGTGGGCGCAGAACTGGGTCAAAAGTCACGGCCCGGAGGAAACGGAGCGCGACACCCGCGCCAGAAAATAGTCGGGGAATCAGCCAAAGCGCCCGAAAGTGTTGTCAAAGGCGGTTTATGTGTCACGTTACAAGCTCACAGGATGAAGGATATTCCTGCTTTATTGGATGTTAGTGACAACATCTGGAGGGGATTTCGAGAGAATGGCGGCGGGATTTTTTGACAGTCGGCAGCATGGCGTTGGGGGCGGGTCCCGGGGTGAAAGCGGAGCAGCTAATTAACAATGGAGATGCTGTCACCGTGTTTGAGGTTACGTGCCGAGCCAAACGCCGCTTTGCATCTTTCTGTCTGTCAGGACCGTCCCCGGGACGAGCGCCAGGAGTGTCGCCGACGCTTGCGGTGGTTTCTAGGCTCAAACAAATGCCACAATTGCGCATGATAAGCTTTGATGAACAGCTGGTTCTGATGAGAGGCACACTTTCTCCAAAAAAAAAAAAAAAAAGTGAAAATACCCCACTTATGAGCAGTTTTATTAGATTTCTTAAGTAGGGTTTTATATACATATAAAAAAAGAAGATACATAAATTACTTTGAATATGCTTGTTAACTATGTTTTATTTACTAGTGCTGTCAAATGATTAACATTTGTAATCAGTTTAATAATGATGGATTCATGCGTACATTTTGACAGCCCTGATCAACACATAATCATAAATGCTAATAACAAATAGTCACCACTCGTTTATCGTTAAGATAAATTTATTTCTGCGAAATGAAATTATTTTCACAGCTAGAGAATACTTTTTTTTTACAACCCTCTAAAAACGTTTTTCAACCATTTCAGAGTCCTCTAGAGCAGTGGTTCTCAAATGGGGGTACGTGTACCCCTGGGGGTACTTGAAGGAATGCCAAGGGGTATGTGAGATTTTTTTTAAATATTCTAAAAATAGCAACAGTCCAAAAATCCTGAATTTTGTTGAATAATACTTCAACAAAATATGAATGTAAGTTCATAAACTGAACATGAAATCAAGTAGGCTATTCCATTCATTACAATGCAACAATGCAATATTCAGTGTTGACAGCTAGATTTTTTGTGGACATGTTCCATAAATATTGATGTTAAAGATTTCTTTTTTTGTGAAGAAATGTTTAGAATTAAGTTCATGAATCCAGATGGATCTCTATTACAATCCCCAAAGAGGACACTTTAAGTTGATGATTACATCTATGTGTACAAATCTTCATTTATAATTGAATCACTTGTTTATTTTTCAACAAGTTTTTAGTTATTTTTATATATTTTTTTCCAAATAGTCCAAGAAAGACCACTACAAATGAGCAATATTTTGCACTGTTATACAATTTAATGAATCAGAAACTGATGACATTGTGCTGTATTTTACTTCTTTATCTCTTTTTTTCAACCAAAAATGCTTTGCTCTGATTAGGGGGTACTTGAATTAAACAAATGTTCACAGGGGGTACATCACTGAAAAAAGGTTGGGGAGCAGCGGTCCCCAACCTTTTTGTAACTGCGGACCGGTCAACGCTTGAAAATTTGTCCCACGGACCGGGGAGAGGGGGGGGTTTATTTTTTTTATTTTTTTATTTTTTTATTTTTTTTTGTCATAAAAAAATACAATCATGTGTGCTTATGGACTGTATCCCTGCAGACTGTATATTGATCTATATTGATATATAATATAGGAGCCACAAATATTAATAACAGAAAGAAACAACCCTTTTGTGTGAATGAGAGTAAATGGGGTAGGGAGGTTTTTTGGGTTGTTGCACTAATTGTAAGTGTATCTTGTGTTTTTTAATGTTGATTTAATTAAAAGAAAAAAATAATATAATTGTTTTCTTTTTTTCCTTGTACGTACCAATGGATCCACGGCCCGGTGATGTGGGACCACTGCTCTAGAGCAGTGTTTTTCAACCTTTTTTAAGCCAAGGCACATTTTTTGCGTTGAAAAAATCCGGAGGCACACCACCAGCAGAAATCATTAAAAAACGAAACTCAGTTGACAGTAAAAAGTCACCACCTGTCACATCGCACCGTGACTTATTTTGAGTTTTTTTGCTGTTTTCCTGTGTGTAGTGTTTTAGTTCTTGTCTTGCGCTCCTATTTTGGTGGCTTTTTCTCTTCATTGGGCATTTTCCTGTAGCAGTTTTATGTCTTCCTTTGAGCAATATTTCCCGCATCTATTGTTTTAGCAATCAAGACTATTTCAGTTGATTTTATCCTTCTTTGTGGGGACATTGTTGATTGTCATGTCATGTTTGGATGTACATTGTGGACGCCGTCTTTGCTCCACAGTAAGTCTTTGCTGTTGTCCAGCATTCTGTTTTTCTTTACTTTGTAGCCAGTTCAGCTTTAGTTTCGTTCTGCATTGCCTTCCCTAAGCTTCAATGCCTTTTTTGAGGGGCACTCACCTTTTGTTTATTTTTGGTTTAACTATTAGATACCTTTTTAAGCTGCCTCCCGCTGTTTTCGACATCTACAAAACAATTAGCTACCGGCTGCCACCTACTGATATGGAAGAGTATTACATGGTTACTCTGCCGAGCTCCAGACAGCACCAACACTCAACAACAACACATCATTTGCAGACTATAATTACTGGTTTGCAAAAAATATTTTTAACCCAAATAGGTGAAATTAGATCATCTTCCACGGCACACCAGACGGCACAGTGGTTGAAAAACACTGCTTTAGAACACCCTTTAGTTACCTTTACACTGGTTTAAATGATGCCTAAAGCTGAGCCAATCAGCGGTCACAATACTGAACAATGCGTTCTGATTGGTTTGGTCTCCTCTAGTGGCAAAAACTACTGTAATATTAAGATTTGTTGTCTATTTTCCCCTTTTTGTACTTGAATGTTTTTATTTAGGACCCAACATTGATTAACTACTGTAAATTATATTGCTCAAAAAGTATTGTGTTCGTAGATTTGACTTGCCAAATATCGTTTTTGACCCAAACATAAGATGACTCTGAACCCCTCTGGGGACATTTGATTGTAATTATCTTCAAAGCCAGAGAGGACATAAAAGTCCTCAAGTTTTTGAAGGGTGTAAAACATTTTCTATTCATTATTTGTTTTCCACTTTTTTTGCCCAAATTTCTCAATTAACATCTGACCTAAACAAAAATATCAAATATGTAATTTGTATCTTTCAAACTGAAGTTTTGATAAAAGTGAGGTAACTAGGTAGTATTGCAGCGACAAACTTTCTCATCAACATTTCTCAACCAGCTATTGCAAGGAATTTAGGGATTTCACCATCTACGGTCAGTAATATCATCAAAAGGTTCAGAGAATCTGGAGAAATCACTTCAAGGCTGAAAACCAACATTGAATGCCCGTGACCTTGGATCCCTCAGGCCGTACTGCATCAAAAAGCGACATCAGTGTGTAAAGGATATCACCACATGGGCTCAGGAACACTGCAGAAAACCACTGTCAGTAACTACAGTTGGTCGCTACATCTGTAAGTGCAAGTTAAAACTCCACTATGCAAAGCCAAAGCCATTTATCAACAACACCCAGAAACATCTGACCTAAACAAAAATATCAAACATGTCATTTTTATCTTTCAAACTGAACTTTTGATAAAAGTGAAGTAGTTAGGTAGCATTGCAGTGACAAACTTCCTTATCATCGGCGATCATCAAGTTCAAAATGGCATCCTATAGCAAAACATGAACGTGAGCATGGCAGCGCTATGTATATATATATATATATATATATATATATATATATATATATATGTATATGTATGTATGGGTGGCTATTTGGCTATGGCTATTTTGAAGAAACTAGAATATAAAACATGTTTTCAGTTATTTCACCTTTTTTTGTTAAGTACATAACTCCACATGTGTTCATTCATAGTTTTGATGCCTTCAGTGACAATCTACAATGTAAATAGTCATGAAAATAAAGAAAATGCATTGAATGAGAATGTGTGTCCAAACTTTTGGACTGTACTGTATATATATATTTAGGTGAGCAGGCAAATTGGGAACAGGTGGGTGCCATGATTGGGTATAAAAGTAGATTCCATGAAATGCTCAGTCATTCACAAACAAGGATGGGGCGACGGTCACCACTTTGTCAACAAATGCTTGAGCAAATTGTTGAACAGTTTAAGAAAACCCTTTCTCAACCAGCTATTGCAAGGAATTTAGGGATTTCACCATCTATGGTCCGTAATATTATCAAAGGGTTCAGAGAATCTGGAGAAATCACTGCACGTAAGCAGCTAAGCCCGTGACCTTCGATCCCTCAGGCTGTACTGCAGCAACAAGCGACATCAGTGTGTAAAGGATATCACCACATGGGCTCAGGAACACTTCAGAAACCCACTGTCAGTAACTACAGTTGGTCGCTACATCCGAAAGTGCAAGTTGAAACTCTCCTATGCAAGGCGAAAACCGTTTATCAACAACACCCAGAAACGCTGTCGGCTTAGCTGGGCCTGAGCTCATCTAAGATGGACTGATACAAAGTGGAAAAGTGTTCTGTGGTCTGACGAGTCCACATTTCAAATTGTTTTGAAAACTGTGGACGTCGTGTCCTCCGGACCAAAGAGGAAAAGAACCATCCGGATTGTTATAGGCGCAAAGTTGAAAAGCCAGCATCTCTGATGGTATGGGGGTGTATTAGTGCCCAAGACATGAGTAACTTACACATCTGTGAAGGCGCCATTAATGCTGAAAGGTACATACAGGTTTTGGAGCAACATATGTTGCCATCCAAGCAACGTTACCATGGACGCCCCTGCTTATTTCAGCAAGACAATGCCAAGCCACGTGTTACATCAACGTGGTTTCATAGTAAAAGAGTGCGGGTACTAGACTGGCCTGCCTGTAGTCCAGACCTGTCTCCCATTGAAAATGTGTGGCGCATTATGAAGCCTAAAATACCACAACGGAGACTCCCGGACTGTGGAACAACTTAAGCTGTACATTAAGCAAGAACGGGAAAGAATTCCACCTGAGAAGCTTAAAAAATGTGTCTCCTCCGTTCCCAAACGTTTACTGAGTGTTGTTAAAAGGAAAGGCCATGTAACACAGTGGTGAACATGCCCTTTCCCAACTACTTTGGCACGTGTTGCAGCCATGAAATTCTAAGTTAATTATTATTTGCAAAAAACAAAAATCAAGTTTATGAGTTTGAACATCAAATATCTTGTCTTTGTAGTGCATTCAATTGAATATGAGTTGAAAACGATTTGCAAATCATTGTATTCCGTTTATATTTACATCTAACACAATTTCCCAACTCATATGGAAACGGGGCTTGTATATATTTATATATATATATATATATATATATATATATATATATATATATATATATATATATATATATTACAGTTAAACAACAATTATATCTACATTTAAAAAATAATACAGCAGGCAAACCCCTCACACATTTTTAGTTTGCATGTAAAAGTCTTAAGATGCCGAGTATAAGACGACTTTTTCTGGGTCTTATATACAGCTCAATACTATAATACGCCGATACATACTGTAGGAAACTGCTTAAATGCATTTAGGTAAACTTTTATCAAGATGTGATTTGGGGAGGGACCAGCAGCTTGAGAAAAAAAAAAAAAGAAAACCATATTTCTGAAAGCTATGTTGAAAAACAAAATGAATTGATTTAAGTTCCTATGGTGAGAAAGTAAACAGAGAAAATACAAAATATGCTCCAGAAAATCTGTTTTCCTGCGAGTACGGGGCGGGCCTAACTGTATTATGTTCTCTGAAGAGAGGCTCAATGTACCACACTTTGACAGCCCATGTCTTAAAGAATGTATAACTGCTGATTAACTGCCCCTCATTATAAAGTAGTACCCTTTTTAAATGCTAGAAAAAGACAAATATGTGTTGTTAAAGCCAAGTTCCGCCGTTAAACCAAGAGTGTATCATAACATGAAATGGGGTGCAGATTCTCCCTGTCATGCAAGTGCACAGAAGAATGCAAAAATGCATTAATGCAGCCAAAAATAACTTGAAAAGTGAGTGTTATTCTCTTTATAACGGCAGGATCTTGGACACAGCTCTTGCATTGGAGTCTATTCGTACAGTAATGGGGATTTTGCTGACTCTTTTCCAGATCAATTCTCCAATTTACAACCGCATCCCCTTCTAGTCATGCTGTGCCTTCGCTGGCCATCGAGTCACCTTCCTCTGACCAGTTGCTCCGTCTTTCACCCTTTTCCTCCGCTTAAACCCAAATCTAATTCAATCATAACTTTGTGTTGGAAATAGTGAGCAGCACAATGTGAATCTGTCCAGAGAGTACACTGCAAATATAAACAGGACAAAATAGCCAAAGAAAGCCACACTCACACTGTTTGAATTAGCGTAATTGCGGCTTTTGGCCTCCACGCTTTGGCCACACACACACGCACGCACACACACACACACACGCACGCACGCACACACCCAGGCTGACAAGAATACACTAAACGTAACACTAATAACACATCACCACCAAACGTAATGACTTAACATCATGCAGAGTTCCCACAATGTATCCCCGTCATCAAATCCATCCCCACGAGATGAGAAATACCTGAACACACACACACACACACACACACTGGCTGACATGAATACACTAACTTAACTAAACGTAACACCAATAACACATCACCACCAAGTGTAATGACTTAACACCATTGAGAGTCCCCACAATGTATCCCTGTCACCAAACCCATCCCCACGAGATGAGAAATACCTGAACACACACACACACACACACACATTTTTGTATTTGTTACCTTCTTGAGACCTCTGAAAAATGCCTACCTCTTTGTGACCACCTATAACGATTTGTATTGACAACATTAATAATATATACATACTATGCAAATATAAAAAAAAGCTTGTTGTGAAAAATGAGTGGGAATTTCATAAGAAAAAGGTCACAATTTCACAAGAAAAACTTTTTACTCCACGGAAGACAACATTTTGCAAGAAAAACTGAACGTTTGCGCAATATTATGATGAAGGTTGGAATTTTACTCAATAACAGTCGCAGTTTTACAAGAAACGCTTAACATTTCGACAATTTTATGAAAAGAGTCACAATTTTACTCGACAAAAGTCAACATTTTTCAAATTTGGGCAATATTATAATAATAATCTGAATTTTACTCAAAAACTCCAAAAAATGTCACGATTTTACAAGAACAACAAAAAAATTGGCAATATTGTGATAAAAGTCAGACTTTCATATGACAAATGTCACCATTTTGCATTAAAAAGTAATAATTTTACATAAAAAAAGTTATAATTTTACGAGAAAATAATGCAATTTTAAAGAAACAGAACGAATGTGAGAAATTGTTCCCAATTTTATAAGAAAAAAGTTGACACATTGTGAGAAAAAGACTGCTTTTAGTTATTTTAATTTTTTAATTTTTTGTTTGTAATTGGTTTTTAATCTTCATTATTTACTTCAAGTTATTACAGTATGTATCTATATACATGTTTATTTATTTATTTATATATTTTTCTAATGATTTCGGCCAAAGGGGGCGCATTTCTATTTCTTACACACACTTGTTATTCCATATGTTGGCCAGAGGGGGAGAACTTCAATTTTTTGCACACACTTGTTATTTCATATGTTGACCAGAAGGGGAGCACTTTTAAGGCCGACACACAGTCAATTTAAAAAAATCCCTCCTTTTTGGGACCACCCTAATTTTGATAGATTTCACCACCAGGGGTGCAAATGAGACATTCTCTATTAGGTGCAATGGTTTTCCGTATTAAGACCATGATTTATGTCCTAACTTGTTCACCGGTCCTCATATGGAAGGTACTTTTCCTTGTTGATGTCTCAATAAGGGTAGAAATACAAAAACACACACACACACACACACACACACACACACACACACACACACACACACACACACACACACACACACACACACACACACACACACACATACACACACACACTGACATGTGTAAAGAAATCATTAAAACCCAGCTGCCTCTCATCCGCCATTGCCAAAGGATGCTGATGATGAAGCTGCACTGGACATCGCCGGTCCCCTGATGACATCACGGGCTGATGTCATGCGGTCGGGTGTGGTGACCTGACAAGCAGCTGAGAAGGGGGAATGTTTTTTAATTGCGTGTTTGTGTGCACATGTTAGGGCAGGGCGCAAGTATGCGAGAGTCCTCTGAGGTTTTCTGCAGTCAGTCAGATATTTTGGACGGACATTCGCTGTTATGTTTGGGAGGGAAAGAACGAGGAAGTAAGAAGTTGGACGAGGGGAAAGTGTTGCATTGCTTGGGATAGGCATAATCGCTAAGAACTATGTAAATAATCACATAGATTGTTGATTAATCACATCTTGAAGCAATTGAGGTAAATGGGAGTGCACTGTTAGGCTGCAACCAGCGGAGGCACTATTGCAGTTGTTCACCTATGGTTAATTCTACATACAATTATTATTTATAATGAGTATGTTTCCTAACCAAACTGTCAATAACATTAAAGTGCTTCTTAAAATACAGCTTTGCCACTTTAGTCATATTTTTTTGCGCCTAAAGTGGAACTACACTTTTTGGGGAATTTTGCCTATCGTTCACAATCATTACGAAAGACATGGATTTTTTTGTTTAATACATTATAAGTCTTAAATGAACGTAAATAAAAGTCTGTTTACTGCGGAGCCAATGGGAGCTCCTCTATTCCGCTTATAAAATCCAATAAATAACCATTCAAAAAGCCCCAACAATACTCCATTTACATTTCGTGACTTGAATAATATATTGTTATTATAAGTGCTAACGCAGACAAAATATTTATGGAGGCGACTGATCACTACCGTGTGTCCTTATGTTTACATCATCGAGTGGTCTGCTGCTTCCTCGCTTCCCTGCTCCCTGGAAGTTTTTTGTAGATCATATATCATGCCTCTCACCTGTGTAGAAGAAGGCTGAGCACGTACTCTGACAAGTTGGTACACTTTGGCAGCCATTTATGACCAGGAAATGGTGAGAACAACACAAAAGACGCTTATGGGCCACAGCTGAGAAACAGATATATTTTGGTGGCCCTCTCGGGGGCACCAATGGTTAAGAAACACTGGTTTATAGTTCATGGTTTAAGTTCATTTCGAACATGCATACAGTTACAATATGATCACAATTTCCAGTTTTTTCGGTCTTCGTCTATAAGTTCATGATAACTTGACACCTTCTAAAATAGTTTGAGCACCTGTGTTGAAATACAAACTGATGCAACATTGTGTGTGCTTTCTTTTACTTGAAAGCATGTAAACTCAAATTTATTGGTACATTGTTATGTTATTGTCTTTTTTCTTATTTAGTTTATTTTTATTTATTTATTTTTTTTTACATATAATGCAACTATAATGTTGAACTAATCCCGAGTTTATTTGATTTTGGATGATTTTATTTTAAATTTTAGCAACATCGCCCAGACCTATAGGATCTGATAATCAGCTTGAAATAATAACAAATAAGGAAGCAATGAACATTAAAAAAATAATAAAGCATATTAAAAAAAAATGCATGTTTTTTTTTTCATATTTATATACACTAATTACATAAAATACTAATAAGAGTACTGATGAATACCGGTATCGATAAGGAATATCGATATTGGCATCGATAAAATTAATTTTTACTTTAATTGAAACCCAGAAATGTCATAATAAAACTAAATATATTAACTGGACAACAGTTTTTCACAATCACCTCATTTCCAAATGTTGCAATAAAAAACGAGATGTTATTATAAAAAAATATATATATATATATTTACCAAAATCCACAAAAGAACCGAAAATTGGTACTGTTGACTACTGGTATCGCATAAAAAGTGTGGGGAATAAATAAATAAATCAGTTTAGCCTGGGGTGGCCCTTCAATTACATGCACATCATGCGTCATGGCCAATTGGGCAAATTAGATTATGGATAAATAGATTGCTGTCTTGTGAGAAATATTATTTAATTAACTATATTAACCAAGAAATGTTGCAAGTATATATATTTTTTAGGGGTTGCAAAAAAAAACAAAAAACTAATTAATTGTGATTCTTTAATTTAAAAAAAAAAAGTTTTTGATCTGTCCTGACTCAGGTAAATCCTATTGTTGATGTAGTTGTGCATATCTGCTGTACAGGTTTAGTTAAGAAAAGAGAATGTTTGGATACTTCCCTTGCCTTTGTTGTATTGGACATTATTTAATGTTTGGGTAGAGAACCAATTTTCTTTGAAGTAATATAGAAATGTATTAAAGCTGTTTATCTATTTTATGGGTCCGTGTACCTTCCGTTCATTCTATTTCCAATTCTGAAACGCAAATGAAAAAACTAAATTAGGGCCGTTTTTCGATTTTTATTATGTATGGCAGATTTTAAAACACACAAAAAATGGTTGATTTTCATAAAAATATTGCATTAAAATTGGAATTTGGCTGTTTTCCTTTGATGGATTTGTGTTTGTTTTCCAGATAAACACAAAAATCCAATTTATGTTCATCCAAAATGCAAAAATGCGTGGTTTTCTGTGTGATGACAAATTGAACCGGAAGCAGTATTTTAGCTTTAGTTTTTAGCATAACAGTCCGTGTACCTTCCGTTCATTCTAATTCGAATTATATGATGCGAATCAAAAAACACATTTCGGAGCATTTTTTCTATTTTAATTTCTGAAACAAAAGTTGGACAACTATTTAATGACACTCTAGGAAGGTATATGGGTCCATGTACCTTCCGTTCATTCTTTTTCAAACTCTGAAACGCAAATCAAAAAATAAAATTAGGGCCGTTTTTTTATTTTTATTATATATGGCAGATTTTCATTCAAATATTGCTATAAAATTGGATTTTGGGCTGTTTTCCTTTTATGGATTTAAATTTTTCCAGATAAACACAAAAATTAAAAAAAATGCGTGGTTATCTGTGTGATGACAAATAGAACCGGGAGCAGTATTTTAGCTTTTCCTTCATCTTTGTTCAGCAGGCGTCCTATTGTCGTCTTAAAAAAAGTGTCATTAAAACTAGTTTTTTTGATTTGCATTTAAGAATTGGAAATACAAACCCCGTTTCCATATGAGTTGGGAAATTGTGTTAGATGTAAATATAAACGGAATACAATGATTTGTAAATCCTTTTCAACTCATATTCAATTGAATGCACTACAAAGACAACATATTTGATGTTCAAACTCATAAACTTTTTTTTTTTTTTTTTTTGCAAATAATAGTTAACTTAGAATTTCATGGCTGCAACACGTGCCAAAGTAGTTGGGAAAGGGCATGTTCACCACTGTGTTACATGGCCTTTCCTTTTAACAACACTCAGTAAACGTTTGGGAACTGTGGAGACACATTTTTTAAGCTTCTCAGGTGGAATTCTTTCCCATTCTTGCTTGATGTACAGCTTAAGTTGTTCAACAGTCCGGGGTCTCTGTTGTGGTATTTTAGGCTTCATAATGCGCCACACATTTTCAATGGGAGACAGGTCTGGACTACAGGCAGGCCAGTCTATTACCCGCACTCTTTTACTATGAAGCCATGTTGATGTAACACGTGGCTTGGCATTGTCTTGTTGAAATAAGCGGGGCGTCCATGGTAACGTTGCTTGGATGGCAACATATGTTGCTCCAAAACCTGTATGTACCTTTCAGCATTAATGGCGCCTTCACAGATGTGTAAGTTACCCATGTCTTGGGCACTAATACACCCCCATACCATCACAGATGCTGGCTTTTCAACTTTGCGCCTATAACAATCCGGATGGTTCTTTTCCTCTTTGGTCCGGAGGACACGACGTCCACAGTTTCCAAAAACAATTTGAAATGTGGACTTGTCAGACCACAGATCACTTTTCCTCTTTGTATCAGTCCATCTTAGATGAGCTCAGGCCCAGCGAAGACGACGGCGTTTCTGGGTGTTGTTGATAAACGGTTTTCGCCTTGCATAGGAGAGTATTATCTTGCACTTACAGATGTAGCGACCAACTGTAGTTACTGACAGTGGGTTTCTGAAGTGTTCCTGAGCCCATGTGGTGATATCCTTTACACACTGATGTCGCTTGTTGATGCAGTACAGCCTGAGGGATCGAAAGTCACGGGCTTAGCTGTTTACGTGCAGTGATTTCTCCAGATTCTCTGAACCCTTTGATGATATTACGGACCGTAGATGGTGAAATCCCTGAATTCCTTGCAATAGCTGGTTGAGAAAGGTTTTTCTTAAACTGTTCAACAATTTGCTCATGCATTTGTTGACAAAGTGGTGACCCTCGCCCCATCCTTGTTTGTGAATGACTGAGCATTTCATGGCATCTACTTTTATACCCAATCATGGCACCCACCTGTTCCCAATTTTGCCTGTTTACCTGTGGGATGTTCCAAATAAGTGTTTGATGAGCATTCCTCAACTTTATCAGTATTTATTGCCACCTTTCCCAACTTCTTTGTCACGTGTTGCTGGCATCAAATTCTAAAGTTAATGATTATTTGCACAAAAAAAATGTTTATCAGTTTGAACATTAAATATGTTGTCTTTGTAGCATATTCAACTGAATATGTGTTGAAAAGGATTTGCAAATCATTGTATTCCATTTATATTTACATCTAACACAATTTCCCAACTCATATGAAAACGGGGTTTGTAGAATAAACGGAAGGTACTCGGACCTATACGGACCATTATGGAGGAATGTAGTTAAAATTATATGGCACCCTATGTTATTAAAAAAGTACTGATTTTGAATCATTTTGTAATGAGAATCGATTCTGAATCGAATCGTTACACCCCAAGAATCGAATCGTGTGGTGTCCAAAGGTTCACAATCCTACTATTTTTTTTATTTATTTTTTTTTCATATATTTCTCGAGTTCTCAGTGACTGATGAATGACAACATTCATAGTAAACTGTGTACACATGAGTCCATATTAGGATGATCCAGTCTTAGTGATCGTCTTCTATTGTACCTGAATGGCTTCCAAACACAAGTTATTTACAATACAGCGCAGGTGCAAAGTCTTTCTCTTTCCCTTACGGCCATGTAGGTCAATGGAAACTTTAGCGCCGTCTCCAGATGATGAATCAGCAAAAAGGAAATAGGGGGATGTGCGGTTTGATGACAAAGTGGATGTAGAATTAGTTTTGGACTTTGGTTGGCCTCCTTGTGGCAGTAAATTGCAGCACAAACCTCCCACGCAGTCCACCGGCGATACGAGCGTATCAGGAGGAGTTGTGGCTGTGCAAAAATGCGATGTTGTCACAAGCAAGACAAGAGACAAAGTGAACACACATGACGTAGAAAGGGAAAAGGGCATGTTGGGAGATAGGAGCGGTGGAATATCTGGTGGACGTGTGAAGTCACAAGACAACAGGTTGCTGATGAGTCATGAGTGGGTGAAAGTAGGTCACTTTAGCACCAGTATTACCTTTTTATCAGATTCAGAATCAGAAATACTTGAATTACGATTTTCAGCACAATCCCATTCAAGAGCAGACAAACATTACAGGGAGACAGAACAGGATCGCTGACGGGTCTGACAACTTCTGGCGCCCCTTACAAATAAGGTGAGAAACAGGCAAACGCTGGAGGGGGGGTTGAGAAAAAAAAAATTCAGTCCAAGCCTGGAGAGGGGGTCCACACTGAGGCCAAGGAAAACAAAACAAAAACAACCCTCATAGCCATAGCACACATAAGCATGTGTGTAAGAGGGAAACATCAAAGATCTCAAAGGACTTACAAGAAAGTAAAAGAGCAGAGCTGATGCAACCAGACACTTCTACACAAAAGTAAAACAACAATATAAAAAACAAAATGTATACACTGTGGTGGCCTCTGCGGTGTTCCACGTATGCTGGGGTGGGAGGAGCATGGCCAGAGACAGGAGCAGACACAACAAAGCAACCAAGGGAGCCGACTCCACTTTATTAATCCCCGAGGGGAAATAAGATTTTCAGCACAATCCCATTCAAGAGAAGACAAACATTACAGAGAGACAGAACAGGATCGCTGACGGGTCTGACAACTTCCGGCACCCCTTACAAAAAAGGTGAGAAACAGGTAAATGCTTGGGGGGGTTGAGGAAAAAAAAAATTCAGTCTAAGCCTGGAGAGGGGGTCCACACTGAGGCCAAGGAAAACAAAACAAAAACAACCCTCATAGCCATAGCACACATAAGCATGTGTGTAAGAGGGAAACATCAAAGATCTCAAAGGACTTAAAAGAAAGTAAAAGAGCAGAGTTGATGCAACCAGACACTTCTACACAAAAGTTAAACAACAACATAAAAAACTAAACTTATACACTGTGGTGGCCTCTGCGGTGTTCCAACGCCATCGTATGCTGGGGTGGGGGGGGAGCATGGTCAGAGACAGGAGCAGACCCAACAAAGCAACCAAGAGAGCCGACTCCACTTTATCAATCCCCGAGGGGAAATTAAGATTTTCAGCACAATCCCATTCAAGAGCAGACAAACATTAAAGGGAGACAGAACAGGATCGCTGACGGGTCTGACAACTTCCGGCACCCCTTACAAAAAAGGTGAGAAACGGGTAAACGCTGGAGGGGGGGTTGAGGAAAAAAAAAAAATCAGTCTAAGCCTGGAGAGGGGGTCCACACTAAGGCCAAGGAAAACAAAACAAAAACAACCCTCATAGCCATAGCACACATAAGCATGTGTGTAAGAGGGAAACATCAAAGATCTCAAAGGACTTAAAAGAAAGTAACAGAGCAGAGCTGATGCAACCAGACACTTCTACACAAAAGTAAAACAATATAAAAAACAAAACTTATACACTGTGGTGGCCTCTGCGGTGTTCCACGTATGCTGGGGTGGGAGGAGCATGGCCAGAGACAGGAGCAGACCCAACAAAGCAACCACTTTATTAATCCCCGAGGGGAAATTAAGATTTTCAGCACAATCCCATTGAAGAGCAGACAAACATTACAGGGAGACAGAACAGGATCGCTGACGGGTCTGCCAATTTCCGGCGCCCCTTACAAAAAAGGTGAGGAACAGGTAAACGCTGGGGAGGGAAAGTGGGGTGGGGTGATAAAAAAAAAAAAAAAATTCTAAGCCTGGGCCCCTGGAGAGGGGGTCCAGACTGAGGCCAAGGGCATAGCACACATAAGCATGTGTGTAAGAGGGAAACATTAAACATTAAAGACATTAAAAGAGCAGAGCTGATGCAACCAGCCATTTCTACATATAGCTACAAAAGTAAAACAACAACAAAAAATAAAAAATAAAAAACATATACACTGTGGTGGCCTCTGCGGCATACTTGCCAACCCTCCCGAATTTTCCGGGAGACTCCCGAAATTCAGCGCCTCTCCCGAAAACCTCCCGGGACAAATATTCTCCCGAAAATCTCCCGATTTTCAGCCGGAGCTGGAGGGGGCGAGCTGAGTGAGGACAGCCTTTTCTTTATGACAACAGGGGTGACAAGAACTAAATCATCCAGACTAGAGATAAATTGTATTATTATGTTTATCTTACCTAAAAATAAATATATTTATTAATAAAAATAAAAAAATAAAATATGTTGCTATTTTTTGCTAAAAACATCAAAATTAATTGTATTTTTATTTGTATTTTTTCTGACTCCTTATTACATCCAGCCATAGAATTATACATCAAAATAAACATATTTGAAATCCATCCATCCATCCATCCATCTTCTCCCGCTTATCCGAGGTCGGGTCGCGGGGGCAGCAGCCTAAGCAGGGAAGCCCAGACTTCCCTCTCCCCAGCCACTTCGTCCAGCTCTTCCCGTGGGACCCCGAGGCGTTCCCAGGCCAGCCGGGAGACATAGTCTTCCCAACGTGTCCTGGGTCTTCCCAACGTGTCCTGGGTCTTCCCCGCGGCCTCCTACCGGTCGGACGTGCCCTAAACACCTCCCTAGGGAGGCGTTCGGGTGGCATCCTGACCAGATGCCCGAACCACCTCATCTGGCTCCTCTCGATGTGGAGGAGCAGCGGCTTTACTTTGAGCTCCTCCCGGATGGCAGAGCTTCTCACCCTATCTCTAAGGGAAAGCCCCGCCACCCGGCGGAGGAAACTCATTTCGGCCGCTTGTACCCGTGATCTTGTCCTTTCGGTCATAACCCAAAGCTCATGACCATAGGTGAGGATGGGAACATAGATCGACCGGTAAATTGAGAGCTTTGCCTTCCGGCTCAGCTCCTTCTTCACCACAACGGATCGATACAGCATCCGCATTACTGAAGACGCCGCACCGATCCGCCTGTCGATCTCACGATCCACTCTTCCCTCACTCGTGAACAAGACTCCGAGGTACTTGAACTCCTCCACTTGGGGCAAGATCTCCTCCCCAACCCGGAGATGGCACTCCACCCTTTTCCGGGCGAGAACCGTGGACTCGGACTTGGAGGTGCTGATTCTCATCCCAGTCGCTTCACACTCAGCTGCGAACCGATCCAGTGAGAGCTGAAGATCCTGGCCAGATGAAGCCATCAGGACCACATCATCTGCAAAAAGCAGAGACCTAATCCTGCAGCCACCAAACCAGATCTCCTCAACGCCTTGACTGCGCCTAGAAATTCTGTCCATAAAAGTTATGAACAGAATCGGTGACAAAGGGCAGCCTTGGCGGAGTCCAACCCTCACTGGAAACATGTCCGACTTACTACCGGCCATGCGGACCAAGCTCTGGCACTGATCATACAGGGAGCGGACTGCCACAATCAGACAGTCCGATACCCCGTACTCTCTGAGCACTCCCCACAGGACTTCCCGAGGGACACGGTCGAATGCCTTCTCCAAGTCCACAAAACACATGTAGACTGGTTGGGCAAACTCCCATGCACCCTCAAGGACCCTGCCGAGAGTATAGAGCTGGTCCACAGTTCCACGACCAGGACGAAAACCACACTGTTCCTCCTGAATCCGAGGTTCGACTATCCGGCGTAGCCTCCTCTCCAGTACACCTGAATAGACCTTACCGGGAAGGTAATTAATTTTAAATGATCATAATAATTCATTTAAAATGACCATATTTAATTATTAAAATAATTGCTTGTTTATCAACAACTTTAGCTTTTTATTCATTACATTTTGAAGCTCTCAGAAGCCAAGTTATGTTATATTCCTTAAGATTTATTTATGCAAGTTTGAAGTATCAATTATCTAAACACAGTTTTGTTTGCATACTTTCAGGATATATATATATATATATATATATATATATATATATATATATATATATATATATATATATATATATATATATATACATCTAACTCTCGGCCAGTGTCCAGTCCGCACGGATGAGCGAGGATGCGTCTAAGTCAGGCGTCGGCGACCCAAAATGTTGAAAGAGCCATATTAGACCACAAATACAAAAAAGTAATTGGTCTGGAGACGCAAAAAATTAAAAGACTTATATATAAGTGTTTTAATGAAGACAACACATGATGTAAGTGTCGATATTAGCTATATTAGCCTACTATCAAAATGACTTGAAAAGTCTTATATGAGAGTTATAATGAAGACAACATATGATGTAAGTGTCGATATTAGCTATATTAGCCTACTATCAAAATGACTTGAAAAGTCTTATAAGAAAGTTATAATGAAGACAACACATGATGTAAGTGTATATATTTGCTATATTAGCGTACTGTCATAATGACTATGTGTCGGAGGCTGACGCAAATCATTGTTGACAGAAATGTTGAAATGTAATATTTGTTCTACACATTTTTACAACATTGGAAAACATTAGTAAAACTTATCAGAGGGTGAGATAACTCCTGGAAATGACTGTCTTAGAATGGCCAAAGGTATAAATGTGCGTGTCCAAGTTAAAGGAAACGTCAGGCTGTCTTCTTCTTGTTAATTTATTACAATCTTCGCAAGCTGGGTAACGTTTGCTGTGGTCTGGAACAACATGGCACACAAACAACTATCAGAAATGCAGCCATTATTACATACGGATAATGTGTCATGAAAAATGGAAAAATAAACTAAATACACAGAGGACATAAGTAAAGGAAATTAAATGAGCTCAAATATACTTACAAACGAGGCATAATGATGCGATATGTACATACAGCTGGCCTAAATAGCATGTTAGCATCGATTAGCTTGCAGTCACGCATTGACCGAATATGCCTGATTAGCACTCCCAACAAGTCAATGATATCAACAAAGCTCACCTCTGTGCATTCACGCACAGCATAAAACGTTTGGTGGACAAAAATGAGATGAAGAAGGAATGGCATAAAATACGTCTTTCTGTGGCAGCGTTGGAGAAAGTTATACGTATAAACAAACGGTTGAGTCACAGTGAGTTCAAGGGCCGCTGAAATTAGTAGGACAAAACGGCCCTCGCCAAATACTCTCATCAGTGAAGCATAAACACAAACATATCAAAAAGAGGGCTTTAACTATTAGGAAGGTTTGTGTCGTGTTTGTCCTTCTACAGAAACCATATTACTACAGAAAATATATTTTTCACCCCATTTTTTTCCCATTTCCATACATTTTTGAAAAAGCTTCATGGAGCCACCAAAGAGCCGCATTTGGCTCCAGAGCCGTAGGTTGCTGAGGCTTCCTGGTTCGATCCCCAGCTTCTACCAACCTAGCCACGTCCGTTGTGTCCTTGAGCAAGACACTTCACCCTTGCTCCTGATGGGTCGTGGTTAAGGCCTTGCATGGCAGCTCCCGCCATCAGTGTGTGAATGTGTGTGTGAATGGGTGAATGTGGAAATAGTGTCAAAGCGCTTTGAGTACCTTGAAGGTAGAAAAGCGCTATACAAGTACAAACACCATTTCCATATGAGTTGGGAAATTGTGTTAGATGTAAATATAAACGGAATACAATGATTTGCAAATCATTTTCAACCCATATTCAGTTGAATATGCTACAAAGACAACATTTTGATGTCCAACAGATAAACTTTTTTTTTTGCAAATAATCATTAACTTTAGAATTTGATGCCAGCAACACATGACAAAGAAGTTGGGAAATGTGGCAATAAATACTGATAAAGTTGAGGAATGCTCATCAAACACTTATTTTGAACATCCCACAGGTGTGCAGGCTAATTGGGAACAGGTGGGTGCCATGATTGGGTATAAAACAGCTTCCCAAAAAATGCTCAGTCTTTCACAAGAAAGGATGGGGTGAGGTACACCCCTTTGTCCACAACTGCGTGAGCAAATAGTCAAACAGTTTAAGAACAACGTTCCTCAAAGTGCAATTGCAAGAAATTTAGGGATTTCAACATCTACGGTCCATAATATCATCAAAAGGTTTAGAGAATCTGGAGAAATCACTCCACGTAAGCGGCATGGCCGGAAACCAACATTAAATGACCGTGACCTTCGATCCCTCAGACGGCACTGTATCAAAAACCGAAATCAATCTCTAAAGGATATCACCACATGGGCTCAGGAACACTTCAGAAAACCACTGTCACTAAATACAGTTGGTCGCTACATCTGTAAGTGCAAGTTAAAGCTCTACTATGCAAAGCGAAAGCCATTTATCAACAACACCCAGAAACGCCGCCGGCTTCTCTGGGCCCGAGATCATCTAAGATGGAATGATGCAAAGTGGAAAAGTGTTCTGTGGTCTGACAAGTCCACATTTCAAATTGTTTTTGGAAATATTCGACATCGTATCATCCGGACCAAAGGGGAAGTGAACCATCCAGACTGTTATCGACGCAAAGTTCAAAAGCCAGGATCTGTGATGGTATGGGGGTGCATTAGTGCCCAAGGCATGGGTAACTTACACATCTGTGAAGGCACCATTAATGCTGAAAGGTACATACAGGTTTTGGAACAACATATGCTGCCATCTAAGCGCCGTCTTTTTCATGGACGCCCCTGCTGATTTCAGCAAGACAATGCCAAGCCACATTCAGCACGTGTTACAACAGCGTGGCTTCATAAAAAAAGAGTGCGGGTACTTTCCTGGCCCGCCTGCAGTCCAGACCTGTCTCCCATCGAAAATGTGTGGCGTATTATGAAGCGTAAAATACGACAGCGGAGACCCTGGACTGTTGAACGACTGAAGCTCTACATAAAACAAGAATGGGAAAGAATTCCACTTTCAAAGCTTCAACAATTAGTTTCTCAACAACACCCAGAAACGCCGCCGGCTTCTCTGGCCCGAGTTGATCTAAGATGGACTGATGCAAAGTGAGAAAGTGTTCTGTGGTCTGACGAGTCCACATTTCAAATTGTTTTTGGAAATATTCAACATCGTGTCATCCGGACCAAAGGGGAAGCGAACCATCGTCATAATTTTTTATTTCATGCTGGAAATAAGACATTTTTTACTTTGAAAAAGCAGTTTTATACTTGTGAGTGTTGATGACACAGCTTTGCAACAGTTGATATTTTAGTTTCAAGCATGTTTTACTCAATATAGGTCATAAAATCTCAGCAACAAGCTGTAATACCTTACTGAGATCATTTAGGACCAAAACACTTAAAACAAGTAAAACACTCTAACATGAAATCTGCTTAGTGAGAAGAATTATCTTATCAGACAGAAAATAAGCAAATGTCACCCTTATTTGAGATATTTAATCTTACTTAGATTTCAGTTTTTGCAGTGTGTAAGGAGCAGTGTTGGGTTAGTTACTGAAAACCAATAACTAGTTACAGTTACTAATTACTTTATTACAAAAGTAACTCAGTTACTATCTCAGTTACTTACACTAAAAAGTAATGCGTTACTGTGAAAAGTAACTATTTAGTTACTTTTTTTTTTTTTTAAGGCTCCCATTAATGCCCTTTTAGCCTTCATTCAGTACTGTTATTGCACTGGAGAATAATACAATCTGTTGATCAACTTGACATGCATTTGCATCACTGAACTCTGCTAAGCGATTTAGTTTACATACAACACACAAAGACAAAGATATGTTTCAAAGGGCCAATTTATTTCAGGCCAGAACAAATTGACAAAACTGTTTTAAATAGCTGCAACATAATGGCACTTTAACTTTAAGTAGATAGGATCTTTGATCCAAGACACAACTTACATTTAACTATAATGTTATAGTATTGAGAATGTCTTCATGTTAAGAAACTCGACTTCTGGCTTCACCATGATGTCTTGTTAGTTGTTATGAGAGTAGCGTATGTGTGTGTGTGGCCCTTTAAGATATGACAGCATGTGAGGTGAGTGACGTCAGTGAGTGAGTGGGCGAGAGAGGTGAGGGAGCGGCGACAGTGAGTGCGTGCAGGTGCTCTAGCTTGGTGGATGGATGCGTCCAATAAAGTCACAAAGTTGCAACAAACTGCCGGCCTCATCATTCACGCTCATCTGTAGAGACCCACTTCCGGGTAAAGTGAAGGTTGTTAGCCCCGAAGTACATAGGCCCTGGAGGAACTACGCCCCTCCCACACAAAGCACGCATTTTCTTTTCCTTGTGACACAGAAGAACGACACCGCAGCGCTCCAATAAAACACACTCAGATCTTCTGTTTCTAGCCGATACTACATAAAAAATAACGTAAAAATAACGCAGTATCGCATCATGTAGTAACAGTAACTGAGTTACTGAATATAAAAAATAACGTGTTAGATTACTATTTACCGCCGAAACTAACGGCGTTACACTAACTCGTTAGTCCCAACACTGGTAAGGATTGACATGAAGTCCTTCTTCATGTGTGCATGAATGAAAGTCAACAAGCCAGAAGCCAAATAAAACCTTCAAAGCAGAACCACATTGATTTTACAGTCTAGAAGATTTGCTTGCAAGTGTAGGAAGAGAACAAACTGCGCCAGAAAAAGGCCGTGGGAACAAAACCAAAAGATCCAAAAGTGCCTCCTGTGCTAACAGGTTGAGCCGCGGAGGAGAGAATAGCACGACTGCGCGTTACATAATTTCATTTTCTCCCCCCCGCCATGACGCAATTTCAAACATGGCCCCCGCAAACCCCGGAGGTTCACTTTATAGGGGTGTAATTTACTTTTACAAGCCCGGCTTTAGGAGCCCAGCGTCAAAGAAAGAAAAATAACCGGCGATATTGGCGCCGAGCGCTACAACAACGCCGCGCAGCAGAATGATAAAAGGCCACACCGGAGAGCCTCGCCAAAGTGCGTCTGTGCGGATTAAAACCTGTGTGTGCGCTCTCCGAAACCTGATGTACGCTATCAAAAACAGAGAGAGTGATATGGTACAATAAACGGACATATTTGCTGATACAGTGCAGACTGGAGAGCGTGTGTTTGGATGGCCACGCTGTTGATTTTGACTGCTTTCCACCGCACGGAATGAAGACTTTGAGGGGGGAAATGCAGATTTTGGTGTGCAGAGTGCAAAAAGTCCGTGTTCAAAAACAAGAAAAAAAAACTACAAAAATGAGGGGTATTTTATTTGAACTAAGCAAAATTATCTGCCAATAGAACAAGAAAATTCAGCTTGTCAAGACTTTCCAAAACAAGTAAAGTTAGCTAACCTCAATGAACCCAAAAATACCTTAAAATAAGTATATTCTCACTAATAACAAGTGCACTTTTCTTGGTAGAAAAAAAAAATCTGACCTTTTTGCTCAATATGTTGGAAAATATTCTTAAATTAAGTAAATGCTAGTGCCATTACCTTGACATAATGATATGCGCATCATGATTTTTTTTTTTTCAAGCTTGAAGTAAGAAATTATTACTTTAAAAAAGTAGTTTTATACTTGTGAGTGTTGATGACACAGCTTTGCAACAGTTGATATTCTAGTTTCAAGCATGTTTTACTCAATATAGGTCATCAAATCTCAGCTACAAGCTGTAATATCTTACTGAGATCATTTAGGACCAAAACCCTTTAAAACAAGTAAAACACTCTAACATAAAATCTGCTTGGTGAGAAGAATGATCTTATCAGACAGAAAATAAGCAAATATAACCCTTATTTGAGATATTTAATCTTACTTTGATTTCAGTTTTTGCAGTGCAGGGTTGTATAGTGAAAATGAGGACTGTCAAAAACAACCAGTTATCGCATTAATCATGGTTACCTTAAAAGGGAACATTATCACCAGACCTATGTAAGCGTCAATATATACCTTGATGTTGCAGAAAAAAGACCATATATTTTTTTAACCGATTTCCGAACTCTAAATGGGTGAATTTTGGCGAATTAAATGCCTTTCTATTATTCGCTCTCGGAGCGATGACGTCACGTTGTGACGTCACATCGGGAAAATCCGCCATTTTCTCAAACACATTACAAACACCGAGTCAAATCAGCTCTGTTATTTTCCGTTTTTTCGACTGTTTTCCGTACCTTGGAGACATCATGCCTCGTCGGTGTGTTGTCGGAGGGTGTAACAACACGAACAGGGACGGATTCAAGTTGCACCAGTGGCCCAAAGATGTGAAAGTGGCAAGAAATTGGACGTTTGTTCCGCACACTTTACCGACGAAAGCTATGCTACGACAGAGATGGCAAGAATGTGTGGATATCCTGCGACACTCAAAGCAGATGCATTTCCAACGATAAAGTCAAAGAAATCTGCCGCCAGACCCCCAGGAAAAGAGAGCGGATGAGGGTATGTCTACAGAATGTATTAATTGATGAAAACTGGGCTGTCTGCACTCTCAAAGTGCATGTTGTTGCCAAATGTATTTCATATGCTGTAAACCTAGTTCATAGTTCTTAGTTTCCTTTAATGCCAAACAAACACATACCAATCGTTGGTTAGAAGGCGATCGCCGAATTCGTTCTCGCTTTCTCCCGTGTCGCTGGCTGTCGTGTCATTTTCGTCGGTTTCGCTTGCATACGGTTCAAACCAATATGGCTCAATAGCTTCAGTTTCTTCTTCAATTTCATTTTCGCTACCTGCCTCCACACTACAACCATCCGTTTCAATACATGCGTAATCTGTTGAATCGCTTAAGCCGCTGAAATCCGAGTCTGAATCCGAGCTAATGTCGCTATAAACTTGCTGTTCTATCCGCCATGTTTGTTTGTGTTGGCATCACTATGTGACATCACAGGAAAATGGACGGGTGTATATAACGATGGTTAAAATCAGGCAATTTGAAGCTTTTTTTAGGGATATTGCGTGATGGGTAAAATTTTGAAAAAAACTTCAAAAAATAAAATAAGCCACTGCGAACTGATTTTTAATGGTTTTAACCCTTCTGAAATTGTGATAATGTTCCCCTTTAAAGGTGGCGGGGGTTGTTACAGTCAAGTGATCAGGGGCCTCATGTAACAAGCGCGCGTACGCACAAAAACATGCCGTACACCCTTTTTCACGGCAAAGATGAGATGCATCAAGACCAACGTTCCCTCTAAGGCAGTGGTTCTTAACCTGGGTTCGATCGAACCCTAGGGGTTCGGTGAGTCGGCCTCAGGGGTTCGGCGGAGGTCAAGACACACCCGACTCATCGTGTAAATAAAAACGTCTCCCTATCTGCGTATTACGGATACGGGAACAGCAGAAGTCAGACTGATTTGCAGGTGTGTAATTTGTTGTGAGTTTATGCTCTGTGTTGGTTTTGTTCTTTGAACAAGGTGATGTTCATGCACGGTTCATTTTGTGCACCAGTAATAAAACATGGTAACACATTAGTATATATTCACCATTAATTAGTTGCTTATTCACATGCAAATTAGTAAGATATTGGCTCTTAACTAGTCATTATTAAGTACTTATTAATGCCTTATTCGGCATGGCCTTATTATAACCCTAACCCTCTAACCCTGGCCCTAACCCTAACCAAATAACTCTAAATTAAGTCTTTGTTACTTAGAATATGTTCCCCATACTAAAGTGTTACCAAAAACATGTAACTTTGTCTTGAATTAAAAAAAAAAAACATTTTATTTTTCACTAAAGAAGGGTTCGGTGAATGCGCATATGAAACTGGTGGGGTTCGGTACCTCCAACAAGGTTAAGAACCACTGCTCTAAGGCCATGTCTACACTAAGACGTTTAACCCCTTAAAGCAGTGGTTCTCAACCTTTTTTCAGTGATGTACCCCCTGTGAACATTTTTTTAATTCAAGTACCCCCTAATCAGAGCAAAGCATTTTTGGTTGAAAAAAAGAGATAAAGAAGTAAAATATTCACTATGTCATCAGTTTCTGATTTAATAAATTGTTTAACAGTGCAAAATATTGCTCATTTGTAGTGGTCTTTTTTGAACTATTTGGAAAAAAAGATAGGTTTTTATTTTTATTTATAAAGGATTTTTGAATTGTTGCTATTTTTAGAATATTTAAAAAAAATCTCACATACCCCTTGGTATACCTTCAAGTACCCCCAGGGGTACGCATACCCTCATTTGAGAACCACTGCCTTAAACGAATAATTATTTAGCCTTAGTCCTGTTTCAGCCACACTAATTCATCGTTTAAGGTTGCCCTCCTTGGATAAGTTTTTACACAGGTAAGTGCGCCATCTATTACTTGAATCTCCGGCTCTTAGCTTTGTACGGACTCAATGATCGTTTACAAACTAAGTTCGGAGAGGAAGTGACGCCAGAAAGACCGCGCACCACACAGGAAGTGACGTCAGAAAGAACGCGCCACAGCCAGCTTAATAATAAAGCGGTTTTGTAACTCGAAGCTAACCACTGGAAATATGGAGGTGAGTCATCCAGACATGCCCGTGTTTCTCCTTCCGTCTGTACAGACACTTGTGGAAATCACACATTAATACCTTAAGAGAAAGCGATTGCAGCTATTTGGGATACAACACTTCTCAGACGGCAAGAGAACTTTCGAATGTCCAGGTCAGCTGTGATTCTACTCACCGAAAAACTTTGTCCATTTGTCAAAGGAGAGACAACGAGAATGCGGATGTGATTAAAAAAAAGGTAGCGTGTGGTTTGTATTACCTGGCCGTTGAGGGAAGACTACGGAATAAAAAAATACAATCATGTGTGCTTACGGACTGTATCCCTGCAGACTGTATTGATATATATTGATATATAATGTAGGAACCAGAAATATTAATAACAGAAAGAAACAACCCTTTTGTGTGAATGAGTGTAAATGAGGGGAGGGAGGTTTTTTTTGGGTTGGTGCACTAATTGTAAGTGTATCTTGTGTTTTTTTATGTTCCATCCATCCATCCATTTTCTACCGCTTATTCCCTTTGGGGTCGCGGGGGGCGCTGGAGCCTATCTCAGCTACAATCGGGCGGAAGGCGGAGTACACCCTGGACAAGTCGCCACCTCATCGCAATAATTGAGAACAGAGAAATGGATATTGGAACAGTGTAGGTCTGACTTGGTAGGATATGGACAGCAAGTAGTGGGCATGAAGTTTAGAGCACTGTAGCAACTGACTGTGCAGAAAGTTTTTGCACTATGCGCTTCAGCATGCGCTGACCCCTCTCTGTCAGTTTACGTGGCCTACCACTTGGTGGCTGAGTTGCTGTTGTTCCCAAACTCTTCACTTTTCCTATAATAAAGTTGACTTTGGAATATTTAGGAGCGAGGAAATTTCACGACTGGATTTGTTGCACAGGTGGCATCCTATCACAGTTCCACGCTGGAAATCACTGAGAGGGGCCCATTCTTTCACAAATGTTTGTAGAAACAGTCTCCATGCCTAAGTGCTTGATTTTATACACCGGGTCAAGTGATTAGGACACCTGATTCTGATCATTTGGATGGGTGGCCAAATACTTATGGCAATATAGTGTATATAGTATCAACAGCACCCGCTCGCTCTCTCACCTGCACTCATAGGTGCGTTTAGGGCCACACAAAAAGTCGGACAACTCAAACACCACACAAAGTTACACTATGACTCTTTAATCATGTGTGTGTTTATTCTACTGTCATTTATCATTAATGTTAATTTATCCCATGCTTACATCTCATTGTGCAACATGAGAATGTTTAAGGGGGACTACATGTGATCTCTGAAAGGGGTACAAATTACTTCCAAAGCAGGACCCCCACCCAGACATACTGTACAATACTAATACATAACTTATGAAAAACAAAATGTATTTTGTTATTTTCATTGCAAGTGGGCCAAATCACTAATATTAGAAAAATAATATCTGGAAAATGACTACTGTCATTTGAGTGTTATAATAAAAGATTTAAATCAGTTTGAGACAGGTGTGCTGCTGGTATCGCCACGTGTGATGTTGCTCACATGTGCTCCACTGAATGCTCAGGGAGTAGAGGGAACATTGATCAAGACGGAAAAAATAAAAAAATAACTTTTTGGAGAAAAAAATGCATTTATTCCATTTTGGAATAAAGCTGTAACATAACAAAATGTGGAAAAAGTGAAGCACCGCTAATACTTTCTGGATGTACTGTTTCATCACCTTTGGTGATTGCGAAAAGCGGCTGTTGGCGTGATCCCAGGATACAGAGAACATAGGCGTATTGCAAGCAGGAGATCCCTTCATTAGGTAGAAGGCAGAGGAAAAATAACACAGGTCTAACAGACAACACTTTGGCATATAGAAGATGCCAGCACTGAAGGAAGGAACAAGGTGGAACAAAATAAGTACAATGTGGAACAGTTGTGCTGGTAGGACATAAGATAGAAAGTGAAGGTGATGCAAAACACGACGCCCAATCAGGAAATACTTGCAAAACAAGAGCACCAAGACAGGAAATGATACCAAACAGAACAAACTCAAAACTGTCATGTGATGTCATTTGATCCAGTAATGCTGCCTGGCCTGGGCCAATCAGTGGCCATGATACTGAATCAATGTAGAGTCATCTAGTGGCGTTGTTGATATTTTTTGTTCATTTAGCCAATTTTATGCTTGGAAAACCTAATATACACCAAAAATACAAAAGCGTTAAAAAGACAGATTAATGATAATGATAGATAAAACCTAGCCTGCTCAGTGGCCTAGTGGTTAGAGTGTCCACCCTGAGATCGGTAGGTTGTGAGTTCAAACCCCGGCCGAGTCATACCAAAGACTATAAAAATGGGACCCATTACCTCCCTGCTTGGCACTCAGCATCAAGGGTTGGAATTGGGGGTTAAATCACCAAAAATAAATCCCGGGCGCGGCCCCCGCTGCTGCTCACTACTCCCCTCACCTCCCAGGGGGTGATCAAGGGGGATGGGTCAAATGCAGAGGATAATTTCGCCACACCTAGTGTGTGTGTGACAATCATTGGTACTTTAACTTTAACTTTATACCTCCTCTACTTAACAGCCATTTGAATATTAGAACCCATCCATCCATTTTCTACCGCTTATTCCCTTTTGGGGTCGCGGGGAATATTAGAACCCTCCCAAATATATATTCATACATGGTATTACTTTAATTTACTTTTACATAAAGAAAGGTGTTGCGACTTTTATTTTATTTTGTAGTAGTAGCGACATCCTCCCGGTCGACTTCCTTTGTTTTCACTTTTGGTTGGTTGGAGTTTATTTCAAACATGTATGCAAATTCAAGTGACGTCGAAGCCACATTACACTGGAGTCTAATAAAAATCCCATTTTACTTGCAGTGTAAAATGGGATAAAAAAAAAAAATCAGATTTAAAAAAAATAAAAATAAAAAAATCAGATTTGGGCATACTTGCCAACCTTGAGACCTCCGATTTCGGGAGGTGGGGGGTGGGGGCGTGGTCGGGGGTGGGGGGGGGGCGTGGTTAAGAGGGGAGAAGTGTCTTGACAGCTAGAATTCACCAAGTCAAGTATTTCATACATATATATATATATATATATATATATATATATATATATATATATATATATATATATATATATATATATATATATATACACATCCTGAATTATATGCAAACAAAACTGTGTTTAGATAATTGATACTTCAAACTTGCATAAATAAATATTAAGGAATATAACATAACTTGGCTTTTGAGAGTTTCAAAATGTAATGAATAAAATGCTAAAGTTGTTGATAAACAAGCAATTATTTTAAAAATTAAATATGGTCATTTTAAATTAATTGTTATGATAATTTAAAATCAATTATTTCAAATATGTTTATTTTAATGTATAATTCTATGGCTGGATGTAATAAGGAGTCACGGAAAAAATACAAATAAAAATAAAAATAATTTTGATGTTTTTAGCAAAATATAGTAAAAATGTATTTAGTTTTTTTTTTTTTAAATTAATAAATATATTTATTTTTAGGTAAAATAAACATAATAATACAATTTATCTCTAGTCTGGATGATTTAGTTCTTGTCACTCTGTTGTCCTCCCGTCATGAAAAAAGGCTGTCCTCACTCAGCTCCGGCTGAAAATCGGGAGATTTTCGGGAGAATATTTGTCCCGGGAGGTTTTCGGGAGAGGCGCTGAATTTCGAAAGTCTCCCGGAAAATTCGGGAGGGTTGGCAAGTATGGATTTGGGCCACTTGGGTCTGCAGTGTGAACGGAGTCCAAGTCATCTGTTATTATTAGCTCATTTTTATGACACCATTGAACACCGGTTCCAATTTCCAGTGTGTATAGTAGGCCATTAGTTGGGCACATCCAAGTGAAGTAATCACTACCAAAACATCAATTAAAGCCTAAGGAGTCCTGGCTGGCGGAGGGGGATTGTAACGGCCTCAGTGTGTGTCTGACAATGACAGCGTCTTATGCAGACACGGCAGTGCGGGTTGCCGACGTTGATACGGCGCCAGATGCTAATTAATTCACATCCTTTGCCAGCCTCGCGTCAACCCTCTGGCAGCGGCCCCAGCAACCCACTGTGGGTGGACGGATTGTGTGCCGTCTGGGTGCAGAAAGGGGGAGGGGGGGGGCAGGAAACTTAGCACTCATACACAAAGAATAAGGAAACAATGAAGAGATGTAGTCTGCATGTACAGTATGTGGCAGTGTGTCGCTGTCCTAACCCAGCTTCCCGTTGAAGTCATTTTCTTTTTATAGCGAGACCGAGCCGCCCCTTGGCCTCAAGCAGACAAACAAGACCTGCTTTCAAAGTCACCTGTTCGTTGATAAAAGGTGCATAAAGACGACAGGACAAGGAGGTCAATCAGGGCAACAGATAACAACTGGAACACAACTTTTTTTCCCTTAGTCAATAATTGTCTTCCTTTTCTTATTTTGCTGGTGGGCAGGTCCTCAAAGACTGAGCGTATACCTCTCCAAAAGCTGCCATGACCCAGATATAGCACAATGGTGGTAGTGCTAGCTCGGGAAGTGCTGATCAATCAGACGATTTTCGTGGAAAAGTATGTGATCGCCATTTCCGATCAATGCTTTTAAACGCTGATCACAAACGCCGATACTGTAGTTTGATTTTTGATTTTTATTAGCTGGTTGCCACAACAACCCACTAGTCTTCCTGGAGTCCACAAACTCAATACAGTTACAAGGAAAAGCATATAGTTATAACTAGAGATGTCCGATAATATCGGTATATTATCGGCCGATAAATGCTTTAAAATGTAATATCGGAAATTATCGGTTTCAGTTTCAAAAAGTAGAATTTGTGACTTTTTAAAACGCAGCTGTACGGAGTGGTACATGGATGTAGGGAGAAGTACAGAGCGCCAATAAACCTTAAACACTGTTATTGCATGCCGGCCCAATCACATAATATCTACGGCTTTTCACACACACACAAGTGAATGCAAGGCATACTTGGTCAACAGCCATACAGGTCACACTGAGGGTGGCCGTATGAACAACTTTAACACTGTTACAAATATGCGCCACACTGTGAACCCACACCAAACAAGAATGACAAAAACATTTCGGGAGAACATCCGCACCGTAACACAACATAAACACAACAGAACAAATACCCAGAAACCCCTGCAGCACTAACTCTTCCGGAACGCTACAATATACACCCTCCCCCCCACCTCAACCTCCTCATGCTCTCATGTCCCAAATTCCAAGCTGCTGTTTTGAGGCATCTTAAAAAAAATAATGCACTTTGTGACTTCAATAATAAATATGGCAGTGCCATGTTGGCATTTTTTTTCCATAACTTGAGTTGATTTATTTTGGAAAACCTTGTTACATTGTTTAATGCATCACAACAAAATTAGGCATAATAATGTGTTAATTCCACGACTGTATGTATCGGTATCGGTTGATATCGGAATCGGTAATTAAGAGTTGGACAATATCGGAATATCGGCAAAAAAGCCATTATGGGACATCTCTAATTTTTAACCCATTTAGGTGAAATTACATAATCTCCCACGGCACACCAGACTGTAATTCACAGTGGTTGAAAAACACTGTTCTCAGGCATTTTGAGCACAGCCCAAAGGGGGCGCCACATATGACGTTTCAAAAAGTAAAAGTTATGACTTTTTAAAACGCCGCTGTACGGAGTGGTACACGGACGTAGGGAGAAATACAGAGCGCCAATAAACCTTAAAGGCACCGCCGTTGCGTGCCGGCCCAATCACATCATATCTATGGCTTTTCACACAAGCACAAGTGAATGCAATTCATACTTGGTCAACAGCCATACAGGTCACACTGAGGGTGGACGTAACACTGTTACAAATATGCGCCACACTGTGAACCCACACCAAACAAGAATGACAAACACATTTCGGGAGAACATCCGCACCGTAACACAAGATAAACACAACAGAACAAATACCCAGAACCCCTTGCAGCACTAACTCTTCCGGGACACTACAATATACACCCCCCGCAACCCCAAAATCCTGCCCCCCCAACCCCGCCCACCTCCTCATGCTCTCTCAGTGAGAGCATGTCCCAAATTTCAAGCTGCTGTTTTGAGGCATGTTAAAAAAAATAATGCACTTTGTGACTTCAATAATAAATATGGCAGTGCCATGTTGGCATTTTTTTTTCCCCATAACTTGAGTTGATTTATTTTGGAAAACCTTGTTACATTGTTTAATGCATCACAACAAAATTAGGCATACTGCTGTGTTAATTCCACGACTGTATATATCGGTATCGGTTGATATCGGAATCGGCAATTAAGAGTTGGACAATATCGGAACATCGGCAAAAAAGCCATTATCGAACATCTCTAATTTTTAACCCATTTAGGTGAAATTACATAATCCCACGGCACACCAGACTGTAATTCACAGTGGTTGAAAAACACTGTTCTAAGGCATTTTGAGCACAGCCCAAAGGGGGCACCACATATGACGTTTCAAAAAGTAAAATGTATGACTTTTTAAAACGCCGCTGTCCGGAGTGGTACACGGACGTAGGGAGAAGTACAGAGCGCCAATAAACCTTAAAGGCACTGCCTTTGCATGCCGGCCCAATCACATAATATCTACGGCTTTTCACACACACAAGTGAATGCAAACCATACTTGGTCAACAGCCATACAGGTCACACTGAGGGTGGCCGTATGAACAACTTTAACACTGTTACAAATATGCGCCACACTGTGAACCCACACCAAACAAGAATAACAAACACGTTTCGGGAGAACATCCGCACCGTAACACAACATAAACACAACAGAACAAATACCCAGAAACCCTTGCAGCACTAACTCTTCCGGAACGCTGCAATATACACCCTCGCCCCCACCTCAACCTCCTCATGCTCTCATGTCCCAAATTCCAAGCTGCTGTTTTGAGGCATGTTAAAAAAAATAATGCACTTTGTGACTTCAATAATAAATGGCAGTGCCATGTTGGCATTTTTTTTTCCATAACTTGAGTTGATTTATTTGGGAAAACCTTGTTACATTGTTTAATGCATCACAACAAAATTAGGCATACTAATGTGTTAATTCCACGACTGTATATATCGGTATCGGTTGATATCGGAATCGGTAATTAAGAGTTGGACAATATCGGAACATCGGCAAAAAAGCCATTATCGGACATCTCTAATTTTTAACCCATTTAGGTGAAATTACATAATCTCCCACGGCACACCAGACTGTAATTCACAGTGGTTGAAAAACACTGTTCTCAGGCATTTTGAGCACAGCCCATAGGGGGCGCCACATATGACGTTTCAGGCTGGAATAAAAGCAACTGCAGGTTTCTTATCCAACACTCCCTTCCTTCCCTCGGTGCTTTCCTTCCTGCAAATCCAGATCTGAGTCCAGGCCTGTCCTCTCTACCCCCCCAAGAGGGAGGCGGGCAGATTTGTCCTGTCCTCGGCGCTTCCTCAGCGGCCGCGCCAAACACAAGCAACGCTGCGACTCTTATATAACGGCGGGGTCGAAGACAACGGCGCCCTTAGGTCACCCGTCACAGTAAGCGGCGTTAGCGTCCGGCCGACCCCTCCCTTCCTGCGTGCATCCTGTGATATCAAGTGAAAGTAGGTTTTGCTTCAGAACCTGGACCGGTTTAAAAAAAAAAATAGACTATACTTTATAACAGCTTTCTTTTTATATTTCAGCCCTCATTGCCGGGTTTGGGTAGAACAAGACTCTCTTGACCTATTTTATGCTCAAATGAAAAAGCACAACATACAGTAAAGTCATCTTTTTCCCCCACAAAAGCCGCCTCTATATCGCACCGCTCGCCGCTGTTGGAATGGTGCCGGCAATTACTGAAGACATAAACTGTATCTTTGTGCTTATCAGTCATCAGTGGACCCACAACAGGAAATGGTGGTATAATGAGTACGGTACACCACGTAGCGCCATGCCAGTCAATTAGCCTCCAATGATTACACGTCTGTGTGTGTTTTAGAAGTGGACCTTTGCATGCCGGGACAGAAAGTCGCTTTAAAAAGAGATCCTGAGGTGTATTTTATATATTTTGTTGCCTTATCTGATTAGCCTGGACACGTCCCTACCAATATGAGGTCCTGATTAAACTGACAGTTTTTGTGTGGACGCAAAAAAAAAACATTATAATACAAAACCCAAAACCAGTGAAGTTGGCATGTTGTGTAAATAGTAAATAAAAACAAAATACAATGATTTGCAAATCCTTTTCAACTTATATTCAATTGAATAAACTGCAAAGACAAGATATTCAACATTCAAACTGGAAAACTATGTTATTTTTTGCAAATATCTCATTTGGAATTTGATGCCTGCAACATGTTTCAAAAAAGCTGGCACAAGTGGCAAAAAAGACTGAGAAAGTTGAGGAATGCTCATCAAACACTTATTTGGAACATCCCACAGGTGACAACAGGCTAATTGGGAACAGGTGGGTGCCATGGTTGGGTATAATAGCAGCTTCCGTGAAATGCTCAGTCATTCCCAAACAAGGATGGGGCGAGGGTCGCCACTTTGTGAACAAATGTGTGGGCAAATTGTTTAAGAACAACATTTCTCAACGAGCTATTGCAAGGAATTTAGAGATTTCACCATCTAAGGTCTGTAATATCGTCAAAAGGTTCAGAGAATCTGGAGAAATCACTGCACGTAAGCGATGATATTACGGACCTTCGATCCCTCAGGCGGTACTGCATCAAAAAGCGGCATCAGTGTGTAAAGGATATCACCACACGGGCCCAGGAACACTTCAGAAAACCACTGTCAGTTTTTGATTGATTGATTGATTTAGACTTTTATTAGTAGATTGCACAGTACAGTACATATTCCGTACAATTGACCACTAAATGGTAAGGTTTTTCTACTTGTTTAAGTCGGGGCCCACGTTAATCAATTCAGTAACTACAGTCGGTCGCTAAATCTGTAAGTGCAAGTTTAAGCTCTACTATGCAAAGCGAAAGCCATTTATCAACAACACCCAGAAACGCTGCCGGCTTCGCTGGGCCCGAGCTCATCGAAGATGGACTGATGCAAAGTGGAAAAGTGTTCTGTGGTCTGACAATGCTCCACGGTATATTAGAGATTGTAGACCGGTGGGTCGGGATCTAAGATTGTAAAAATTATATTAAAATATGTACATTATAGTAGTTATTTTGTTAGAATTATATCGATAGGTTGATTGGCAACACAATGTGAATGTTGTCTGTCTATCTGTGTTGGCCCTGCGATGAGGTGGCGACTTGTCCAGGGTGTACCCCGCCTTCCGCCCGATTGTAGCTGAGATAGGCTCCAGCGCCCCCCGCCACCCCAAAGGGAATAAGCGGTAGAAAATGGATGGATGGATATCAATATCATTATATCATAGACTCATATTTATTGTTGTGATTTTTTTAATTTTTTTTAAAAATAAATATATTTTGCAAATATTTTTGACTGCCATCTATTTTCTTGATATACAGTTCACACAACTATTACAAAGTATTTATAGATGTTCTTTTTGTATTAAGGTCATGTTTCAAAACAGCTGGCACAAGTGGCAAAAAAGACTGAGAAAGTTGAGGAATGCTCATCAAACACTTATTTGGAACATCTCACAGGTGACAACAGGCCAATTGGGAACAGGTGGGTGCCATGGTTGGGTAAAAAAGCAGCTTCCGTGAAATGCTCAGTCATTCCCAAACAAAGATGGGGCGAGGGTCGCCACTTTGTGAACAAATGCGTGAGAAAATCGTCCAACAGTTTAAGGACAACATTTCTCAACAAGCTATTGCAAGGAATTTAGGGATTTCACCATCTAAGGTCTGTAATATCATTAAAAGGTTCAGAGAGTCTGGAGAAATCACTGCACGTAAGCGATGATATTACGGACCTTCGATCCCTCAGGCGGTACTGCATCAAAAAGCGGCATTTGTGTGTAAAGGATATCACCACATGGGCACAGGAACACTTCAGAAAATCACTGTCAGTAACTACAGTCGGTCGCTAAATCTGTAAGTGCAAGTTTAAACTCGACTATGCAAAGCGGAAGCCATTTATCAACAACACCCAGAAACGCTGCCGACTTCGCTTGGCCCGAGCTCATCGAAGATGGACTGATGCAATGTGGAAAAGTGTATATCCCAATCAGAGATTGTAGACTGGTGGGTCGGGATCTAAGATGGTAAAAATTATATTAAAATATGTACATTATAGTAGTTATTTTATTATAATTATATCAATATTTTTTTCATTTTTTTAAATATTTTGACATTTAGGGCAGACAACAGATATATGCTGTATGTGAATATGATGTAATAGATAGGAATGTCTGATGCTGGATGTCAATAAAAATAAAATGAAAAAATTATTATTATTCATAGACTCACATTTATTTTGCAAATATTTTTGACTGCTATTTTCTTGGTATACAGTTTACGCAACTATTACATAGTATTTTTTTTTTTTTTTTTTTATTAAGGTCTTCTCAAGTAGTAAATAATAGTTTTGAAAATATAATTCTTAAGTTTCTCAATGCATTCTCTTTGCATTATTTGTGTGCATTCATGTTGACAAAGACCAGGCTACTTTTAAATATGAATAAATGACAATGAGAACATGTTGAGAATTAGTCCTCTAGAATATATTAGAAGTTACCACAATCCTTTAAAATGGTGCAGAATGTGTGTGAAAGTTGTACGGCATATGGATCAATTTCATTAGGTAAAAAATAATGACATAAAAAAACCCTTTAACACAACTTCTTCAGCCTAAATGATAGCCATTCAACAACTTTTGGCTATATTATGAATAATTCTGGCTTTAACTACAGGTGTCTAAACCATCAAATGTGTTTTTTTAATGTACAAGCTTAATGTATGAGTGGAGGGGTTTTCTTCCTTTTATTTGTCTTGGCCGTATTTTCAAACCCATAAAGGCTGAAAGGGAGTTTTCGCACCGGGATCCTAAAAATAAATTAGCTAGGAAAAAAGCATAAAACCCACTTCCTTCTTTTGACTGTATTCCTTATGTTTTAAAAAGGTTTTGCTCCAATAATAATGTACCGTAAAGGCTAGAATTACTGGAATCAACACATTAATGTCTGACGTTGTGTTGAATTTGTTGGTAAAAAAAAACTGAATTATTTTTCTTGTTTTGAACCGAAAATCACGTTTTCTGTTATTTTGATATCTTGGATTGCAAGGAGTGAATGAATGAAAAGAACAACAGGCGAGGTTTTGGTGAGCAGGCAAAGGCGACAAGTGGAATTAACACAATGTGTGCTTATTTTTCATAAAGATCCAAATGTAACTTCTAGCACAACAATCCATGTTTAAATCATTGCATGTCTGTGAGTGTTGAAGAATGTATGAGAGGTCCTGAGAAGAAGGTCCTGAGTTCAATCCCGGGCTCGGGATCTTTCTGTATGGAGTTTGCATGTTCTCCCCGTGACTGCGTGGGTTCCCTCCGGGTACTCCGGCTTCCTCCCACCTCCAAAGACATGCACCTGGGGATAGGTTGTTTGGCAACACTAAAATTGGCCCTAGTGTGTGAATGTCTATCTGTGTTGGCTCTGCGATGAGGTGGCGACTTGTCCAGGGTGTACCCCGCCTTCCGCCCGAATGCAGCTGAGATAGGCTCCAGCACCCCCCGCGACCCCGAACGGGACAAGCGGTAGAAAATGAATGGATGGATTACCTCCAGATTTAATGTTTGTTGAGCATGTGCGAAATAAACCAAACCCTATTTTTCAAACCTGCTGGTTTGCCGAAGTATCAACATCGGTATTGGCTAGAGATGTCCGATAATGGCTTTTTTGCCGATATCCCGATATTGTCCAACTCTTAATTACCGATTCCGATATCAACCGATACCGATATATACAGTCGTGGAATTAACACATTATTATGCCTAATTTTGTTGTGATGCCCCGCTGGATGCATTAAACAATGTAACAAGGTTTTCCCAAATAAATCAACTCAAGTTATGGAAAAAAAAATGCCAACTGTCATATTTATTATTGAAGTCACAAAGTGCATTATTTTTTTTAACATGCCTCAAAACAGCAGCTTGGAATTTGGGACATGACAGCATGAGGAGGTTGAGGTGGGTGTAGCAGGGGTGTATATTGTAGCGTCCCGGAAGAGTTAGTGCTGCAAGGGGTTCTGGGTATTTGTTCTGCTGTGTTTATGTTGGGTTACGGTGCGGATGTTCTCCCGAAATGTGTTTGTTGTTCTTGTCTGGTGTGGGTCCACAGTGTGGCGCATATTTGTAACAGTGTTAAAGTTGTTTATACGGCCACCCTCAGTGTGACCTGTATGGCTGTTGACCAAGTATGCTTTGCATTCACTTGTGTGTGTGAAAAGCCGTAGATATTATGTGACTGGGACAGTTCTCAAAGGCAGTGCCTTCAAGTGTTAATGGCGCTCTGTATTACTCGCTACGTCCGTGTACATAGCTGCGTTTTAAAAAGTCATACATTTTACTTTTTGAAACCGATACCAAAAATTTCCGATATTACATTTTAAAGCATCTATCGACATCTCTAGTATTGGCAATCTATTTTACTTAGGTAAGAAAGTCGA
>NC_084579.2:18310532-18313032 GCF_033978685.3 Nerophis lumbriciformis | reverse complement strand
TTTATGAATTTTTTTTTAAAAGTACCTTATCTTTACCATACCTGGTTGTCCAAATTAGGCATAATAATGTGTTAATTCCACGACTGTATGTATCGGTATCGGTAATTAAAGAGTTGCACAATATCGGAATATCGGATATCGGCAAAAAGCCATTATCGGACATCCCTAGTTATAACACTCGAACGCCCTCAGGAAGACGTCCTTAAAGACATGGCTAAAGTCCATCCGCAGTCTGCAGTGTTGTAGCTACTTCTAAATCACTAATCCTCGTCTCCATGGCGACAAATAAAGTACGTTTCTTACAAGTATCATCCCTGCAGAACGAGGAATAGCTAAACATGCTTCACTACACACCGTAGCTCACCAGTGTCAAAATTTAAACAAACGCCATTGGCGGAGCTACACCCGACATCCACTGTAATGATACCAAGTACAGGAGTGTATGTATGCGTATCAATATTTTTGGCATCTTCTTTCGTTTAAAAAAATGTATATTATATATTATGTTTATAAACTCAGGAAATATGTCCCTGGACAGATGAGGACTTTGAATATGACCAATGTATGATCCTGTAACTACTTGGTATCGGATTGATACCTAAATTTGTGGTGTCATCCAAAACTAATGTAAAGTATCAAACAACAGAAGAATAAGTGATTATTACATTTTAACAGAAGTGTAGATACAACATGTTAAAAGAGAATGTAAGCAGATATTAACAGTAAATGAACAAGTAGACTAATAGTTCATTTTCTACCACTTGTCCTTAATAATGTTGACAAAATAATAGAATGATAAATGACACAATATGTTACTGCATACGTCAGCAGACTAAATTAGGAGCCTTTGTTTGTTTACTTACTAATAAAATACAAGTTGTCTTGTATGTTCACTATTTTATTTAAGGACAAACTTGCAATAAGAAACATATGTTTAATGTACCCTAAGATTTTTTGTTAAAATAAAGCCAATAATGCAATTTTTTGTGGTCCCCTTTATTTAGAAAAGTATCGAAACGTACCGAAATATTAGTACAACACTAGTAGAATCTGTTTACATCGAAAACCAATGGCAATGAAAAAACATGTACACGTTTATGTCGACAACTTGTCTATGTCAAGGAAAATAATGTACAGCAGACCGTGTTTATGTCAACAACCTGTCGATGTCGATGAAACGCATGTATGAGGAAATATTTTTAAGTCGACAATCTGTCTATGTCGCTGAAAAGCATGGACAGTAAAACCCGTTTATGTCGACAACATGTCCATGTAAATGAAAATGTTTCTGTTGACAACCTACGTCAGCGAAAAGCATGCACAGTGAAACCCGTTCACATTGACAATTTATGTCAATGAAAAGTATTTTGTTAAACACGTTTATGTTGTCAACATATGTCAGCGTATGTACAGTGGAACCCGTTTATCTCCACGTCCTTTGTCGTTGAAAAGCATGTGGAGCGGACCTTGTATGTGTTGGCAAACTGTCTATGTGGATAAAAAGCATGTTTGTCAACATGGAACAGCATGTACTGTGAAACCTATTTACATCGATAACCTGACTATGTCAATCTAAACCATGAACAGTGAACCATTTTATGTTGACAACCTGTCTTATGTCAATTAAAAAGCATGTACAGTGGAAACTGTTTATGTCGACAACCTACCTACAAAAACCAAAACCAGTGAAGTTGACACGTTAAGTAATTCGTAAATAAAAACAGAATACAATGATTTGCTAATCCCTTTCAACTTATATTCAATTGAATAGACTGCAAAGACAAGATATTTAATGTTCGAACTGAGAAACATATTTTTTTTTTGGCAAATAATCATTAATTTAGAATTTAATGGGAGCAACACATTGCAAAAAAGTGGGCACATGGCCTTTCCTTTTAACAACACTCAGTAAACGTTTGGGAACAGAGGAGACCAATTCTTGAAGCTTTTCAGGTGGAATTCTTTCCCATTCTTGCTTGATGTACAGCTTAAGTTGTTCAACAGTCCGGGGTCTCTGCTGTTGTATTTTAGGCTTCATAATGTGCCACACATTTTCAATGGGAGACAGGTCTGGACTACAGGCAGGCCAGTCTAGTACCCGCACTCTTTTACTATGAAGCCACGCTGTTGTAACACGTGGCTTGGCATTGTCTTGCTGAAATAAGCAGGGGCGTCCATGATAACGTTGCTTGGATGGCAACATATGTTGTTCCAAAACCTGTATGTACCTTTCAGTATTAATGGTGCCTTCACAGATGTGTAAGTTACCCACTAATACACCCCCACACCATCACAGATGCTGGCTTCTGAACTTTGCGCCTATAACAATCCGGATGGTTCTTTTTCTCTTTGTTCCGGAGGACACGAGGTCCACAGTTCCCAAAAACAATTTGAAATGTGGACTCGTCAGACCACAGAACACTTTTCCACTTCGCATCAGTCCATCTTAGATGAGCTCGGGCCCAGAGAAGCCGGCGGCGTTTCCGGGTGTTGTTGATAA